>NC_133526.1:140129589-140729589 GCF_048544455.1 Silene latifolia
ACATAAATACAAGTTTGGAATCCATCCTTGGACCCGAGAAGCTTGTCTTGATGTTCCATCTTGATCCATGTAGCGGGAGTGAGCTCCAATCTCCATCTTTAGTCTTCTTTGAGATTACAATAAATAAATTAATTACATAATAAACCTATTTATTACATTCTAATTTCAAAATCCCAAAACTAAAGGAAAAATATAGGAGATTCGAGATCTCATAATTACATAAAAATTATGTTTCTTTCATTACGAAAACATAATTGACTAAGGCCACACTAAGTATTACAAATTACAACCGATTGCAAAAAAAATACGTAAATAAATTCATTCAACGATTCATTCAACAAAAATAAAATGCATCAACTAAAATAAATTAAACATACATGACACAATTCCTTAATTATGTTGATTAATTTATCCAAACCACCTATTTAATTGATCAAATTAAGTGACAATTCCTCAATTAATCACAATAATTTTAATCTTAATTCATATTAAACTTGTAATATGAATTTAATCCTTCAATATTTTAAACTGCTTTAAAATAATTAGGTATCTATTAATTATGAACCGCTTCACAATAATTAATTTGCCAAAACAAAACAAAAACCTTTTTTTTTTGAGTCTCGGCAAAACGAGAAAAAAAACAAAAATTTTTTTCTTTTTTTTATATATCAGCTCACGGCTGAAAAAAAATAACAGCCCTTCCTTTTTTTTCTTTTCTCGGTAAAATAGCAAAAACAAAAAGGCAGCCCGTTTTTTTCTTTATACACGGTTTTTCTGTAAAAACCGAAACAATTTTTTTTTTTTAAACTGTCCTGCGTGAACAGTAACAGAGACAATTTTTTTTTTTTTTTTATTTCACGGCTGGATGAACCGGAACAAAAAAAAAACAGAAAACCTAATTTTTTGTTTATGTCTCGGCTAAAAAAAAACAACAACAGCCCCAAAATTTTTATCAATTCGGCAAAACCGATTTCCATTTACATCTCGATTTTATAAATCGAAACATTTACAAATTATCATATTATTATCTTAACCGATTAAAAACAACAATATGAAAATCAAATGAAAATAAAACAATAACAAAAACCGCAACAACATGGCTGCAAAAAAAAAGTTCTCGGCACAAAAATTTCAACCGTGTAAATTTTTTTCCGAAACCCTAATCATGTTTACAAACAATTTTATGAAAATCATCAAAATTAAAACTCGTGGCCTTGGCTCTGATACCACTTGTGGGATTCATCCGTATGCATCCCTTTAAATTTAAGGACTATAACGAATTATAACATGATGAAACTATTCATAAAATTAAATTGCATAAACAAAATTGTAAAGAATTAAGAAATAACCTTCGGTCCTAGCAAATACGGCCTAAGAACAATATCAAAGTTGATATTTGCCTATCAGTTGCACCCAAGACGATATGAGATATGCCCTTAACTTGTTGCTAGAATCGATCTCTCAAATTTTCTGTAAAATTAGGTTTTCGTATTTTTGTTGAGATGAGAGGCAAGAATGGGAAAAGAATTAAGTTAAGAAAAAAACCTCTAACTCTCCTTATAACCGAGTATATGGAGAAATAGGGTTGATTTTCTTTTTCCAAAAATCGGCCCATATGAACCGAAATAATAAGGATTAAAATCCTTATTTTCGGTTATTCCAAAAATGTATAAATGTGTTAAATATAAATTGTCATCTAGTGAGGATCGAACTCATGACCTCTTGGTTTGAGTACCCTCACTATTACCACTATGACACATTCATCTTGTTGATATTAAATATAACCGATTACATTTAATTACGAATTAACATATTAATTCGTCCAAGCTAACATTACATACATTTAATTAAATATAACTTATTATATTCAATTTACGAATTGACAGTTAATTCGTCTAAACTAATATTATTTAATCTTCATTAAATAATTGTCTCATCAACACATTGACTAACTGTTTAGTCATATAAGGCATCAATGTGATTATATTTCTATAACCACATCTCTCAAACACATCCTATAGGTGTGACCTTTAGGGACCAGTTGATCACCGCCATCTGTATGATAATAACGTCAAACTTTCTAGCAAGCCAACCGTTATTAGGTTATCGTTAATCAACTGATTAAATACGAAGTATACCCTTGTGAACCTATAAGAGATTTACAAATGTTATCACACTAATTTGTGGAGGACACAAGCTCCAACAGCAATAGCATCCGAACCCAGCTCCCCAAGAGAAGAGAAAGAGAAAGGAAGGAAACCATAACCCGCTGCCGCGCACAAATCCCCGTACTTAGCACACTTACGCTGAGCAGCATCAGGGACAACTCGGCCAGGCACAAAATTCGTCATCCCAGTCTGAGTCAAAGGAGAAGATCCTGTCAAGTCAACGCACACATCCCGCCCTCTAACCCACGAATAAAGCAGCAAATCCGCAGGACGAAGAGAGCCACCATGCCCATCAACTAAACCGATATCAACCTCCTTTCCCGCAGTAATACCAGATCTATAACAGATGTCGAAAAGAGTGTCCCGGACGAGGTTATGCTGATGTTTAACGCCCACAGTACCCGCACAAGAAACAGCGTGGTCCCCAAAAACATCCTCAAAAAACCCGAGAGCAAGCAGGGCAGGGCCTAGCTACCGTGAATAACGGAACACCCAGACGATACCCAAGCACACAACGGTAAGTCCTCCCGTTCATAGTCTAACCCAACTCCGAGATAGGAACCGCATATAACCAATCAGAGGAGTGAGACCTCTGCTGAGACTGCCATAAAGCAAGCTGGCGTGGTGTCAAAGAGAAAACAGACTCTGAGGTAGCCGCAACCGTTGCGAAATAATTGTCTGCCAATTTCTTCATAAGTTTGGGGGCAGCAATTTCACTAGGGTTACCTAAGATACCAGAACCTGTAGTCACAGTAAACACCCGCACGACATCATCAAAAGCAGGGCCAGCAGCTACAATACCAGAAGGGCCAAGGAGCTTAGCCTACAAACCAGCAGACTGCAAACGGGACGCAATAAAAGCATAGAATAAAACATCTCCCGCCGCATAGACACCAAGACCACCAAGGTGAAAGGGGAAAGTAGCAAGGCGCCACTGCCAATCCCCAAAACCCGGCCCAGACGCGGTGACAATACGTTCCAAGCTGGAACGAAGAACGACATTAAAAGGAAGATTGACTGACCCAAAAACACTAGGGGAGCAAGTACGAAGTGAGAAATAGAGCTTAGATATATATCAGTACAAGCTCGAAGTAGAAGCAACTCACACTGAGGGTCCTCGCAACCAAGTCCATAAGCTCAGTGGTCTTAGTTACTCTCTTCGCCACAATCTCACTGCTAAACCCAGGACAAGTACTGACAGGTCCACCCAAAACTGTAACACCACGCAATGGCCGAGAAATAGAAGGTGGGAAAATCCCAGGAACCGACTCCGAGGATCCTCAACAGGCCAAAAGACCTCCGTCTTGGAGACATTAAGATGTTGTCCAAAACGAGGGCCATCCACCATAATCAAATCCAAAACCTTCCCCACCTCCAAAGTATCACCCACAATGGTGCCATCATCTAAGTACCACGCCTGCAAAGTGAGGTTAAAAGTGTCCCGGATCTTGCAAACTAAAGGATGCAAAACCAAAGCGAAAAGCAAAGGGCCCAACGGATCACCATGCTGAACACCTTGACAAGACCACAAACACTGCTCCCCGTAAAAAAGACGGACATGGCTGGAATAACAAAACTCCACCCAACGAGAAAGAAACGGCCAACGGCGGCGGACCTCCTGAAGCATGGTCGAACGATCAACAAGTCGTTTCCAGATCTACCAACAGCAATAGGACGAACCCCACCACCCGGTTTAACGTGTGGCGTGAGAGGAGCGCTGGCAATTTACTCACCCAGAGGAAGAGGACACCGGCCCTCAAGAAAAAGTTTAACCACCCTAGTAATACAAGTCATCAAATCATCAGAGATAGCCACATCAGCGCCACTCAAACAGTCCAGAAGGTGTTGGGCACGAAAACCATCCCTCCCACAGTAAGTACCACGTGGAAAGCTCTGAATCATATCCAAGACCACAGCCGAAGAGGCAACCAGAGGATGATGATCCCCAGATAAAGGAGGCAATGAAAGAGGCGGGGCGACAGGATGCTTCTCACGCAGGGCCACAAGAGTGGCATCAGAGTAGGGGGCAACCCCAGAGGAAGAAAGAACCCAGACAACAGCAGTATAGTGGCCATCATAAATATTCCGCCGACATTGGCGGAGGTTAAGCTCACTCAAATCAGGATCCTCATCCACAGTAAATGAAGAAGGACCCTCATCAAAACACTCCTGCAACAACTGCAAACTCCCCCCTTCCCCCAGGTGCCCCCCAAGCAAGGATAACCCTGGCAATACTCTCCTCCTGATGCTGATGCCGAATAGCAGTCCGACACTCATGATTACTCCGAGGAGCGAAAGTCCTAAGCAAACAAAGTGGTAGAACAAGCAAACGAACCCAGCGGGAAAGATCACTAGGGGAACCAAACACCTTATCCAAGGCCCCTTTCAAAGCCCGAGCAAACCCAAGACGACACTTAAGAGGAATAGATTTCATGGTGCGAAGGCCTAAAGACAATAAACGATCTAGGGAAGATATAGACCACTGAACAAGCTCTACACTATCATCAGAAGAAACCGAAGTAGAAGGAGCCAAAGGTCTCAGAATACCATAAATATGGAAGGTGTAGAGGCCATCAATACACTCTGGATGCATCAAAATATCACCCCGACTATGCCGACATCTAGCTCTAATAGTACGGTTTTTAAAACACGCCCTACACAACCAGAGCCCCATCCGTCTCAAAGAACTCTCGGCATTGGAATAAACAGTCAAACTATTAGCAAGAGTCTGACGCGTAAGGTCCAACGCACCATCATGACAATGACGGTCCTGTAAATGTTTCTGCCAAGCCGCCTTAGTCAGGCCTTTACCGAAACCATCCCAACACGAATGAATACCCGAAAAAGGACAATGGTACCGTACTAGCTCAGGCATGAAAGGACAACAAAACCCAACACCCTTCCTCACACACGACGGCGTTGAACAGCCGAGGACCACCACCAACAAATCACACCATAGTTGTTGACAAACGGCCCAACACCCACACAACCCGAAACTCCACACCACACGAACCACAACACCCACTACAACCTGAACTCACACACCCAAGGCAGTGGCAGAGGCGGCAGTGGCCGGTCACTGGCAGGAACACTGGACCACTGCAGCAAAGCAACAAACAGTGTGAAAAGAAGAAGGAGAAAAAAAGGATAGAAAACTAAAACACTCACCGGTGGAAGGAAACCCAATGCAGTGCTGTCAGCCACCACCAAAATGACCGGCGACTTGAGGTCTGATGGCCAACTGGTGACGGCGCAGGTCGACAAAAGCCGCAAATCAGGCGACAATTACCCCTGAAAGACGACACAACGCACGCTCCCTTCACAACAAAGAACCACCGTGTGAACAACTCACAACAACAGCACCTGACCGGCGACGTGAGGTCTAAAGGTCGACGTGGGGTGGTTGTTGGCAGCCAACGGTGGAAGAAAAACCCAGAAACCCGATGCCCTAAACCAAGAAAACGATGCCCTAATCACACAAACAACCCTAAACAGCCAACCGACACCAAGAAAGACGACAGACACCGATGAAGGGATGACCGGCGTGAGACGACAATGGTGGTGACGGAGAAAAGAGCGGCAGTCAAGGATCGCCTGAGGAATCGCCTGAAGAATCGTGAAATCGCCCCTCCCCCTCTCTCTCTAACGTTATTATTATTATTATTATTGTCGCATGTGGGTGGGTCTGCAGGCTTGGCGGAGCCAACCTTATCCTGCTGCTTGCCCCTACGTGGTAATAGGTGGCTCAGCTATCCTTGCTCATACAGACGCTTGATCTCTCTTCGTAATGTGTAGCAATCCTTAATGTTGTGCCCAATATCACGGTGGAACTCACACTTCTTCTTGCTATCCTTTCTCCACGCTTGCTCCCCTACTGGTGGGTTGGGCCACCTGACTCCATCTCCCATTTCTCTGAGTGCTTTCAGGATTCCTCCGATACCTGTAGTGAACCCATACTCTGCCAGAGTAGGGAGCTGTTGATTTTCCTCGATTCTGTTGACTCCCCTTCCATATGGTATGTACCTCTCATCCTTCTTGCTGGTGGTTTTCTTTCTTCCCGATTTCTCCACGGCTGAGGTACTAGAAATACTTAGCGTGCTAAGTAAGCTGGCTCTGGCTAGAATATCTTCCTCCAATCTGATTGCGGCAGCTGCCTTCTCTTGCACTGCCTCGAAACTCTGGCAAGAATGCATAGTCAGCTGCTTGTATAGGTCGGAGTCGTGGTGGAGGCCTCTTCCGAAGGCTTCTACTGCTGTTGAAACATCTCACTCTCGTACTTCTACCTTCTCATTGTTGAACCTAGTATTGTATTCTCCGATGGTCTCTCCTGCCCCCTGGACGATTCTGTACAGATCTTCTACGTGCTTCTGTGGTTTTCTGCTGCTTGCAAACTGTTGAGTAAATGCGTTCACTAATTCAGCAAATGTTGATATCGACCTGTTAGGCAGGCTTACAAACCATCGAAGTGCCGGCCGTGCTAGGGTTGACCCAAATCCTTTGCACATGCAAGCCTCCTTGACCTGTCCTACAGCTGTTACTGTCATCATCTTCTGCTTGTACTTGCTTATATGATCAAAGGGATCTGCTGTGCCGTCGAAGAGGGGCATATTTGGATTTGTGAATCGCTTTGGCATGGTTGTGATGGAAATGGTGTCCATGAATGGTGAGTCGGCATAGCTGTCTAGTGCTGCTTTCTCGAGTGGGGGTGGCAACCCTGGGATCCTGCTCAGTATTTCTTTTAACTCAAATCTTCTGATTTGTTATCTTTGTCAATCTGGGGTCCGCCTTGTCGGGTTTTCTTTGTTCAATATCTTGCCTCCTGATCCGAGCTCTTGAAGGTTCTGATGTGTTCCAGCTGCTAGAGGAGTTGTTGTAACGACTGTCCCCTGCTGCCAGTTCATTTGTTGGTTTGACTCGGATCCTACTCCAGGTGTCTGATCGATCGTGGCGGGGCTGCTGACGGGGATGCCACCTGCTTGTGCTTCCACGCAGCTAGCCGCAGGCCAGTTACCCGGCGTGAGGTATCCCAGCCCTTGTGGGGTTATTCTTCCATCTGATGGTATTGTGGACATGTCCAATCTCGTTATCAGTTCAGCCGCTATCTGTCGAAGTTGATTCCTGCTACCTGATGCCCTCTGCGTCCGATCTACTAGTGGAGACCATCCCATGTCTGCCCTGCTCGTTGGGGTGGCAGACTGCTATTTCAGGATATCTATCTGTGCCCAGAGCTCTCTGTCCCTCTTTCTTGCTTTAGCTTCAGCTTTCCTCTGGTCTTCTCTCATGTTTTCCATGGCTTTCTGAAGATTTTCTCCGCCGGTGAGTAAGATTTGTGTGGGACTAGGTGGCGGGGTAAGGCCTGAACTTGACGTTCCTTTATCTGATCTGGCCTGGGTTGCGACAATAGGAGTCCTAGGAGGTAGAGAGGTTTTTGTTGTAGGTATGATTCTTGAGGTGTGTCCGGGAGCCTGTGTAGCCACTGTTGATGTTGGGTTTTGAGTTGAGGGCGGTGGTGTCTGATGCTTGCTTCTCCATTGCGTATCTAGAGTATCAACGGTTGACGACCACAATGCCCCATGGTGGGCGCCAAACTGTTTAGGTATTTTTTACCAATTTGATTGATTAGGGTCAATGCGGTCTTACTCGTCGGTTAGTCGTATTATTGTTCGAGTGTTGATACGTAAATAAAGAAATAAAGTACGGAATGTAAATTAACACGTGAGATTTGGTGACGCGGAAAACCCGATGTGGGAACAACCGCGGGAGGGACGGTACCCTGCCAAATATCGCACTGTACTTGAATAGGAGGATGATTACAACTGAAACGTAAAGCTAATCCTGCTGGTGTGATGCGTCAGGCCTGCAAGATCTTGGACGGATGTATACTTGGGTATAAGAGTATGCTAATGCCGTGGTGTTGATGTGTGTGAAGATGTGTTCTTGAATGTCCTTCTTGATTTGCTTCCTTGGCTATTTATAGGGTGAGAACCCTAGATATGTCCTACTTTGATTATGGAAAGGGAATATAATTTCCATAAGAACTCTTTCCAAAGTCGGTCGCCTTTCCCAATTCTCCCTGATCTCCCTAACTTCTCTTTCCTTAATCCGGACGCCTCCTACGTTGGGCCACTGATCTTCTTTCAGCCCGTTTCCCCTTTCCCCTAATTACGAGCTTCCTTCCTCCTTATCAGTCCTCCCATAGCCTTTTATTTTATTAAATGGGCCTTCCTTATTGTGCTATTTTTAGCCCAAACAGTTTTCCCCAAATTTCTTGTGAAGTACGCTTTAAGGTGTCGAGCAAGGAATTTAGGTAATCGAATGCTAAAACCCAAAGCCGTCTTTTACACTCCTTTTCATGCAATCCATCACGTCAGCCGCCCTATTCCTCTTTTCTAGCACCATTTTCCCTCTCTCTTATTTATAACCTCAACCTCCACCTTTCACTTTCATTAACTCCAAATCATTTCAAAAAGTCCCCTTCTCTCTAAACCCTCAACCTTCCTTTTCTCCTACCCCGCCGGCTTCACTGTTCCGCTCTCCATTGTTACTCTCATCAGGTATTCTTCCTCTTTTCCTTCTTTGATTTCCATTTTCTCCTTCTTCATCATGGGTAAAACCCGACAATCTTCATCAACCCCTGCACCCGCTGACCGCAATCTTGACCCAACCTTTCCTTCTCGGGGACTCTTTAAGCATCCCCACGACTGTGACTCCGCTTTGACTCCGGCTGACATTCCTATGATCAAGAGTCTGCTTGGTCTTGGTGACGGGGTGGATATTGCCATCCCTGAGCCACGACAGAAAGCTGATGCCATTCGTCCGGGGTGGGTTTGTTTTTATCTGTACCCATTTAGATACGGCCTCCGTTTTTCTTTTCCTAAACTCTTTCAAGACTTCATCTTTACAAATAACTTCGCCATGGCACAAATTTCTGCTGCCATCTGGAGGGTTCTTCTTTACTCCATGGCCGCCGGTCAGAACACTGGTAAATCTATCACTCTGGGCGATCTAGCCCATATGTACAACATCAAATCCCTGGGTAGGGGTCAATTCTCATTCCGGGGCCGTGGAGAGGCTCCCTTCAGACACGTGTCCAAATCCCGTGATGAGAAATGGTTTGAGGACTTCTTCTTTGTGAGGAAGGATTCTATCCAGCCTCCTACTGATTACATCTTCGAGAAATGGGTTATAACTTCGAGTAAGTAGCCTTCCTATCACCTGATTTATTTTATCTCGCTACTTACTAGCTTACTTCATCGTCTTCGTGCAGGCCCCTATGACCTGACCCGCATTGGTGCCAAGATCCCTGCCTGCAGCAAATTGTTCAGTATCTCTGAATCTGAGAGAAAGTTCCCAGACCTGCTACCTGGTTTTTCACCTGCTTCCTCCTCCAATCCTCCTCTGCCGGCTCACAGTATGTCTTCTGGTAAGACTTCCACAACCGTTTTAATTTGTATGTTGTTTCTCCTGATGTTTTAAGTATCCTGACGTCTGAGATGATGTCTGCTTGCAGGCTCCAAAGTTGATCCTTTAGAAATCATCCTCCAAAGTGCCAAAAGGAAGAGGTCTTCTGCCAGTCCTGACGTTGCATCCGCCTCTAAGAGGAACGCTCCTTCTGCCTCTTTCCAGACTCTTCCTACGTTTTCCAGTTCTGCTGCACCCGAGCCCTTGGAGGTCGACCCGTTGTCTCGTCATCCGCCTACTCCTCCTGTCAGTCCTCGGGCTTCATCTAGCGGAGGCATTACTGCTCATTTCCCAGAAGGTTTCGGGAATGTGGACAAGGTGTCATACTGGCCGGAGATCAACCAGCTGCTCTTCCGTCCTCTGAAGGAGACATTTTCAGAGTTCTCCCCAGAGGAGATGGCTGAGAACGACGTGCACAACGCCTTCATGGTAAATGCTCTTTATCTTCTACCTGATTATTTGCTTTGGTTAGATTTCTCTTGCTGACTTCTGACTTTCTTGCCCCAGACCCTTCAGTCTGCACTCTATAATAGGAAGATGATCAACATAGTGCAGACCACCAGCCGTGCCACCAATGCCAAAAACCAGGAGCTGAAGGGGACTATTGCTAATTTGGCGCAGCAGCGGTCTGATCTGAAAGAGCGTGTGGTGGAGTTGAAGACTGAGCTTGCTGTCACCAAGAAAAAGCTGAAGGAAAGGGCTGATCAGCTAGCTCGCACTCGAGCGGTGTGTAGGACTTTCTTTGACTCCCTCAAGCACTCTGAAGAGAAGATCAACGAGCTGATCTCCCTGGCCACCAATGTTGTTGCCTATGCTACTTGGCGGGGAAAAATCAGCGAGCAAGCTATATAGGAGGAGGAGAAACAGCTAGAGATGCTCTATCCCATCCGCCCTGATCTGAGTGCGCTGATGCCTGAAGTTGGGGAGGTGAATTCTCCTGTATTGGCTGAGCAAGCTGCTGAGGGTGATCTTTGGAATGTCCCGGATGCTTTGACGCTCGGGAAGCTATGGCGGCTGAGGATGTGCAAGCTGGTGCGGTACCTGAAACGGTAGGTCAGCAGGCAGAGGAGGTGCCAGAGGTGGAGGTCATTAATGTGACCGATAATTAAGTAATTTTATGTTTTGATGAACTTTTGGCAGTCTGGCCCAGAGGTGGCAGACATGTAAGTTTTAAAACTCTTTTTTTGTGGTTGCTCCGCCAAGGTGGCGGTTAAACTTGGGGCCCTATTTTGGCCATGTTTTGGAATGCCCCTTGTCATAGTTTGGCAAGGTTTTAGCCTACATATTGTGTGCTTGTTATTTAGTTTCCCTAGTTTAGGAAGTTGCCATGTCAGCCTGCTTGGCTGATTTAGGCAACTCCTGTCATCCTGAAAAGGGTGACGTTCGACTCGACTAGGCTGTGTGTCACCGATGGTGATTTAGGCATATGCCGCAATGTAAGGAGGAGTGGCCGTGTCAACCTAAGAGGCTGATTTAGACCAGCCTGGTCAGCCTGAAATGGCTAACCCAGACTAAGCTAGCTGCCGTGTCAGCCTGATGGCTGATTTAGGTGTATGCCGCAGTTTTGGACTACTTAACCTTGTTCATGACGCAAGGTGTGTTCATCACGTTTAAAGCCAACAGGGGCGTAATTTAGGCAAGTTTATCGTTATTCTAAGACCAATGGGACGCTGCATGATTCTGGTAGTGCAGATATCCCTACGTTCCATGTTCGTGTGCATGCATGTTGGGGCCCTGATTAATTGCGATTAGTGCGAGCTACGTCCAGGGGGTGGTATCAGGGGTAGGCCGGGTAAGCGTGTTTAGTCACAACCAGGCTCCCTTTCGTATATTCCACATCACTTTGGTGAGGGTGCTCCTTGTGGAGAAAATAGGTTAGGCATGTTGGAGTGCCATGTGCCTTGTCACCCCGCGTTGGCGCTTGACGATCTGCTAGATATCCTTTCAAAGTACCATAGACACGAAATTGAGTGATGTACCTAGAGAAGCCTGAAAATAGGAAAATCTATTAAAATGATGTGAAATACCTGTCGCCATCTCATGGGGTACTGCAGAGCAATTGTGGTCCCGGGACGCCGCCAACACACCATCTAATAGTAGTTTAAAGTTTTAAAAAGAGCTAGAGACACCAGAAATAAAAGTGAAATTGGCAGTATGCCTACTACCGGATTTTTATTTTAACTTTAAAAATGATTTGGCTTTTCATTGTATATCATCCTGAAAGCTAAAGTCTACTTATTATTAAAAGTAATATCTCTTCAGGTGAAGTATGTTCCATGGGCGTTGTATGATTTGACCGTCCATAGTCATCAGTCTGTATGCACCATGGCCAACAACTCCTTCTACCTGGTATGGTCCTTCCCATTTGTAGGCGAATTTGCCTGCTTTTAGATTCTTGGTGTTTTGAAACACCTCTCGGAGAACCAGGTCTCCTACCTCTAGGAGCCTGACTTTCACATTCTTGTTGTAACTCCTGGCCACTGACTGTTTGTAGGCAGCGAGACGGATTTTTGCGCTTGCTCGCACTCGTCAATCAGTGTCCAGGCTTTTGATCATCTCTCGCTTTTGCTCGGTTCCCTGTCATATTTTCATACCTGTGAGTGGGAACTAGAACTTCTGACGGAATGACTGCTTCCGCGCCAAACACCAGGCTAAAGGGTGTTTGACCTGTTGCTATCTTTGGCGTCGTTCTGTCCGACCATAACACTAGTGGCAATTCATCTGCCCAATTTCCTCCTAACTCCTGTAACCTCCTTCTCAGATTGTCCATGATGATTTTGTTGCTGGATTCAGCTTGCCCGTTGGACTTTGGAGTCCTGGGTGCTGACTTTTTTAGGGTGATGTTCCACCCGGCACAGTATCCCTCGGTATCGTTGGAGATGAATTGTGAGCCATTGTCACATATGATTTCTTATGGGATACCAAACCTGCAAATGATGCTTCGTTTTATAAACGAAATGACCTGTTTATCTTTTACTTCTGTGAATGCTTTTGCCTCTATCCACTTGGAGAAGTAATCTGTCATTGCCAGCATCCAGGTTCTGTTTCTCGTGGCTCGTGGCAGAGGTCCTACTATGTCCATGCCCCATGCCATGAATGGCCAGGGGAAAATGATAGGGTGCAAGGGTTCTGCTGGCTGATGGATCGTTGGTGCTGAGCGCTGGCAGGCGTTACATTTGCATGCGTACTCTGCTGCATCGGCCTTCATTGTAGGCTAGTAGTATCCCTGTCTGAGGGCTTTATTTGCCAGACTCCTGCCCCCTGCATGGTTTCCACATTCACCACTGTGGAGAGTATGTAACACAGTCTGTGCTTCTTCCTTGTCCAGGCACCGTAAGTAGGGGCCTGCTAGTGATTTTTTGAATAATATATCATCAATGAGTATGAACCCGGAGGCCTTCACTCTGAAAGCTCTCACTTCCTTCTTGTCGTCTGGCAGCTTGTTATGACGCAGCCAGTCTAGGTAAGGTGTGCGCAATCCCAGTCATCTGCCTAGTCAGATGTTTGATCAGGTGACTGTGAGTTCTCACCTTCCTCTGTAACTGCCTGGGCTCCTTCTCCGCTCCGTGGATCCTCCAGTTCTCCTTTGTCTACTTCATCTGCCTTCTGGATGGAAGGCTCCAGCATGTGTGCTATTGGAATGTTGGATAGCTCTATTGGTTTAAATGTTGCCCCCAGAGTTGCCAAGGCATCTGCTTCCACATTCTGATCTCTGGGGATCTGCTTAAGCTTGGAGGTTGCGAATTTTTATTTTAATTCCTTCGCTATTTTCAAATATGCAATCATCTTTGAGTCTCTAGCTATGAACTCATCATTCACGTGGTTGACTATTAGCAAAGAGTCACTGGATATACGCAGGTGCCTGACCCCTAACTCCAGAGCTAGCTTCATTCCCAATATCAAGGCCTCGTATTCTGTTTCATTGTTGGTTGTCTTGAATTCACATCTTACTGCTTGCGCTATCAGGTCTCCCTGTGGTGATCGCAGGATTAATCCCACACCTGCCCCCTTTTGGTTGGAGGCTCCGTCAATATGCATCTGCCAGACCACTGTCTCCTTGCTTCCTTCTAAGGTGAGGATCTCCGTATCCGCCCATTCTGGATGGCGGTGAAGTCCGACACGAAGTCGGCCGGTGCTTGCGATTTGATTGTTGTTCGGGGTCATCTCGGATATCGTACCCACTGAGGTGTACAGACCATTTTGACATTCTGCCTGATAGTTCAGGCTTCCTCATGATAGATTTTAGCGGGTAGTTGGTCACGACATGTATGATGTGGGACTCAAAATAGGGGCGCAGTTTGCGAGATGCTACTACCAATGCTAGTACTATCTTTTCAAGAGATGTGTACCTGGTCTCTGCCGGCAACAGAGACTTGCTCACGTAGTATACTGGCTTCTGCTCCTTTTCTTGCTCTCTGACTAGGACAACACTCACTGCCACCTCTGTGAGGGCCAGGTATAGGAATAGTGGTTCTCCTGGCTTCGGCTTCGACAGCAGCGGCGGGCTGCTGAGGTAGTATTTCAGTTTTCTGAAGGCTTGCTCGTGGTCCGAGGTCTATTCAAACTTCTGGCTTTTCCTTAGTACGTCGTAAAACAGCCTGCATTTATCTGAAGATCTTGAAATTAACCTATTAAGGGCTGCTACCTTTCCAGCCAGTCTTTAAACATCTTTAGGCTTCTCAGGTGACTCTAGTTATAGGACAGCTTTGATCTGCTCGATGCTGGCCTCTATCCCTCTTTGAGTTACAATATAGCCTAAGAATTTGCCAGAAGATACTCCGAAGGTGCACTTAGATGGATTTAGCTTCATTTTGTATTCCCTGAGGGTGCTGAATGTTTCTGCCAGATGCTGCATATGATCTTTGGCTTTTTCTGATTTCACCACCATGTCATCAATATATACCTCCATAGTTCTTCCTATCTGCTCTTTGAACATGCGGTTAACCAGCCTTTGGTATATGGAGCCTGCGTTCTTTAGGCCGAATGGCATGACGTTGTAGCAATATATTCCTCTTTCGGACATGAATGCCGTCTTCTCTTGATCTGCAGGATCCATCTTGATCTGATTGTATCCACTCCACGCGTCCAGGAATGTTAACATCTCGTGTCCAGCTGTTGCGTCCACCATTGCATCAATGTGAGGCAGCGGGAATGGATCTTTAGGGCATGCTTTGTTGAGATCGGTGAAGTCCACACATACTCTCAACTTTCCATTCTTCTTAGGTACCACCACTACGTTAGACAGCCATTCTGGATATTTTACTTCTCTTATTTTCTTTGCATCCAGCAGGCCAGCTACCTCTTGGTTGATCACTTTGTTTCTTTCCGCTGCAAACTTTCTTCTTCTCTGCTGGATGGGTTTACACTTTGGGTCTACACTAAGCTTATGCGTTATGATGGGCGGATCTATCCCTATCATGTCATCATGTGACCATGCAAAATAATCCATGTTATTTTGTAAGAACTTGACTAGTTGCTGTCTCAAGCTTCCTGCGCATCCTGCTCCAATGAGCACGGTTCTTTCTGGGTGCAGCTTGTCCAGGTTTATTTGATCCAGCTCTTCTGCTGGGGGTTCGACGTATTCGTCTTGGACAGGCTGTTTCTGTAATTGCTATGCGGGAGGGCTGGCAGTGCACTTAAGTGCCTTCTTATAGCAGCCTCTAGCTTCCTCCTGATCTCCTCTTATTGTTTCTACTCCCCATGGCATGGGGAACTTTATGCACTGGTGATATGTTGAGGGGATTGCTTTCATCTGGTGCAGCCATGGTCTTCCCAAGATGACGTTGTAGGTGGAGGGGCTATCTATAACCAGGTATCTAACTTGTTTGTTGACTCCTCCCACATAGGTTGGGATGACTATCTCGCCCAATGAGTTGGCTGTTTCTCCACTGAAGCCTACTAGCGGAATGGTCTTCTTCTGCAAATCCTTCTCACTGAATCCCATGTTTTCTATGGTTTTCAGCATGATTAGGTTGACCGAGCTTCCTGTATCTACCAAGACCTTCTTAACTGTGCAATTGGCCATTGATAAGGTGATAATAAGTGCGTCATGATGTTCACGTACGTCGTATGTATCTCCTTCATCAAAGCTGACCGCTGGTAGGTCGTTGTGAGAAATTCTGCAAGAATTGGCTGGCCTGTCTCCTTTGGTCTCGGTGGCGCGTCTCTTGGCTGCTGAGTATGTCAGCCTGCTTAAGTCTGAGCTGCCTGTTATCACGTTTATGATTTTGGTGCATGTGGGTGGGTCTGCAGGCTTGGCGGAGCCTACTTCATCCTGCTGCTTGCCCCTACGTGGTAATAGGTGGCTCAGCTTTCCTTGCTCATACAGGCGCTTGATCTCTATTCGTAATGCGTAGCAATCCTCAGTGTTGTGCCCAATATCACGGTGGAACTCACACTTCTTCTTGCTATCCTTTCTCCACACTTTCTCCCCTACTGGTGGGTTGGGCCACCTGACTCCATCTCCCATTTCCCTGAGTGCTTTCAGGATTCCTCCGATACCTGTAGTGAACCCATACTCTACCAGAGTAGGGAGCTGTTGATTTTCCTCGATTCTGTTGACTCCCCTTCCATATGGTCTGTACCTCTCATCCTTCTTGATGGTGGTTTTCTTTCTTCCCGATTTCTCCACGGCTGAGGTACTAGAAATACTTGGCGTGCTAAGTAAGCTGGCTCTGGCTAGAATATGTTCCTCTAATCTGATTGCGGCAGCTGCCTTCTCTTACACTGCCTTGAAACTCTGGCGGGGATGCATAGTCTGCTGCTTGTATAGGTCGGAGTCGTGGTGGAGGACTCTTCTGAAGGCTTCTACTGCTATTGAAACATCGCACTCTCGTACTGCTACCTTCTCATTGTTGAACCTAGTATTGTATTCTCCGATGGTCTCTCCTGCCCCCTGGACGATTCTGTACAGATCTCCTGCGTGCTTCTGTGGTTTTCTGCTGCTTGCAAACTGTTGAGTAAATGCGTTCACTAATTCAGCAAATGTAGATATCGACCTGTTGGGCAGGCTCACAAAACATCGAAGTGCCGACTCTGCTAGAGTTGACCCAAATCCTTTGCACATGCAAGCCTCCTTGACCTGCCATACAGCTGTTACTGTCATCATCTTTTGCTTGTACTGGATTATATGATCAAAGGGATCTGTTGTGCCGTCGAAGAGGGGCATATTTGGATTTGTTAATCCCTTTGGCATGGCTGTGATGGATATGGTGTCCACGAATGGTGAGTCGGCATAGCTGTCTAGTGCTGCTTTCTCGAGTGGGGTGGCAACCCTGGGATCCTACTCAGTATTTCTTTTAACTCCAAGTACTTCTTGATTTGTTATGCTGCCTGAATCTGTGGTCCGCCTGTCGGCTGCCTGCTGGTTCAATATACTGCCTCCTGATCCGATGTCTTGAAGGTTCTGATGTGTTCCAGCTGCTAGAGGAGTTGTTGTAACGACTGTCCCCTACTGCTAGTCCATTTGTTGGTTTGACTCAGATCCTACTCCGGGTGTCTGATCGATCGTGGCGGGGCTACTGACGGGGATGCCACCTTCTTGTGCTTCCACGCAGCTAGCCGCAGGCCAGTTACCCGGCGTGAGGTATCCCAGCCCTTGTGGGGTTATTCTTCCATCTGATGGTATTGTGGACAGGTCCAATCTGGTTATCAGTTCAGCCGGTATCTGTCGAAGTGGATTCCTGCTACCTGATGCCCCCTGCGTCAGATCTACTAGTGGAGACCATCCCACGTCTGCCCTACTCGTTGGGGTGGCAGACTGCTGTTTCAGGATGTCTATCTGTGCCCAGAGCTCTCTGTCCCTCTTTCTTGCTTCAGCTTCAGCTTTCCTCTGGTCTTCTCTCATGTTTTCCATGGCTTTCTAAAGATTTTCTATGCCGGTGAGTAAGATTTGTGTGGGACTAGGTGGCGGGGTAAGGCCTGAACTTGACGTTCCTTTATCTGATCTGCCCTGGGTTGCGACAGTAGGAGTCCTAGGAGGTAGAGAGGTTTTTGTTGTAGGTATGATTCTTGAGGTGTGTCCGGGAGCCTCTGTAGCCACTGTTGATGTTGGGTTTTGAGTAGAGGGCGGTGGTGGCGATGGTTGTCTGCTCCCTGACACGGCGTCTGATGCTTGCTTATCCATTGCGTATCTAGAGTATCAACGATTGACGACCACAATGCCCCACGGTGGGCGCCAAACTGTTTAGGTATTTTTTACCAATTTGATTGATTAGGGTCAATGCGGTCTTACTCGTCGGTTGGTCGTATGATTGTTCATGTGTTGATGCGTAAATAAAGAAATAAAGTACGGAATGTAAATTAACACGTGAGATTTGGTGACGCGGAAAACCCGATGTGGGAACAACCGCGGGAGGGACGGTACCCTGCCAAATATCGCACTGTACTTGAATAGGAGGATGATTACAACTGAAACGTAAAGCTAATCCTGCTGGTGTGAGGCGTCAGGCCAGCAAGATCTTGGACGGATGTATACTTGGGTATAAGAGTATGCTAATGCCGTGGTGTTGATGTGTGTGCAGATGTGTTCTTGAATGTCCTTCTTGATTTGCTTCCTTGGCTATTTATAGGGTGAGAACCCTAGATATGTCCTACTTTGATTATGGAAAGGGAATATAATTTCCATAAGAACTCTTTCCAAACTCGGTCGCCTTTCCCAATTCTCCCCGATCTCCCTAACTTCTCCCTAACTTCTCCCTAACTTCTCCCTAACTTCTCTTTCCTTAATCCGGACGCCTCCTACGTTGGGCCCCTGATCTTCTTTCAGCCCGTTTCCCCTTTTTCCTAATTACGGGCTTCCTTCCTTCTTATCACTCCTCCCATAGCCTTTTATTTTATTAAGTGGGCCTTCCTTATTGTGCTATTTTTAGCCCAAACAATCATTATCATTATCATTATCATTATCATTATCATTATCATTATCATTATTATTATTATTATTATTATTATTATTATTATTATTTTTTTTTTACTTATTACTATTATCTTTTTTATGAAAGGATGCGCGCAGCTTTCATTATAATGAAAATAAAATTTTTATATGAAATTGGTGGGGAGTCGAGAGACAATCTGGGCTCCCACACCCTTAGCAACAGCAAAGCTAAGTCTAGTAAAAATGTAAGCGGACACCCGAGCCCCCGCATCCTGAGATACCGAGAATTTATGGATCCGCTTGAGCAAGGCAACAACATCCGAACCCAGCTCCCCAAGAGAAGTGAAAGAGAAAGGAAAGAAACCATAACCCGCTGCCGCGCACAAATCCCCGTACTTAACACATTTACGCTGAGCAGCATCAGCGACAACCCGGTCAGGCATAAAATCCGTCATCCTAGTCTGAGTCAAAGGAGAAGATTCTGTCAAGTCAAATCACACATCCCGCCCTCTATCCCACGAATAAAGCAGCAAATCTGCAGGACGAAGAGAGCCACCATGCCCATCAACCAAATCGATATCAACCTCCTTTCCCGCAATAATACCAGATCTATAACAGATGTCGAAAAGAGTGTCCCGGACGAGGTTATGCCGATGTTTAACACCCACAGTACCAGCACAAGAAACAGCGTGGTCCCCAAAAACATCCTCAGCAAAAACCCGAGAGCAAGCAAGACAGGGCCTAGATACCGTGAATAACGGAACACGGACACCCACTACTTTTCACCGGTTAGAGAGGCTAAGATAAAGTCCGGGGGCGCGGACGATACCCAAGCACACTACGGTAAGTCCTTCCGTTCATAGTCTGACCCAACCCCCAGATAGGAACCGTATGTAACCAATCAGAGGAGTGAGATCCCTGCTGAGACTACCATAAAGCAAGCTGGCGTGGTGTCAAAGAGAAAACAGACTCTGAGGCAGCAGCAACCGTCGCGAAATAAATGTCTGCCAATTTCTTCATAAGTTTGGGGGCAGCAATTTCACTAGGGTTACCTAAGATACCAGAACCTGTAGTCGCGGTAAACACCCGCGCGACATCATTAAAAGCAGGGCCAGCAACTACAATACCAGAAGGGCCAAGGAGCTTAGCCTGCAAACCAGCAGACTGCAGACGGGACGCAATAAAAGCATAGAATAAAATATCTCCCGCCCCATAGACACCAAGACCACCAAGGTAAAAAGGGAACGTAGCAAAGGCCCACTGCCAATCCCCAAAGCCCGGCCCAGACGCGGTGACAATACGTTCCAAGCTGGAACGAAGAGCGACATCAAAAGGAAGATGGACTGACCCAAAAACACTAGGGGAGCAAGTCAAAGTGAGAAATTGTAACACCCCCTCATACCAAGGTGCCTTACCAGGACCACCCCACCATGAAAGTGTGTTACCGTCTCGGTTGCCCGACGTTAGTACATATCAAAAGCGTCTGACCTGAGCACATTTATTAAATACAAAAAAGTGTTAAAGCTTACATCAATCCAAATCCAAAACTAATTCAATAAAACAACTCCAATGTCTGACAACTAAAGAAATCAAAACTAAGACTCGGGCGGTGATGCTACGACTTGTGATGACGACACTCCCATGACTGCCCCAAGCTCACCACTAGCAATACCTGTCAAGCCTGCTCACCATCCCCGAATGGATCACCGTAGATTCCACCACAAACAACAACGGGGTCAGTATTACTCAATCAATATAAGACAAACAAACAAGGTAACCAGCTGATGATCCTCCACCCCAGTCTCCCGATCTCACACAGTAACCGACTACACACCGAAATGTGTAGCCCTGCCAGATTACCCATCGCAACAGGTAATCCTCGCCGTCAGTGGGTGACCGCAACCCAGCCCACCTAGTCCAGCTCATCAACGAGTGACTAATAATCCCTGTCCCTTAATGTTCACATCCCCTCCCGTGACGGGTTCCATGGAGGGCGAACTAGGGTGTGAAGCCACTCCCGCAAGTGACTCCACCACAAACACAACACACACAGCATCACAGCTGTCACAACATCTCCACACCAACACCGTCACAACAACGCCCGAACACCGATGATCAGCAGATAACAATAATCACAACACAATTATGTCTTGAACAATGAACAGTAAACTGAGTAGGGAAAACTCTACCTTAGCAATCAATAGCAAATGGAAACCGAACAATAAAAAAGGCTCTTCTATAAAGTCTTCTCCTATACAATAACCACATAGCACAATTACATATTGTACATTCCCCCATACCCCAATTCAATACATACAGTAACTCCAAAAGAACATAAATGACACGGGGAAAGAACTTACCAACGGTAGAATGAGAGATTACACGCAAAGACCACGACGAATACACACACAAGGAGATTGGGGAATGATTTGGGGAGCGATTAGAGTGTGATTAGGGAAATCATAAAGTGATTAGGGTAGAAATGATGTTTTAGAAACTGACTTTGAATTATAAAATAACCCTAAACACTCCCGCCTCAAACTGCTGAATTACTACTTGCCAGACCGGATACTCGGTCGAGTAAAGTGTATACTCGACCGAGTATCCTCTACTTGGCCGAGTATTCACTATACTCGGCCGAGTATTCCTCGGCAGAACCAAAACAGACCATACCAACAACACTACTCGGTCGAGTAGGCTCTACTCGGTCGAGTATTCACTTAAGAAAATTCGTAGTATTACAGTCTTCCTCCCTTAAAAAGAACTTCGTCCCGAAGTTTACACTCCACCCTAAAACAAGACACTACACAACGCAAAAAGACTACACAAACAAAAATTTATCAACGCCAAAGAACCACACAAGACACCACAAGACTCACTAACCCGACTCAAAATAAAATAAAACACACACGCGACCATCTCCTACCCCCCTAAAAAGACAATGGTTACGTCCCCGTAACCAAACATACCTGATTAAAAAGACTAGGAAAACGTTCTCGCATGGCTTCCTCGGGTTCCCATGTAGCTTCTTCCACATTAAAAAGACTAGGAATCTCTGTAGGAACTTCGGCATAGGACAAGGACTCATCAAGCTCGATGTTCTCCGTCTCAAGGATATGTGATGGATCACTCACATACTTCCGAAGCTGCGAAACATGGAAAACATTGTGGACTCTATCCAAAGCTGGTGGCAAAGCTAATCTGTAGGCTACCTCGCCTATCCGGTCCAAAATCTCATAAGGACCGATAAACTTCTGACTCATCTTACCTTTCTTTCCAAACCTCATTACACCTCGCATAGGTGACACTTTCAAAAGGACCTTATCACCTACCGCGAATTCAATATCTCCGCGGTGCAAATCGGTATAACTCTTCTAACGGTCTTGAGCTGCTCTCATCTTTTGCCGAATCATCTGGACCTGCTCAACCATATCCTGGACCAGCTGTGGCCCTAAAACCACTGTCTCAGAACTATCATCCCAACAAACTGGGTTTTGGTACTTCCGACCATACAAAGCCTCAAAAGGTGCCATCCCGATACTCGTATGATAACTGTTGTTGTATGAAAACTCAATCAGGTCAAGCCTGTCTTCCCAGCTGCCTCCAAACTCTATGACACATGCCCTCAACATGTCCTCTAAGGTTTTGATGGTTCGTTCTGTCTGACCATCGATTGCCGGATGAAAGGCTGTACTCATTTTCAAGGTTGTACCCATCAACTCCTGCAGTTCTTGCCAAAACTTGGATATGAACCTAGCATCACGAACAGAAACGATATCCTTGGGTATACCATGTAACCGTACCACATGCCTCCTGTAACCTAATGCCAGCTGCATCTTAGACCAGGTATCTTTCATAGGAACAAAGTGAGCTGACTTGGTTAACCGATCCACAATTACCCAGATCATGTTATTGCCGTGCTGCGACCTAGGCAATCCCACAATGAAGTCCATAGAGATTGACTCCCACTTCCACTCGGGTACTTCCAAAGATTGTATCTTACCTTGTGGTCTCCTCTGTTCACCCTTGACCTTCTGACAGGTCAAACATCTGGCATCGAACTCGGCTACATCCCTCTTCATGTTTGGTCACCAGAAAGTCTTCTTAAGGTCTTTATAAAGCATGTCACCAACCGGGTGAACCGATTAAGGAGTGCAATGAGCCTCCGTCAAGATCACTCTCCTCAACTCTCCATCCTCAGGAATACATCATCTCCCATCAAAACGGACACTCTCATCTGTATGGATAGAAAACCTGAAAACCGTCCCACTCTCTACTCTTGACTTCCACTCCTGGATCTTAGGATCAAGCTCCTGTTTACTCTTGATGTTCTCATATAACTCTAGCTCGATCGTCAAATCCCCGATGGTATCTCCCTTCCTTAACATAATGATCCCCATCCTGGACACCTCGTCCCTCAGCTTCAGCAAAGACATGGTCGTACATAGCGAATGAACACTCTTCCTACTCAAAGCATCTGCAACAACATTAGCCTTACCCTCGTGATAGATGATCTCCATATCATAATCTCCGATCAGCTCCATCCACCGTCTCTGTCGCATGTTAAGCTCCTTCTGAGTGTAGATATATTTTAAGCTCTTATGATCAGAAAACACCTTAAAGGTTGCTCCATAAAGGTAGTGCCTCCAAATCTTAAGAGCGAAAACAACTGCACCCAGCTCCAGGTTATGAGTAGGGTAGTTCTCCTCATATGGCTTAAGCTGCCTCGAAGCATAAGCTATGACCTTCCCTGCCTGCATCAAAACACAACCAAGACCATTCTTTGAAGCATCGGTGTACACCTCAAAGTTCTCACATCCCTCTGGCAAAGCTAGAATAGGAGCTGTGGTCAAGCGTTCCTTTAAAGTCTGAAACACCGTCTCACAACTCTCATCCCAAACAAATCCGGTATCTTTCCTCATCAAAGATGTCATAGGCCGAGCTATGGTAGAGAAGTCTTTCACAAATCTTCTGTAGTAGCCAGCAAGGCCTAAGAAACTCCGAATCTCCGCAATATTCTTCGGCGATTCCCACTTGGTTACGGCCTCAATCTTTCTAGGATCCACAGATACCCCTTTCTTAGATATAACATGACCCAGAAAAGCCACCTCCTCTAGCCAGAACTCATACTTAGATAGCTTAGCATAAAGTTGATTCTCTCTCAGAGTCTGCAAGACTATCCTCAAGTGCTCCTCATATTCTTCCTTAGTCTTAGAATAGACTAAGATGTCATCGATTAAAACAACCACAAACATGTCCAAGAACGGTGTAAAGATCCGGTTCATCAAGTCCATGAAAGCTGTTGGTGCATTGGTCAACCCAAAAGGCATCACCACGTACTTATAATGACCATAACGAGATCGGAACGCTGTCTTAGGAATATCCTCATCTGCTATCCTTAGCTGGTGATAGCCCGACCTCAGATCAATCTTGGAAAACACACCCGCTCCACTTCGCTTATCAAACAGGTCATCAATCATAGGCAAAGGATACTTGTTCTTCACTGTGACACGATTGAGCTCTATGTAATCAATGCATAGTCTCATACTCCCATCTTTATTCTTCAAAAAAAAAAACTGGGGCTCCCCACGGTGACACACTAGGTCTGATACAACCCTTACTTAGCAACTCATGTATCTTTTTCTTCAACTCTGCTAACTCTTTCGGTGCCATACGGTAAGGTGCTTTGGATATCGGACCTGTTCCCGGTTTAAGCTCCACGCCGAAATCAACGTCCCTCTTGGGCGGCAAACTCGGTATCTCCTCAGGAAAGACATCATCAAAATCTCCCACCACAGGTATCTCAGCAGCTGTCTGCGGCTCTACACGGTGATCTCTCACATGACAGAGAATCAAAGGACACTTCTTCCTCAAACATGACTTTAAGGTCATCACACCTATGAACTTACACTTAGGTTTTACCACAAACCCTCTATAGGACACCTTAACACCCTTAGGACCCTTTAAGGACACTCTCTTTTGACGACAATCTATCTTGGCATCATACTTACCCAGCCAATCCATCCCGACAATCACCTCAAACCCATCCATAGGAAACTCTAACAGGTCTACCGGTAAATCTACCCCTCCAACTACCATAGACACTCCCCTATACAACTTGAGACATGACATAGACTCCCCTGAAGGTATGAACACATTATCTTTGACAACCTCAAACTTTCCCAAACCCATGGACAAGGCATGACTCTTAGACACAAAAGAATGCGTAGCCCCCGAATCAAACAAAACAAAGGATGGTACATTATGAACAAGAAAGGTACCGGTGACTACATGAGCATCATACTGCGCTTCCTGTTTGTCCATCATGAAAAGCTTTCCACTGTTTTTCTGTCCCCCACCCTGAACCGAAGCATTGTAGGTACTTGGCTTGGCTACTGAATCTTGGGTGGTGCTGTTGTTCTGACGCTGATATGACCCACCACCACTGCGGTTATAACTGCCCTGGTTGCCCTGTCCCCCTCTATTTTCCCATGATCCACCCGGTCGGTTACTAGCAAAACTCTGAGTTGGCCCTTGAGAGAAATTCCCTTGCTGAGCTCCTGATCCAGTGTCGGGCCTGTAACTCGTGCATTCCCGTCTCCTGTGGCCCACTCCACCACAGTTGAAGCATGTGAGGCCGGAGTTGTCACTCAAACTCCGACCTCCAGTATTTCCCCAGCCACGAGATCCTCCTGAGAAACCCGCTCCACAAGAGAAAGCCTTTGCATGGTTGAAGTTTCCCTTCTTGTTGCCCGACTAATTGTTGCTTCCACTGTCAGCCTTCCTCTTTTCGGCAGCAGTCCTCTCATTGATCTCCCTTGAGAGATCTACCATTCTCTCAGCTTGACCCGCTCTTAGGTACACTTCCTTAAGGTCAGTAGCAACCCCAGCTGGCATACGGCTCACAATCTTGGCAGATAAACCCCTCTCAAAACAAATAGCCAGACTCCTCTGTCCCAACTGCATGTCCTCAACATAGCCATATAGCTCTAGGAACCGATGATAGTACTCAGTGACTGTCATCTCCTCCGATATGGTGAAGGAATCAAACTCAGATCTCATCTTGTGTCGGATATGCTTCGGCACAAACTGCTCTCTCATAGCACTCTTCAGCCCTGACCACGGGATAGCTCCCAAACCCCCAGCCTGGTAATAGGCTCTAGCATCTTCCTTGACGTTTTGCCACCACACAGCGGCTTCTCTAGCAGCTTTGGTTCCCCCACCCTTTCATATGTGTGAGGGTTGAAGCGAGCAATGATGATGCTGAGTTGAGTAGCATCTACCGGCTTCTCATTCCCTTTTCCAACATTTCTAAGAGCTTCAAGGAGAGCCTCTTGTTGCTCAATCATACAAGCAACCTCATCAAGGGACATCTCAAAAGCTTGGATCTGTGCGGGGGTTCTTTTGGGCGGCATTTTGAGCTGATAAGAAACAAGGAAATGTAAGCACAAAAGCCTACGGCTCCAAATGTAACAATTCTCCACAAAAGAAACACTCAACCGAGTATAAGACAATACTCGGTCGAGTAACGACTACTTGGTCGAGTATCCCAGATACTCGGTCGAGTAGTCGACTCCACTAGCCAACGTCAAAAACCCAGAATACATACTCGGTCGAGTACACATTATACTCGGCCGAGTAGTCACTACTCGGTCGAGTACACCTACTTACTCGGTCGAGTAAACACGTACAGTAGCTAAGACTACTCACTGCCAAACAACACTCGGCCGAGTGCTTGGTTACTCGGCCGAGTACTCCCTACTCGGTCGAGTACCTGCCCTGCTCGGCCGAGCCATACCAAAGACGGGTTAAAACAGTATAAAGTCCCCTATCATGCTTTCTATTCCCTCATCAAACATATATCAACAGGAACTTTAGTGCCATGTTATAAACACACAATCATACCAATCATTCACATGCTAAATTCACTTCACCAAATTTCACATACCCGTCCCTTCCCTTACTTTTCCATTCACCATACTTACGAATTAGAGATTCAAATTTCCAACCATCACTTATTATCACCACGAATCTTCACATACATGCACATATATGACACAACTCTCAACACACTTCCCCATGTGACCGGCTCGAGTTAATGAGGGCCAAGTTGCGACTCCGGGACGTCTCCCGAGTATTTGCGGTAGCTCCAAACAACTCTCCCCGGGTTCATTCTATTTAGACTCCCTAAGTTCATTAGATTCATTTGTTTAGGGGCCAGAATCTTCGGCTCTGATACCACTTTGTAACACCCCCTCATACCAAGGTGCCTTACCAGGACCACCCCACCATGAAAGTGTGTTACCGTCTTGGTTGCCCGAGGTTAGTACATATCAAAAGCGTCTGAACTGAGCACATTTATTAAATGCCAAAAACTGTTAAAGCTTACATCAATCCAAATCCAAAACTAATTCAATAAAACAACTCCAATGTCTGACAACTAAAGAAATCAAAACTAAGACTCGGGCGGTGATGCTACGACTGGTGATGACGACACTCCCATGACTGCCCCAAGCTCACCACTAGCAATACCTGTCAAGCCTGCTCACCATCCCCGAATGGATCACCACAGATTCCACAAACAACAACGGGGTCAGTATTACTCAATCAATATAAGACAAACAAACAAGGTAACCAGCTGATCATCCTCCACCCCAGTCTCCCGATCTCACACAGTAACCGACTACACACCGAAATGTGTAGCCTTGCCAGATTACCCATCGCAACAGGTAATCCTCGCCGCCAGTGGGTGACCGCAGCCCAGCCCACCTAGTCCAGCTCATCAACGAGCGACTAACAATCCCTGTCCCTTAATGTGCACATCCCCTCCCGTGGCGGGTTCTACGGAGGGCGCCCTAGGGTGTGAAGCCACTCCCGCAAGTGACTCCACCACAAACACAACACACACAACATCACAGCTGTCACAACATCTCCACACCAACACCGTCACAACAATGCCCGAACACCGATGATCAGCAGATAACAATAATCACAACACAATTATGTCTTGAACAATGAACAGTAAACTGAGTAGGGAAAACCCTACCTTAGCAATCAACAACAGACAGAAACCGAACAATCAAAAAGGCTCTTCTATGAAGTCTTCTCCTATACAATAACCACATAGCACAATTACATATTGTACAATTCCCCCATACCCCAATTCAATACATACAGTAACCCCAAAAGAACATAAATGACATGGGGAAAGAACTTACCAACGGTAGAATGAGAGATTACACGCAAAGACCACGACGAATACACACACAAGGAGATTCGGGAATGATTTGGGGAGTGATTAGAGTGTGATTACGGAAATCGTAAAGTGATTAGGGTAGAAATGATGTTTTAGAAACTGACTTTGAATTATAAAATAACCCTAAACACTCCCGCCTCAAACCGCTGAATTACTACTCGCCAGACCGGATACTCGGTCGAGTAAAGTGTATACTCGGCCGAGTTTCCTCTACTCGGTCGAGTATTCACTATACTCGGGCGAGTATTCATCGGCAGAACCAAAACAGACCATACCAACAGCACTACTCGGCCGAGTAGGCTCTACTCGGTCGAGTATTCACTTAAGAAAATCCGTAGTATTACAGAAATAGAGCTTAGAAATACCAGTACAAGCTCGAAGAAGAAGCAACTCACACTGCGGGTCCTCAATCCTCGCAACCAAGTCCATTAGCTCAATGGTCTTAGTTACTCTCTTCGTCATAATCTCACTGCTAAAACTAGGACAAGTACTGACTGGTCCACTCAAAACTGTAACACCACGCAATGGCCGAGAAATGGAAGGGGGAAAACCCAGGAAGCCGACTCCGACGATCCTCAACAGGCCAAAAGACCTCCATCTTGGAGACATTAAGATGTAGCCCAAAACGAGGTCCATCCACCATAATCAAATCCAAAGACTTCCCCACCTCCAAAGTATCACCCACGATGGTGCCATCATCTGAGTACCACGCCTGCATAGTGAGGTCAAAAGTGTCCCGGATCTTGCAAACTAAAGGATGCAAAACCAAAGCGAAACTCAAAGGGCTCAACGGATCACCCTGCTGAACACCCTGACAAGACCACAAGTAGTGTTCCCTATAAAAAAAGGCGGGCATGGTTAGAATGACAAAACTCCACCCAACGGGAAAGAACCGGGCAACGACGGCGGACCTCCTGAAGCATGGTCGAATGATCAACAAGGTTGAACGCATTCTGGAAATCAGCCAGCAACAAAGAAAGCCCCACTTGAGTCCCCCGAGCCTCAATGGGCCGGTTCAAGGCATGTAAGATAGCCTCTCCTCCACCGGACACACCCACCCCAAAATGAAGCCCATAAAAATAATAAGATAAAGAAGGACCAATGATACCCGTCGTTGTGAGTACCAAAGATAAAATTTATAATCTCCTATTAAGACTAACCTAGGCTAGTGGTAACGGGGTCGAACCACAAGGAGGCAGTTGTAACTTTAGTTGATTTATGTTCAGTCTGAGGTAACTATTATGGGGGTTGATTTGAATTGGTCTAAGACTAAGAGCAAACAAAGATAATAAACTAAAAATACGATTTAAACAGATAAAAGAAGGGTACTAGGATGGTCGGTTCATTATAGCTTCGGCGGCAGCAAACTAAGTCGGTCTGAATCAAACACAGGTAAGGCGGGAAATAAAGAGGTCCTCTCGGTCCACTCTTAACAAATAGCATCTCTCGATCTCGCTATAGGTCCCTAATGTCACTAATACTAACTTTCGTCCTGAAAAGTGACTAACGGTCTAAACTATACCTATCTTTCGATCTTAGCACAGTTTAGTCGATTTAATTGATGGTCAAATAACTTTCCCTATCTTTCGATCTAATGGGTTAGTCACAAAATAGGTATCTAATTGGTCGCATGCATTCGATTCGTTAAATACAAGATTAAATTCAATTAAAACGAATATGAACACTACGAGGTCGATCGATCGATTGAAAGGTCAATCGATCGACCAACACGCTTGACTTTCTCGATCTAATGCCGCCTATGCCATAAATCGCCTACATCCTAGAACTAAAGAATTAGCTACTCATGCTAAAGATGAAAACAACAATAAAACTCATAACGATTCTCAAATTCATGCTTAAGGTAAATAACAACAATGACAAAACGATAATTGGCTTTTGGGGACACTAGCTATCAAATCTATACTAATAACGAAAGTAAAACAATAAATTGAAATTAGGGCAGAATGAATACCGAGATTTAAGAGGAAAGATTAAGAACAAGGGCAGAATTCCAATGCTAAAATCGATAACCCAAACCCTAGTTACTCGAAATAAACTAAAACTCAAAGCAATCAGTATTGTGATGAAAACTTGGATAAAAACTTGATATCTAAATCGATGGTTTTATGTTACGTTATATAGCAATCAACGCAACATCTTATTTCCTAAACCTAAACTTCACGGGCTTCAAGATTCACGGTCTTTCAATTCACGCCTGGAATAGAAATCGTCGATCGATCGATAATGCTTGGTCGATCGATCGCTCCTCAACAAACAAAGGCTTCGAACCCGAGCATTGGTCGATCGATCAAAGTGCTTGGTCGATCGACCGGATGAGCTGCTACTTGACTTCTTCATTCTCGTGGATTCGTCTTTTAGGCCTTGAATTGCGCACCAAGCTCGTTCCTTAAGTGATTCCTTTACGTCATTTGCAATGCAGATTACTCGGGGACGGATTTGGCTTGATTTCCCGTTGAATTCTTCACATTTCTGCAATAATGTACAAAATACGGAAGTAGACGGAAATAGGGAGAAATGTAGCATAAACTACAAGAATGAGCTCTGAAATGTGTGTAAAATGGGATGTAAAACATCATATAAAAGACACGCATCAAACTTCCCCAAACCAAACCCTTGCTTGTCCCCAAGCAAGAACTAGACTCAATCTAATGACCTAATGGAACGAGTTCAATCTCAGAGCGAAATGCAAACTGTTAAGCCTAAACCGATTTAATGCACAACCAACAATCAATTAGCAATGTGAATCATGCAAACGAGTTATGTAGTCGTTAAAAACTGCTGAACCGTCAATTGTAGAGACTTATCAAATTGGACTCTCGCGGGTCGCTTAAATCACTCAATAAGCACAGGTGATATATATGTAAGATAGAGAGAAGTAGTTTTGTAGTGACTCTCACCTAACTACGACCTATGAAAACATGCCAAATAAAAAATATGAAAATGACCTCTACGACCGTACATACGCATTCCAACCGAACAGATGACCAATGACACATGCCGAGGTATATATGGGATATGTGAGGTATGGGTAAGAAGAGGCAAAACATTTTATGGTAAAGTGGAGGTACAGGTGATCAAGCTAGTACCAAAACGAAACCAAAGGACAACATCCAACTTCTTTCTCATAAACAAATGAAACGGTGCTATAGCAAGCACAAAACTCACAATCTCCAAACTATCAAATCAATAAAACTCCCCATAGGATGTAAATGAAACATGGGAGCAAAAATCGCCAAAAGATAAGGACTAAATTATGCGAATTGATCTCTTTTCTCGAATCTCAGTCGATCGACCATATTGGCAGTCGATCGACTGCTTAAACAGTACAGAACCTCTTTTTTCATTTCTTTTTCGAATAATTTTTTCATCATTTTTTTTTTTTTGTTTCTTTCTTTCCTTTTTTCATTTCATTTCCCAACCATCATCTCAACAGAGCATATGCCACCAAAACTGAGTAACAAATCCGAAAACACAGACTACTAGCTTGACAAGGGACAGGCTAAATGTAGGATGTAGTAATGGGACAAAAAGGGGTATTTTTGGCAGTGTGAAGCTTATGGGTAAAATGAGAAAAGGAAACCTCTACCACATGTGTCAACAAACCACAGACCGAATGCATACAGGTATTAAGTAGATCAAATTCATATTCATGCAAATTAAGGAAACATGTCTCATAAGGAGTACTACTCACATTCCTAAATGAACCGGTCATGAATGTCACCAGTTATTGGCTCTAAATCTCAGAAATATAAGTAGCTTGCCAATTTTCAAAGTCAAGTCTCAAGTCCAGCAAGTAATTCAACGAAAACTCGTAGGTATGCACTTATACGATTCTACTAATAACATGTTAATCTAGCAAGGCTCAGGCAAAACAGTTGCAAATGCAGAATCATCATAGAAATACTACCGTTCCGACTCGACCTATATGCTAAAATAAACGAGCATTTTATTTGAATTTTTTGAAATTTTATCAATTTTTTTTTGGAATTTTCTGTGTATATAAAAGAAATGAAAAACAATGCAAAACAAAATTAAACGTGAATGCAAGCAAATGATATGCGACGCAAAACCCTTCACCAAACCAAATCGCACAATGTCCCCATTGTGCAAAATCATGTAATGAAGAAAAGATAAATGGAAATTTGCGAGAAAATAAATAAGCAAGACACAAAGAAAAGATATGGAACTCACAAGACTTTAAGCGCAGCAAAGGAAACCTCCCCAAACCAGCGTGAGCTAGGAGGTTTCAGTAGCCAGCAGTGCTACCAATAAGGACCTAAAAAGACAATTAAAAACCACGCATAAGACTGAGAAAACAATTTTGAAGCGTAAAAATTGTGCACAAATGAGATAATAGAAGAAATAGATAATCGACGGAAAATAAAGTGGAGTAGAAGACTCCCTTAGGTCCGCATATCGACCAAACACAGCAGGGGAGAGGTCGTGAACGAATATAGCAGTGGCAGTGGTCGATCGACTAAGGAGATCAGTCGATCGACCATGTGGGTGTGAACAGTAGCTCCTGTAAACCTGCAATTCAGTCGATCGACTAATGGTGCCAGTCGATCGACTTAAAACACTGCTGCAGCGTCCTATTTCTTCGTAATTGCTCAATGATTTGAGCTAACAAGCTCTAAATACCTGCAAATGCACAATAGTACGCGCCCAAAATTGCGCAAAACCCAGAACGAAGTCTAAAGTACTTAAAAACTCTAAGCAAAATAAAATAAAAGCGAAGTTTTCGCGCACACAAAAAGCAATAAAATTGTCTTAACAAAGCAAATAAAGAGAAGTTCGCAACGAGCTTGATCAACTAATAGTTGATCAAGAAGGACCACAGTATGGCCCACTTCGTCGGCTTTTGGCTACTAGAGGTAGCCTCAATGGTGCTCATCTTATCAGTTGCACCCTTCTTAGCATCGACGGTCGGAGAGCTCAATGGATCAACTTCGTCATCTTCCTAATCAAGGACTCCCTCGGAATCGTCGGAATCCAAATCAGCCCATCTCACCTTGGCTGGCTCATCTTCCACTTCCTCATCAGTCCCATAGCTTAAGCATCCAAGACCTCCTCTTTGAATGATAGGCTTTGTCGCAGCTGGAGCATCCAACGACTCTTCCTTCCCCAAACCAGCTCCTGCATTATCTAAAATAACAGATTCTTCCTCCTTCTTGCTCCCAATCCGGGGCGGAGGGGTTAACACAGCAGTAGTAATAGGGACAGTCGATTCAGGAAGCACAAAGTACGATCTCTTTTCAGAGACCGTATTACAAGTAACAGGCCACATGGCGTCCTTCTTTTTAGCAGGTTGGGCAAAAACGATAGAATGTTTCCCAACTTTGAAGGTCAAGGTTCCTAAACCGACGTCAATAACTGCACCAGCAGTGTGCAGAAACGGCCTACCTAAGATGATCGGTATATGGTCATCCTCGGGCATTTCAAGGACAACAAAGTCAACAGGGGAAGAAAAACTTCCCTATCCGGACAGTATGTCCTCTAGGACTCCTATAGGCTCAACCGCAGATCGGTCACCATCCGAATCGTCATCTCGGTTATTGCAAACCTGGTCAACTTAAGCTTCCTAGCTAGACTCAAGGGCATGACACTTATGCTAGCTCCTAAGTCACATAATGCCTTTTCGATAGAAAAGGTACCTATCTTTAAGGAACCGAAAAACCGCCCGGGTCTTCTAACTTATGGGGCGCAGTGTGAGACAAGTAGGAGCAAGACTCTTTAGTTAACGCAAAAGTGTGAACATGTTCAAGCGATTTTTTCTTTGACAACAACTGTTTCATAAATTTAGTATATCTTTGGGCACTTGGTTAACTAACTCAAGGAAGGTTACCCAACATTTAAGCTACGAATAACTTTCTCAAATTTACTAAAAGATACCTGTTCCTTCGTCGGCACGAGTCTCTCCGGATATGGGGCTGTAAGGAGTACCTTAGCCCTCTCCTCTAAATCGCGTGTGCCGGTATCCTTGGACTTAGGGTGAAAGTCCGTTACCTTCTCTTTGTTGAAGCTAGACCCCTCCTCGGACCGTCTCAAATGAGAACCATTGACCGTCATTGGATCGAACTTGAGCTGGGACCGACCCATCAAGACACTCGGTTCGCCCCAAAATTTTCGGGACGGTGGTTCCCCGAAACAAGTGGTCTCGTAGATTATTTGGCATCAAAGGACGAAATTCTTGAAAGATCGCCAGCGATCTCGGTCGATCGACCACTCTCCTCGATCGATCGACCGAGATGTACAGATTCCAGAAGCTCCTGTAACCCGTGTTTCAGTCGATCGACTAGGTATGTCAGTCGATCGACTGAAATATCTGGCAGACGTCTTTTTCTTTGATTTGTTCGTTGAAGCTTTCTCTTGACTTGTTTCCCGCTCATCTTTTCCAACAGCATCCTCAACCATGGTAGGACCATCAAGGGTGGACCCGCTCCTCAAAGTGATGGCATTTAGGGTCTCCTTTTGTTCGGGTTGAGTGGGTAAGTGTCCGGAGGCTCGAGTGTTATTTTTACTAGCCAGTTGAGCAATTTGGCTCTCTAGTAGCTTCATCCCGGCCTCTCTTGCTTGGGACTCCTTTAGCAACATATTCTTGAGCTCGGAAAATTCAGAATGCAGATTGTTGTTGCTGCTGCGGCACATAGGGAGGTTTCGATATTGCTTTGCTTTTGATGAGGAGGCACATAGGGTTGCTGTTGCGGCGGATGTTGGGTTGGATTTTGGACATTCTGGCTCCTCCAACTCAAGTTTGGGTGGCTTGGCTCGTAGTAGGTGTTTGTCTCGCCTATAGTGTTGAAAGGCGGACAAGATTCAAAGGGACTAGGGCGGCGTTCTTCGAGACATGGCCCTCAACTCCACACCTTTCACAGACGAAGGGACCGTCTGACACAGCATTGACTTGGTATATCCCACCTTTAGAAGCTCCTCCTAGCTCATACTTGTCAAATCTCGCGGTGAGAGCCTTAAGTGTAGCAACAGAGGAAGATTCAGCAGCTCTCCTCTGGTTCCCTCTCGAATTCCCATACTCGGCCTTGTGGGTAGCTAGATCATCAATGATCTTCCACCCCTTCGTTGCTCCCAAATTGTCAAAATCGGCCATTAGTCGCAGATCCAAAATGGCCCTCTGATCATCGTACAACCCATTGTAGAAATGATTACACAAACTCCACTTTTCGAACCCATGGTGCGGTATAGTTCGCACCAACTTCTTATATCGGACCCATGCCTCGTAGAAGTTCTCATCTGGCCCTTGTTTAAAGCCCGTGATTTGAGCTCTAATAGCAATTGTCCTTGAGGCAGAAAAGTACTTCTTGTAGAATGCTAATGCCAGTGTATTCCAATCAGTGATCCCTAGAGCGGTCCAGTCCAAGTCTCTATACCACTCCCTTGCAGCATCACGAAGGGAGAAGATGAACATGGTCTCTTTGATTTGATCCTAGGTCACGCCAGCTGGTGGGGGAATGGAGCAGCAGTAGTCAATAAAGGTCTCCATGTGCTTAGCTGCATCTTCATTTGCAGCTCCCCCGAACTGGTTTCTCTCTACCATAGTAATATAGGCAGGCTTTGGTTCGAACTTCCTGGCATCTCCCGGTAATTCGAACCCCTTATATAAGTTATCGGCTGTCGGCTCAGAAAAACTAGCTATACTTGCTTCCTCGGCCATGACTGGAATTTCCGGAGAAGTAACTGTCTCGGCTGAAGAAGTGGAAACGGTGAAGATCAGTGGGTCTTCTTGAACAAATCGTTCTCGTAATAGCTTGACAGAGTACTCGGCTCTTCCTCTGTCGGTAATACTCTTTGTGTTTGCCTCAACTCGCGCAAGGATCTCTCAAGCTCGGGGTTCAACGGTACTAATTCTCCACCCCGTGACTGCGCGATAAGATGAAACTACAAAAAGAATATAAGAAAAGTTTAAGGAACAGATGTCCCTTAAACTAAGAAAGACTAAAAATAAAAACAACTAAAATTAGGACTATTGCCTCCCCGGCAACGGCGCCAAAATTTGATACCCGTCGTTGTGAGTACCAAAGATAAAATTTATAATCTCCTATTAAGACTAACCTAGGCTAGTGGTAACGGGGTCGAACCACAAGGAGGCCGTTGTAAACTTTAGTTGATTTATGTTCAGTCTGAGGTAACTATTATGGGGGTTGATTTGAATTGGTCTAAGACTAAGAGCAAACAAAGATAATAAACTAAAAATACGATTTAAACAGATAAAAGAAGGGTACTAGGATGGTCGGTTCATTATAGCTTCGGCGAAAAACTAAGTCGGTCTGAATCAAACACAGGTAAGGCGGGAAATAAAGAGGTCCTCTCGGTCCACTCTTAACAAATAGCATCTCTCGATCTCGCTATAGGTCCCTAATGTCACTAATACTAACTTTCGTCCTGAAAAGTGACTAACGGTCTAAACTATACCTATCTTTCGATCTTAGCACAGTTTAGTCGATTTAATTGATGGTCAAATAACTTTCCCTATCTTTCGATCTAATGGGTTAGTCACGAAATAGGTATCTAACTGGTCGCATGCATTCGATTCGTTAAATACAAGATTAAATTCAATTCAAACGAATATGAACCCTACGAGGTCAGTCGATCGACTGAAAAGGTCAGTCGATCGACCAACACGCGAAACAGCTTTCTCTGATCTAATGCCGCCTATGCCATAAATCGCCTACATCCTAGAACTAAAGAATTAGCTACTCATGCTAAAGATGAAAACAACAATAAAACTCATAACGATTACTGAATTCATTCTTAAGGTAAATAACAACAATGACAAAACGATAATTGGCTTTTGGGGACACTAGCTATCAAATCTATACTAATAACGAAAGTAAAACAATAAATTGAAATTAGGGCAGAATGAATACCGAGATTTAAGAGGAAAGATTAAGAACAAGGGCAGAATTCCAATGCTAAAATCTATAACCCAAACCCTAGTTACTCGAAATAAACTAAAACTCAAAGCACTGTATTGTGATGAAAACTTGGATAAAAACTTGATATCTAAACTGATGGTTTTATGTTACGTTATATAGCAATCAACGCAACATCTTATTTCCTAAACCTAAACTTCACGGGCTTCAAGATTCACGGTCTTTCAATTCACGTCTGGAATAGAAATCGTCGATCGATCGATAATCTTGGTCGATCGATCGCTCCTCAAAGAAACAAAGGGCTTCGAACCCGAGCATTGGTCGATCGATCAAAGTGCTTGGTCGATCGACCGGATGAGCTGCTACTTGACTTCTTCATTCTCGTGGATTCGTCTTTTGGGCCTTGAATTGCGCACCAAGCTCGTTCCTTAAGTGATTCCTTTACGTCATTTGCAATGCAGATTACTCGGGGACGAATTTGGCTTGATTTCCCGTTGAATTCTTCACATTTCTGCAATAATGTACAAAATACGGAAGTAGACGGAAATAGGGAGAAATGTAGCATAAACTACAAGAATGAGCTCTGAAATGCGTGTAAAATGGGATGTAAAACATCATATAAAAGACACGCATCAACCAACCATAAAAGCACCAACCTTAGAGACAAGCCGTTTCCAGAACCTACCAACAGCAATAGGACGAACCCCACCACCCGGTTTAACAAGTGGCGTGAGAGGAGCGCTGGCAATTTACTCACCCAGAGGAAGAGGACACTGGCCCTCAAGAAAAAGATTAACCACCCTAGTAATACAAGTCATCAAATCATCAGAGATAGCCACAGCAGCGCCACTCAAACAGTCCAGAAGGTGTTGGGCACAAAAACCATCCCTCCCACAGGAAGTACCACGTGGGAAGCTCCGAATCATATCCAAGACCACAGCCGAAGAGGCAACCAGACGATGATGATCCCCAGACAAAGGAGGCAATGAAGGAGGTGGGGCGACAGGATGCTTCTCACGCAGGGCCACAAGAGTGGCATCGGAGTAGGGGGCGACCCCAGAGGAAGAAAGCACCCAGACAACAGCAGTATAGTGGCCATCACAAATCTTCCGCCGACATTGGCGGAGGTTAAGCTCACTCAAATCAGGATCCTCATCCACAGTAAATGAAGAAGGACCCTCATCAAAACACTCCCAACAACCGCAACCCCCCCCTCCCCCAGGTGCCCCCCAAGCAAGGATAGCCCTGGCAATACTCTCCTCCTGATGCTGATGCCGAATAGTTGTCCGACATTCATGATTACTCCGAGGAGCGAAAGTCCTAAGCAAACAAAGTGGTAGAACAAGCAAACGAACCCAGCGGGAAAGATCACTAGGGGAAGCAAACACCTCATCCAAGGCCCCTTTCAAAGCCCGAGCAAACCCAAGACGGCACTGAGGAGGAATAGATTTCATGGTGCGAAGGCCTAATGACAATAAACGATCTAGGGAAGATATAGACCACAGAACAAGCTCTACACTATCATCAGAAGAAACCGAAGTAGAAGGAGCCAAAGGTCTCAGAATACCATGAATATGGAAGGTGTAGAAGCCATCAATACACTCTGGATGCATCAAAATATCACCCCGACTATGCCGACATCTAGCTTTAATAGTACGGTTTTTAAAACACGCCCCACACAACAAGAGCCCCATCCGTCTCAAAGAACTCTCGGCATTGGAATAAACAGTCAAACTATTAGCAAGAGTCTGACGTGTAAGGTACAACGCACCATCATGACAATGACGGTCCTGTAAATGTTTCTGCCAAGCCGCCTTAGTCAGGCCCTTACCGAAACCATCCCGATACGAATGAATACCCGAAAAAGGACAATGGTACTGTACTAGCTCAGGCATGAAAGGACAACAAAACCCAACACCCTTCCTCGCACACGACGGCGTTGAACAGCCGAGGACCACCACCAACAAACCACACCGTAGTTGTTGACAAACGGCCCAACACCCACACAACCCGAAACTCCACACCACACGAACAGCAACACCCACTACAACCTGAACCCACACACCCAAGGCAGTGGCAGAGGCGGCAGTGGCCGGTCACTGGCAGGAACACTGAACCTCTGCAGCAAAGCAACAAACAGTGTGAAAAGAAGAAGGAGAAAAAAAAGATAGAAAACAAAAACACTCACCGGTGGAAAGAAACCCAATGCAGTGCCGTCAGCCACCACCAAAATGACCGGCGACTTGAGGTCTGATGGCCAACTAGTGACGGCGTAGGTCGACAAATGCCTCAAATCGGGCGACAATTACCCCTGAAAGACGACATAACGCACGATCCCTTCACAACAAAGAACCACCGTGTGAACAACCCACAACAACAGCCCCTGACCGACGACGTGAGGTCTAAAGGTCGACGTGGGGTGGTTGTTGGCAGCCAACGGTGGAAGAAAAACCCAGAAACCCGATGCCCTAAACCAAGAAAATGATGCCCTAATCACACAAACAACCCTAAACAGCCGACCGACACCAAGAAAGACGATAGACGCCGACGAAGGGATGGCCGGCGTGAGACGACAATGGTGGTGACGGAGAAAAGAGCGGCAGTCAAGGATTGCCTGAGGAATCGTGAAATCGCCCCTCCCCCCTCTCTCTAACGTTGTTATTATTATTATTATTATTTATTTATTTATTTTTTTGGGAAGGATGCGCGCAACTTTCATTATAAAGAAAATAAAATTTTACATGAAATTGGTGGGGAGCCGAGAGACAATCTGAGCTCCCACACCCTTAGCAACAACAAAGCTAAGTCTAGTAAAAATGTAAGCGGCCACTCGAGTCCCCGCATCCTGAGATACCGAGAATTTCTGGATCCGCTTGAGCAAGGCAACAGCATCCGAACCCAGCTCCCCAAGAGAAGAGAAAGAGATAGGAAGGAAATCATAGTCCGCTGCCGCGCACAAATCCCCGTACTTAGCACACTTATGCTGAGCAGCATCAGCGACAACCCAGCCAGGCACAAAATCCGTTATCAAAGTCTTAGTCAAAGCAGAAGATCCTGTCAAGTCAACGCACACATCCCGCCCTCTATCCCACGAATAAAGCAGCAAATCCGCAGGACGAAGAGAGCCACCATGCCCATCAACCAAACCGATATCAACCTCCTTTCTCGCAGTAATACCAGATCTATAACAGATGTCGAAAAGAGTGTCCCGGACGAGGTTATGCCGACGTTTAACGCCCACAGTACCCGTACAAGAAACAGCGTGGTCCCCAAAAACATCTTCAGCAAAAACCCGAGAGCAAGCAGGACAGGGCCTAGATACAGTGAATAACGGAACATCCATACGATAACCAAACACACTACGGTAAGTCCTCCTGTTCATAGTCTGACTGTAACACCCCCATACTCCAAGTGCCTTACCAGGACCACTCAGGTATAAGGATACTACCATCTCGGTTGCCCGAGATACTGAATATCATAAGACAATAAAGAAACGTACTTTTAAAGTAATTATAGATTAAGTGATTACATGTTCAAACCAAAACTAATAAAAGGAATTACAAGGTTCTCATACGGTCCTGACTAAAACTATCAAAGCTACTAGACTTCGTCGACACAAACGAAGACTTCTAACAGCCACGTGATGACTCATCCCGGCTATCCCATACGCGTCATATCACACTGCTCAATAACCGCTCACCACCCCGAATGGATCACCACGCTTTTAAAACATTTAAACGGGTCGACTAATCACACAATTCAATACATATATCAACAATAAGATAAACAGATGACTTAATCACACACACACACACACACACACACCAATCAATTCCCATCATCTCGATCGATCGTCCACCGGACCCGACCACGCCGTGGGGGACCGCAGCCGTTCCCACCTAAGCCCCGCTCATCATACCGAGCGATAACCATGTCCCATTAATGTGCACATCCCCTCCCGTGGCGGGTTCCACGAAGGGCGAAACTAGGGCGTGAAGTCACTCCCGCAAGTGACCCCACTCAGCCGAGAACGCATCTCGAGAACCATCAACAACAATCACAACCACAAACACAATACAATCATCACATCAAACAACTAACTACAAAGACATCACCAATATCCCATTATGGGACTAATACCGAGTAGGAAATCCTACCGGAAAGCACAACATCGACGGTATCCACAACAGATCAAAAAGTCTCTTCTACGAACCCTCCTCCTATCATATAACTCCTCCTATCATATAACACATAGAGGCTACACATCACAAACTACACACAAAACCCCCAATCTCTAAATTAGGGTTTAACCAAACTTAACAAAACATTATAAAAATTATATTAAAAGCTTACCCTCGACGCAGGGAACTCAACGATACAAACAACGACACGAACTGACCGTCTGAACTCCGGGAATTGCTAAGAATGCGATTAGGAAGATGAACTTGTTGCTTTCTCTCTTAAACAGGGTTTTAGGTTTTGTAAAAGTGATTTAAAACAATGACGACTATGTTTAAATACCTTAATCGCATAATTAACAAAACCCGAGAAAACTCCCCGTAAAACCGGACACTCGATCGAGTACCCAAGGTACTCGATCGAGTACTTCCTTACTCGATCGAGTACCCCAACTACTCGATCGAGTACCCAACAACAGTCGAAACTATTTTATCTCGCAACTTACCCTTACTCGACAGAGTAAGGGCTACTCGATAGAGTACCCCAAGACTTATAAATACGGAGTATTACAGTCTTCCCTCCTTAAAAGGAACTTCGTCCCCGAAGTTCAACCCATACATAAAAACAACCATACAGACTCGACCAAGACACAACAACTTAGCTAAGGACTCAAGAACTCGACCGAACATAAAACATGAACTCTTAACACCCACTCCACCAACTATGTTTACTTCCACAACATGACTCACTATATCGTATCTACCACATATATATCTCTCACGACACCAACTCCATACATAACCAACTACCATCCTCTAATCCTGCTAGCTCCATAATATCATCAACTATCAAATCCAATACCAAGACACTCATAGACATCAAACGGGATGTTACATTCTACCACCCTTAAAAGGAACTTCGTCCTCGAAGTTTACTCACACTCGTAACCTCATCATCCAACTGTCAATACTAGCGAAATATTCTCACACTCCTAAACATCACGCTACTACAAGCACGATCATGACCTTTAATAAATCACCCACCACACGAATCGATCTTTTATTCTACATCAAGACTCAACTTCCGAATATATTACCATATGTACAACCATCAAAATCTGTTTTATCGCATCCTACTCCTCTTAAGACAAATGTTACATCCTCGTAACTCACTAATACCAAACCTTATCAATATCTCATTACCCTCTTTACCACCACATGTCAAAGATAACCGTTTATAAGCCAAACACTCACTATTCCTATATCCAAGGCTCCCGTACATAAACATTTCTCATTCCTCAACTCATTCGGCATAGCATCTAACCTATACCATAAACTCGTAGCAAGAACACCATACTAACTCTCCATTATTACTACAAAACAACATACCTCTCTATGTAAAGCACCTATCTCCCAAACGCATAACTCACGATTGACACTCGTTACGTACACTCACACTAGATCCTCCAGTTCTTTCTTTCATTACCGCAAAACTCATACACAACTTAACATGACACTAATTTCCCCAACACCCTACACTCACTGTCTCAACAAAAGATTATGAACTACCTGCCGCTTTCAGCTCATTACAACACATGTTCCACGAATCATTTTCCATTACCATGTCTACCGATGTCTCATCCGAAAACAAGATCAAAATTATCAGAATAACCTCTCACAATCGTGTCCCATCAACAGATTATCACTATCTCATGACAACAACGAAACATATACAACTCTATTTCATATCATACCCTACCTCATTCTCGACTTAACCTGGTAAAGAAAACATGAATAAACAAGACAACTGTCTATCAAAGACCAATCGAAACTCGCAGAGAACAACATCAAACAAAACAACAATCTATGTATAACTGGTATGTACTTTCGAAACCCGAATCATAATCATCTCGCATACTCCACCACAACCGGTGACGGCATCACAACACCGCCACCAACAGCCACACCGTAGTGCGAAAATACCCGCATCACAGCACTATGTACCGTGCCCGGATCACCACCCGAGGCACCACAACCACACCGATAGACATCACAATTGCATACAATTCCCATAAATACCGACTTAGCATAACTTCTCGATAAAGAAAAACTTACTCAAATCCACTTTATTAAATCACCACGCAACATATTATATGGATAAACAGATAAGCATCTCATGAACACCATCTCTACCATTTCCCGGAATACACATGTGTTATCAATACACATAAAATTATAACTAGCCATGTCAAATCAATCAAATTATTACCTTTTTGGATATCATTCAATTAAATTACCGTGTCCAACATATATATTACAGAACATTCATAAAACAACTTTATAATTATCACACCATACCACTTCTTGTGAGGTCAGAACCTCACACAAACATTTACACATATCATAGACCCGTAATCACAACCAACTAGTCAATCCTGACCACGTAAGTCACCACTCGAAAAAGGTTACCCGCCGCCCGAGTTTAACTCATATGCCCCTCATAACATTTTCCCCGATCGCACAACCATCACTTTCTGCCAAATATAATCACACCTTCACTATTCAACTAATAGCGTCCGCCTCATCTAACCACATCTTATACCCTCTTACACTCATACACAACAATCAGGTCCCTACCAAATCAACCTCTTTAGAATTGCTACCTTTCTAATATTCCATCACTCTTAGCCATTAGTGATAACACCACAATGCCACCGCTGCTCGTATATCAAATCTCTTACACTCATATCAAAATAACATGGTTTTTCTACCATTTTTGGTTAACATTGCAAATAACGAACATCAAACCCATCCACAAAATTACCTCAACATTATTCCCAATGCTATCTTATTTGTATTATCATCCAACTCTCCACCAAATATCTCGTATCGTGCCAATACTCCACCAACTTCTTACTCCCTTAATTCCTCGAAACTCATTACCAATCATGTTGCCCTGAAACTCCTATATAACCTTTAGCTAACATCCTCGTGATACCATCACATATTTTGATGATTTCTTATCTTTATATCACATAGCTCCGGTGAACATTTTCCTCAGCTTACTTTTATCCTTTTTTTTTCTCTTTACACTCAATAATACCAATTAATAGTTCAACTCCTTATTCCTTCTAGCTAACTCTTTAGAAATCTGGTTACCCCTTCGTTGCTCCAAAATTTAATTCCATTATTTTCTACCGACATCATCTCGCTCTTTCTTGCCATGGATCTCTTCTTATTATGCTATCACTCATACTTGCTACTAATCTATCTAAGAACCAACGTTTAATGTTCAAACAATTGCATCCCCCTTTTTACATCTCTAGAAATCAGAATCCATTTAGAACCGTTAATTCCCCAAGGAAATCACACAGTAGTTTCATCTTTTAATAAACCAAACCTCCCAAACTCACTCACTGTCTACAACTACACTTCGCGACATGTCTCCACAAAGTTCACTATATATTACTCTTCTCAACCCCTTTAAACGAACTTTCACTATCTAAATCCATAACCCACACGACTCCTAACCATTTCCCTCCATAACTCTTTACACATCTCAAGCTGTCACTATCCACATTCTTACTTTCAATATTTTCATTCTCACGTTCATTATACTCACATCATCCCTTGCCTATATTCACTTATTTTTACATTACTCAACACACAATCATATCACTCATCCCGTCTCGCAAAACGTGCGCCATGCCTCAATAAACTATACCAATCTTCCTTTTCTTTTTCCACCATCTATCATAATCACATATAACTCATGTCCTCCCCACCGAACTCATACTCATCATAGTGCCACTCTTTACATCATAAGATTGGGTAACTTACGCTTCAGGACCAACACATACGTAAAACAATGCATAAAGAAATAATACAACACCTTTGAATTAAACATAATATGCAACGAATGTCAAAAGACAAACATATGACCCGAAATACGCATATGACCTGCACGGACCCCACTCGATCGAGTACCAGAACTTACTCGATCGAGTTGAGGCTACTCGATCGAGTGCCCAACATGCTCGATCGAGTGCCCCGACTCCAGAACCCAAACAGACCTTCTGATCTCTGACTTACTCGACCGAGTAGCCCGGCTACTCGATCGAGTGACCCCATACTCGATCGAGTGCCCAAAAACACGATTCTGGTCAAAATAACGACAAGTACTCACTCGATCGAATCAAACCCACTCGATCGAGTCATGCAGACTCGTGAATACTACCCGAATGTTATCTCACATACCCTAACGTACTATGCATTCGTTATTATTTCAACATTATGATTACAACTACGCATTCAAATCTGCGCGACTCCTCATGCAATTAACAAAAATCTACTTCGTGTTATCAAGTGCCACGTTATAAACAACCATCATGCTTTTCATCCAATTCGTTATATAAAACACATATCATTGAACCTCTATTCTTCATGTTACTACTTACCAAAGCCAAACTTTACCATCTATCATGCTCATATAACATTCAACTTTCAATCCTGTATCACCCGCATGTTTTAAATTTTCATAACTTTTCATAACACAAACCACACCCATACACTAAAAATCCTATTCCCATGTTGCTAACACAACAACATTACAAATCCACTTCATCACACATCATCATATACGAACTACTTTCTTTTTCTACCATATCATTCATCATTCTCATATACTTTTCCAACGATTCCAACCAACATGTCAACCAACTATCATGCAACATGCTTTCAACAAACCATATACAGCACAATTAACATGCACGTCGCACATATACACACGGACTCCACGTTCCCATACCATGTGACTGGCTTAAGTATCATGGGGCCAAGATTTTGAAGTGAGGGCGCCTACTCACCCAAAACCTAGCATCAGTTGGGGCTCCCATTACACATACACCAGGTTCATTTTATTAGACTCCCTATGTTCATTATGTTCATTTGTTACAGGTTCCAAAATCGTCGCTCTGATACCATTTGTAACACCCCCATACTCCAAGTGCCTTACCAGGACCACTCAGGTATAAGGATACTACCATCTCGGTTGCCCGAGGTACTGAATATCATAAGACAATAAAGAAACGTACTTTTAAAGTAATTATAGATTAAGTGATTACATGTTCAAACCAAAACTAATAAAAGGAATTACAAGGTTCTCATACGGTCTACAAACTAAAACTATCAAAGCTACTAGACTTCGTCCCACACAATGAAGACTTCTAACGCCACGTGATGACTCATCCCACTATCCCATACGCTTCATATCACACCTGCTCAATAATCGCTCACCACCCCCGAAGGGATCACCACGATTTTAAAACATTTAAACGGGGTCATTACTAATCACACAATTCAATACATATATCAACAATAAGATAAACAGACATGACTTAATCACACACACACACACACACCACTAATCAATTCCCATCATCTCGATCGATCGTCCACCGGACCAGCCACCCGAGTGGGGGACCGCACCGTTCCCACCTAAGCCCCGCTCATCATACCGAGCGATAACCCTGTCCCATTAATGTGCACATCCCCTCCCGTGGCGGGTTCCACGAAGGGCAAAACTAGGGCGTGAAGTCACTCCCGCAAGTGACCCCACTCAGCCGAGAACGCATCTCGAGAACCATCAACAGTAATCACAACCACAAACACAATACAATCATCACATCAAACAACTAACTACAGCACATCACCAATATCCCATTATGGGACTAATACTTTGAGTAGGAAATCCTACCCGAAAGCACAACATCGACGGTATCCACAAATTTGTATCAAAAAGTCTCTTCTACGAACCCTCCTCCTATCATATAACTCCTCCTATCATATAACACATAGAGGCTACACATCACAAACTACACACAAAACCCCCAATCTCTAAATTAGGGTTTAACCAAACTTAACAAAACATTATAAAAATTATATTAAAAGCTTACCCTCGACGCAGGGAACTCAACGATACAAACAACGACACGAACCGACCGTCGAACTCCGGAATTGCTAAGAATGCGATTAGGAAGATGAACTTGTTGCTTTCTCTATTAAACAGGGTTTTAGGTTTTGTAAAAGTGATTTAAAACAATGACGACTATGTTTAAATACCTTAATCGCATAATTAACAAAACCCGAGAAAACTCCCCGTAAAACCGGACACTCGATCGAGTACCCAAGGTACTCGATCGAGTACCCCTTACTCGATCGAGTACCCCACTACTCGATCGAGTACCCAACAGGTCAGAAACTATTTTATCTCGCAACTTACCCTTACTCGACAGAGTAAGGGCTACTCGATAGAGTACCCCAAGACTTATAAATACGTAGTATTACACTGACCCAACCCCGAGATAGGAACCGCACATAACCAATCAGAGGAGTGAGACCCCTGCTGAGACTGCCATAAAGCAAGCTGGCGTGGTGTCAAAGAGAAAACAGACTCGAGGCGTGAAGAAACCGTCGCGAAATAAATGTCTGCCAATTTCTTCATAAGTTTGGGGGCAGCAATTTCACTAGGGTTACCTAAGATACCAGAACCTGTAGTCGCAGTAAACACCCGTGCGGCATCATCAAAAGCAGGGCCAGCAGCTATAATACCAGAAGGGCTGAGGAGCTTAGCCGGCAAGCCAGCAGACTGCAGACGGGACGCAATAAAACCATAGAATAAAACATCTCCCGCCGCATAGACACCAAGACCACCAAGATGAAAAGGGAAAGTAGCAAGGCGCCACTGCCAATCCCCAAAGCCCGACCCAGACACGGTGACAATACGTTCCAAGCTGGAACGAGGAGCGACATCAAAAGGAAGATGACCCAAAAACACTAGAGGAGCAAGTACGAAGTGAGAAATAGAGCTTAGAAATACCAGTACAAGCTCGAAGAAGAAGCAACTCACACTGCGGGTCCTCAATCCTCGCAACCAAGTCCATTAGCTCAATGGTCTTAGTTACTCTCTTCGCCACAATCTCTCTGTTAAAATCAGGACAAGTACTGACAGGTCCACCCAAAACTGTAACACCACGCAATGGCCGAGAAATGGAAGGGGGGAAAACCCCAGGAAGCCGACTCCGAGGATCCTCAACAGGCCAAAACACCTCCGTCTTTGAGACATTAAGATGTAGCCCAAAACGAGGTCCATCCACCATAATCAAGTCCAAAGCCTTCCCCACCTCCAAAGTATCACCCACGATGGCGCCATCATCTAAGTACCACGCCTGCATAGTGAGGTCAAAAGTGTCCCGGATCTTGCAAACTAAAGGATGCAAAACCAAAGCGAAAAGCAAAGGGCCCAACGGATCACCCTGCTGAACACCCTAACAAGACCACAAGCAGTGTTCCCCATAAAAAAGGCGGGCATGGCTGGAATAACAAAACTCCACCCAACGGGAAAGAACCGGGCAATGACGGCGGACCTCCTGAAGCATGGTCGAACGATCAACAAGGTAGAACACATTCTGGAAATCAACCAGCAACATAGAAAGCCCCACCTAAGTCCCCCGAGCCTCAATGAGCCGATCAAGGCATGCAAGATAGCCTCTCCTCCACCGGACACACCCACCCCAAACTGAAGCCCATCAAAATAAGAAGATAAAGAAGGACCAACCATAAAAACACCAACCTTAGAGACAAGCCGTCTCCAGACCGTACCAACAGCAATAGGACGAACCCCACCACCCAGTTTAACGAGTGGCGTGAGAGGAGCGCTGGCAATGTACTCACCCAGAGGAAGAGGACACCGGCCCTCAAGAAAAAGATTAACCACCCAAGTAATAGAAGTGATCAAATCATCAGAGATAGCCACATCAGTGCCACTCAAATAGTCCAGAAGGTGCTGGGCACGGAAACCATCCCTCCCACAGGAAGTACCACGTGGGAAGCTCCGAATCATATCCAAGACCACAGCCGAAGAGGCAACCAGAGGATGGTGATCCCCAGACAAAGGAGGCAATGAAGGAGGCGGGGCGACATGATGCTTCTCACGCAGGGCCACAAGAGTGGCATCGGAGTAGGGGGCGACCCCAGAGGAAGAAACACCCGGACAGCAGAACTATAGTGGCCATCACAAATATTCCGCCGACATTGGCGGATGTTAAGCTCACTCAAATACAGATCCTCATCCATAGTAAATGAAGAAGGACCCTCATTAAAACACTCCTGCAACAACTGCAACCCCCCCCCCCCCCAAGGTGCCCCCCCAAGCAAGGATAGCCCTAGCAATACTCTCCTTCTGATGCCGACGCCGAATAGCAGTCCGACACTCATGATTACTCCGAGGAGCGAAAGTCCTAAGCAAACAAAGTGGTAGAACAAGCAAACATACCCAGCGGGAGAGATCACTAGGGGAATCAAACACCTCATCTAAGGCCCCTTTCAATGCCCGAGTAAACCCAAGACTGCACTTAGGAGGAATAGATGCGAAGGCCTAAAGACAATAACCGATCAAGCGAATATATAGATGATGCGTGTCTTTTATATGATGTTTTACATCCCATTTTACTAGCATTTCAGAGCTCATTCATGTAGTTTATGCTACATTTCTCCCTATTTCCGTCTACTTCCGTATTTTTGTACATTATTGCAGAAATGTGAAGAATCCAATGGAAACCGAGCTAAATCCGTCCCCGAGTATCCTGCATTACATGTGACGAGAAGTATTTGCTTAAGGAACGAGCTTGGTGCGCATTTCAAGACACAAAAGACAAGTCCACGAGTTTATAGAAGTCAAGTAACAGCTCAAGCAGTCGATCGACCACCTCCTTCAGTCGATCGACCAATCCTCGGTATACAGAAGCTACTGTTCATTGCTATCCCAGTCGATCGACCACCACTCCTAGTCGATCGACTACACTGCTATTCGAGACGAGAATTAAAAGACCGAGGAACTTGAAGCCCATTAAGTTTAGGTTTTGGAATAATTGTTACGTGAACTTTCTATATAACGTAACTTAGAAACATTCAGTTTATCATCGAGTTTTATTCAGAAATTCATCATATTTTACATTAGCTTTAATAGTTAGGGTTTGGGATATCGTTTGCATCAGATTTTATTCGTACTTCTAATCAATCCGTTACTGTTCTCCTGCGATTTTTCGGTATTCCTCTTGTTTATTTTCAGTTCATCTTATTTCATTACTAGATTAGAATTGCTAGCTAGATTCCCGGAACCATCTTTGTTGTTGCATGTTAATTGCTCATTCTACCGCTTTAATTATGGATTCAACGCTTTTATGCCTTAATATTATTATTGTTATCACTTCCAGCATGCTTAGCTAAATAGTTTGTGCCAGGATGTAGGCGAATTTTAGCGTAGACGGCAAAGTATTGAACACGGCCTGATTCGCGTGTCAGTCGATCGACTGACATTCCTGGTCGATCGACTGACCTCGTGAGGTTACCCTTCGTTTTAATTGATTTTAATGTTGTATTTAACGAATTGAATGCATGCGACTAGTTAGATACTTAATTTATGACAAACCCATTAGATCGAAAGATAAGGTAAGTTATTTGATCACCAATTAAATCGACTAAACTGTGCTGAGATCGAAAGATAGGAATAGTTTAGACCGTTAGTCGCTTTTCAGGACGAGAGTCAGTATTAGTGATATTAGGGACCTATAGCGAGATCGAAAGATGCTATTTATTAAGAGTGGACCGAGAGGACCTCTTGTTTCCCTCCTCACTTGTGTTCGATTTAGACCTGTTTAGTATGCTGCCGCTGAAGCTTTAATGAACCGACTATCCTAGTACCCCTTCTTTATCTGTTTAAACCGTCTTTTTAGTTTACTGTTTTTACTCTTAGCTTTAGATCAAATCAATTCAACCCCCATACTCATGACCTTAGACTGAATTTAGACAACTAAAATTTACATCTGCCTCTCTGTGGTTCGACCCGACTGCCACTTGCTATAGTTGTAGTTGGAAATTATAAATCTTATTTTTGACACCTCACGACGGGTATCAAATTTTGGCGCCGTTGCCGGGGAGGCAATAGTTCTAATTTTAGTTGTTTTAATTTTAGTCTTTCTTAGTTTAAGGAACATCCGTTCCTTAAACTTTTCTTATATTCTGTTTGTAGTTTCTTCTTATGCGCAGGTCGCAGGGTGGTCCACTACTACCATTCGATCCTGAGATTGAAAGATCCTTGCACATAAAGAGGAGATTATTTCAAGACCAACAGTTAGAGGAAGAGCCTAGTTCTCGTTCTAGCTTTTACGAGAACGAGCTGTTCGAGGAAAATCCACCGTCTTCTCCCGTTTCCACTTCTTCAAGACGATTACTTCTCCGAAAATTCCAATTATGGCCGAGGAAGCGAGTATAGCTAGTCATTCGAGCCGACAAATTTAAAACTTATATAAGGGGTTCGAATTACCAGGAGATGCCAGGAAGTTCGAACCAAAGCCTTCATACATTAACATGGTTGAGAGAAACCAGTTCGGGGGAGCTGCAAATGAAGATGCAGCTAAGCATATGGAGACCTTTATTGACTACTGTTGTTCCATACCCCCACCTGCTGGCGTGACTCAAGACCAGATCAAGGAGACCATGTTTATCTTCTCCCTTCGTGATGCTGCAAGGAAGTGGTATAGAGATCTGGACCGAGCCGTTCATGGGATTACTGATTGGAATTCCTTGGCATTGGCATTCTACAAGAAGTACTTTTCTGCTTCTAAGACGATTGCTATTAGAGCCCAAATCACAAGTTTCAAACAAGGGCCGGATGAGAACTTCCACGAGGCATGGGTCCGATTTAAGAAGCTGGTACGAACCATACCGCACCATGGGTTCGAAAAATGGAGCTTGTGCAATCATTTCTATAATGGGTTGTACGACGATCAGAGGGCCGGTTTGGATGTCTTTGCGACCAATGGCCGATTTGTTGAGAATTTGGGAGCAACCAAGGGGTGGAAGATCATTGACGATCTAGCCACCCACAAGGCTGAGTATGGAAATTCCAGAGTGAACCAGAGGAGAGCTGCTGAATCTTCCTCTGTTGCTGCGCTTGAAGCTCTTACTGCGAGATTCGACAAGTATGAACTAGGAGGAGCTTCAAAGGGGGGTATTTACCAAGTAAATGTTGTGTCAGACGGTCCTTTCGTCTGCGAAAGGTGTGGAGCTGAGGGACACATTTCGAAGAATTATCCTAGTCCCTTTGAGTCTTGTGCTGCCTTTCAACACTATAGGCAGACAAACACCTACTATGAGCCGAATGCCCACCCAAACTTGAGTTGGAGGAGCCAAAATGTCCTGAATCCAACTCAACCTCCGCCGCAGCAGCAACCTTATGTACCTCCTCATCAAAAGCAACAACAATATCAGAAACCTCCCTATGTGCCACAGCAGCAACAATCGCAGAATTCTGAATTTTCCGAGCTTAAGAACTTGTTGCTAAAGGAGTCCCAAGCAAGAGAGGCCGGGATGAAGCTACTAGAGAGCCAAATTGCTCAATTGGCTAGCAAAAGTAACACTCGAGCTCCCGGACACTTGCCGACTCAAACTGACCAAAAGGAGACCTTAAATGCCATCACTTTGAGGAGCGGGTCCACCCTTGAGGGTCCTGCCATGGTCGAGGACGCTGTCGAAAAAGATGAGCCGGAAACAAGTCAAAAGAAAGCTTCAACGAATAAATCAAAGAAACAAAGCGTCTACCGGTATATCGATCGATCGATCGATACACCTTGGCGATCGACCGACATACGGTTACTGAGAGCTTCGAATCAGTACAACGGTCGATCGATCGAGGACAAAGTGGTCGATCGACCAAGGCTATTGCTGATAGCGAGGAATTTCGTCCTTCAATGCCCGACAATTTGAGAGACCATTTGTTCCGGGGTTCGACAGTCCCGAAGACATTAGGACAAGACCCGAGTGCTGATGGGTCAGTCCCGGTTCCGAAGTTTGACCCAATGACGGTTAATGGCTCACATTTGAGACGGTCTGAAGAGGGGTCAAGTTTCAACAAGGAAAAAGTGACGGACTTCCAGCCTAAGTCCACGGATGCCGGCATGCGCAACTTAGAGGAGAGGGCTAAGGTACTTCTTACAGCCCCATATCCGGAGAGACTAGTGCCGACAAAGGAACAGGTATCTTTCAGTAAGTTTGAGAAAGTTATTCGTAGCTTGAATGTTCAGGTACCCTTCCTTGTGTTAGTTAACCAAGTGCCAGCATACACTAAATTTATGAAACAGTTATTGTCAAAGAAAAAGTCGCTTGAACATGTCCACACTGTCGCTTTAACTAAAGAGTCTTGCTCTTACTTGTCTCACACTGCACCCCATAAGCTAGAGGACCCGGGTAGCTTTTCTGTTCCTTGTAATATAGGTACCTTCTCTATTGAGAAGGCATTATGTGACCTAGGAGCTAGTATAAGCGTCATGCCTTTGAGTCTAGCTAGGAAGCTTAAATTGACTAGGTTCGCGGTGACAGACATGACAGTTCAGATGGCTGAACGATCTGCGGTCCAGCCAATAGGGGTATTAGAGGACATCCCTGTCCAAATAGGGAAGTTCTTTTTCCCCGTCGACTTTGTTGTACTTGACATGCCTGAGGATGCTCATATACCCATTATTTTGGGTAGGCCATTTCTGCACACTGCTGGTGCAGTCATAGATATCGGTCTAGGTACCTTGATTTTTAAGGTAGGCAAGCACTCTATTGTTTTTGCCCAACCGGCTAAGAAAAAGGACCCCATGTGGCCGGTGACTTGTAACACGGTTTCTGAAAAGAAATCGTACTTTCTGCTTCCTGACTTACCTGTCTCTATTACTACTCATGTGCTAACCCCTCCGCCCCAGATTGGGAGCAAAAGGGAGGAAGAATCTGTTGTTTTAGATGTTGCGGGGAGAGCCGGTTTGGGAAGGAAGAGTCGCAGTCACTCTAGCTGCGAAGAAACCGATCATTCAAAGAGGAGGTCTTGGTTGTCTGAGCTATGGAATTGATGAAGTTGTTGATGACGAGCCGGTTAAAGCCAGAAAGTCCGATTTGGATTCTGACAAGCCCGAAGAGATCCTTGACTGGGGAGATGATGAGAGTGTTGATCCGTTGAGCCATACGGATGTGGAGGCTAAGAAGGGTGCAGCTGCTCAGATAAGCACCATTGAGGCTACCTCTAGTAGCCAGAAGCCGACGAAGTGGGCCATACCGTGGTCCTTCTTGATCAACTATTAGTTGATCGAGCTCGTTATAAACATCATTTTATTTTCTTTTGTTAAAGACAATTTTTATTGCTTTTGTGTGCGTGAAAACTTCGCATTTTATTTCGCTTGCTTAGGATTTTTAAGTACTTTAGACTTTCTTCTGGGTTTTGCGCAATTTTGGGCGCGTATTATTGTGCATTTGCAGGTTTTTAGACCTTATTTGCTCAAGTTATTGAGCAAATACAAAGAAGTAAGGAGTACAGCAGTACATTCAGTCGATCGACTGACTTCATTGGTCGATCGACTGAATTGCGCTTTTCAGGAGCTTCTGTTCCTGTTCATCTGGTCGATCGACTGCCCCTCTTGGTCGATCGATCGAAAACATTGCTGTACCTATTCACGACCGCTCCCCTGCTGTGTTTGGTCGATCTACGGACTTCAGGGAGTTTTCTACTCCACTTTATTTTCCGTCCATTTCTTTATTTCTTCTATAGTCTCATTTGTGCACAATTTTACCGCTTCAAAATTGTTTTCTCGGTTTTATGCGTAGTTTTATTTGTCTTTCAGGTACTTATTAGTAGCACTGCTGGCTACTGAAACCTCCTAGCTCACGCTGGTTTGGGGAGGTTTCCCTTGCTGCGCTTAAAGTCTTGTGAGTTCCCGACTTTTACTTCATGTTTTATTTATTTAATTTTCTCGCAATTCCCATTTCTCTTTTCTTCATTACATGATTTTGCACAATGAGGACATTGTGCGATTTGGTTTGGGGAAGGGTTTTGCGTCGCATATCATTTGCTTGCATTCACGTTTACATTTTGTTTTGCGTTGTTTATTTCATTTCTCTCATATATACAAAAATCCAGAAAACATCAAAAAAATTGAAAAATTTCAAAAATTTCCATAAAATGCACGTTTATTTTAGCATATAGGTCGAGTCGGAACGGTAGTATTTCAAGGATGATATTGCATTTTGCACCTATTTTGCCTGAGCCTTGCTTATCATCATGTTATTAGTGGAATCGTAATTGCATATCTACGAGTTTTCGTTAAATTATTTGCTGGACTTGAGACTTGACTTAGAAAATTGGCAAACTACATCATATATTTTGAGAATTAGAGCCTATAACTGGTGTCATCTATGACCAGTTCATCTAGGAATGTGAGTAGTACTCCTTATGAGGCATGTCACATAAATGTGCATAAATATGAACTTAATCTGCTTAATACCTTTACGCATTCGGTCTGTGGTTAGTTGACACATGTGGTAGAGGTTTCCTTTTTTTCAATTTACCCATAAACTCCACACTGCCAAAAGTATCCCTTTTTGTCCTATTTACTACATCCTACATTTAGCATGTCCTTTGTCAAGCTAATAGTCTGTGTTCTTGGGGTTGTTACTCGTTTTTGGTGGCATATGCTCATGTTTGAGAGAATATTAGGAAGATGAAATGAAGGAGGAAAGAAATTGAAAAAGAAAAAAAAATGAAAAAATAATTTGAAAAAGAAAAAGAGAGTTCTGTACTGTTTCAGCAGTCGATCGACTGCCTCTATAGGTCGATCGACTGGGGTCCGAGAAAGAAATCAATTCGCATAATTCAATCTTTATCTTTTGGCGATTTTTGCTCCCATGTTTTATTCTTACTTCATGGGGAGTTAGTTGATTACTGGTATCTCTGGAAATTGTGAGATTTGTGCTTGCTATAGCACCGTTTCGTTTGATTATGAGCAAGAAGTTGGATGTTGCCATTTGGTTCCGTTTTGGTACTAGCTTGATCACCTGTACCTCCACTTTTCCATAAATGTTTTGCCTCTTCTTACCCATACCTCACATATTCACATATATACCTCGGCATGTGTCATGGTCTCTTGTTGGTTGGAATGCGTATGTACGGTCATAGAGATTGCTTTCATATTATATTGCAGGCATGTTCTTATAGGTCGTGGTTAGGTGAGTGTCACGACAAATTAATTCTTTCTATCTTTACATTATTCACCTGTGCTTATTTGTGTGATTTGAGCGACCCGTGAGAGTCCAATTTGATAAGTCTCTGCAGTTGACGGTTCAGCAGTTTTTAACGACTCCATAACTCGTATGCATGATTCATTTGCTAATTGTTTGTTGGTTGTGCATTAAAATGGTTTAGGCTTTACATGTTGCATTTCGCTCTGAGATTGAACTCGTTCCATTAGGTCATTAGATCGAGTCTGGTTCTTGCTTGGGGACAAGCAAGGGTTTGGTTTGGGGAAGTTTGATGCGTGTCTTTTATATGATGTTTTACATCCCATTTTACACGCATTTCAGAGCTCATTCATGTAGTTTATGCTACATTTCTCCCTATTTCCGTCTACTTCCGTATTTTTGTACATTATTGCAGAAATGTGAAGAATCCAACGGAAACCGAGCTAAATCCGTAAAGTATTTGCTTAAGGAACGAGCTTGGTGCGCATTTCAAGACCCAAAAGACAAGTCCACGAGTTTATAGAAGTCAAGTAGCAGCTCAAGCAGTCGATCGACCACCTCCTTCAGTCGATCGACCAATCCTCGGGTTACAGAAGCTACTGTTCATTGCTATCCCAGTCGATCGACTACACTGCTATTCCAGACGAGAATTAAAAGACCGAGGAACTTGAAGCCCATTAAGTTTAGGTTTTGGAATAATTGTTACGTGAACTTTCTATATAACGTAACTTAGAAACATTCAGTTTATCATCGAGTTTTATTCAGAAATTCATCATATTTTACATTAGCTTTAATAGTTAGGGTTTGGGATATCGTTTGCATCAGATTTTATTCGTACTTCTAATCAATCCGTTACTGTTCTCCTGCGATTTTTCGGTATTCCTCTTGTTTATTTTTAGTTCATCTTATTTCATTACTAGATTAGAATTGCTAGATAGATTCCCGGAACCATCTTTGTTGTTGCATGTTAATTGCTCATTCTACCGCTTTAATTATGGATTCAACGCTTTTATGCCTTAATATTATTATTGTTATCACTTCCAGCATGCGTAGCTAAATAGTTTGTGCTAGGATGTAGGCGAATTTTAGCGTAGGCGGCAAAGTATTGAACACGGCCTGATTCGCGTGTCAGTCGAATGACTGACATTCCCGGTCGATCGACTGACCTCGTGAGGTTACCCTTCGTTTTAATTGATTTTAATGTTGTATTTAACGAATCGAATGCATGCGACTAGTTAGATACTTAATTTATGACAAACCCATTAGATCGAAAGATAGGGTAAGTTATTTGATCACCAATTAAATCGACTAAACTGTGCTGAGATCGAAAGATAGGTATAGTTTAGACCGTTAGTCGCTTTTCAGGACGAGAGTCAGTATTAGTGATATTAGGGACCTATAGCGAGATCGAAAGATGCTATCTATTAAGAGTGGACCGAGAGGACCTCTTGTTTCCCGCCTCACTTTTGTTCGATTTAGACCTGTTTAGTATGTTGTCGCCGAAGCTTTAATGAACCGACCATCCTAGTACCCCTTCTTTATCTGTTTAAACCGTCTTTTTAGTTTACTGTTTTTACTCTTAGCTTTAGATCAAATCAACTCAACCCCCATACTCGTTACCTTAGACTGAATTTAGACAACTAAAATTTACATCTGCCTCTCTGTGGTTCGACCCGACTGCCACTTGCTATAGTTGTAGTTGGAAGTTATAAATCTTATTTTTGACACCTCACGACGGGTATCAATAGACCATTGAACAAGCTTAACACTATCATCAGAAGAAACCGAAGTACAAGGAGCCAAAGGTCTGGGAATACCATCAATATGGAAGGTGTATAGGCCATCAACACACTCTGGATGCATCACAATATCACCCCGACTATGCCGACATCTAGCTCTAATAGTACGGGTTTTAAAACAAACCCCACACAACCAGAGCCCCATCCGTCTCAAAGAACTCTCGGCATTGGAATAAACAGTCAAACTATCAGTAAGAGTCTGACGCGTAAGGTCCAACGCACCATCATGACAATGTCGGTCCTGTAAACGTTTCTGCCATGCCACCTTAGTCAGGCCCTTACCGAAACCATCCCGACACACATGAAGACCCAAAAAAGGACAATGGTACCGTACTAGCTTAGGCATGAAAGGACAACAAAAGCCAACACCTTTCCTTGCACACAACGGCGTTGAACAGCCGAGGACCACCAACAACAAACCAAACCGTAGCTGTTGACAAACGACCCAACACCCACACAACCCGAAACTCCACACACAGAACCGCAACCCCCACTACAACCGGAACCCACACACACTAGGCAGTGGCAGAGGCGGCAGTGGCCGATCAGGCAGGAGCACCGGACCACCGCAGCAAACCAAACACCGAGAAAAGGAACTGAATAAAAATAAAAAAAATATGGAAATTATTATTATTATTATTATTATTATTATTATTATTATTATTATTATTATTATTATTATTATTATTATTATTATTATTATTATTATTATTATTATTATTATTATTATTATTATTATTATTATTATTATTGTTATTATTATTATTATTGTTGTTGTTATTATTATTATTATTGCTATTGTTATTATTGTTGTAATTGCTATTGCTATTGTTATTATTGTTGTTATTGCTATTTCTATTGTTATTATTATTATTATTATCATTATTATAATCATTATCATTATCATTATCATTATTATCATCATTATCATCATCATTATCATTATCATTATCATTATCATTATCATTATCATTATCATTATCATTATCATTATCATTATTATTATCATTATTATTATTATTATTATTATTATTATTATTATTATTATTATTATTATTATTATAGCGGAGATCCGGTGAGTCTAGCTCTTGGGGAGAGTCTGTCCTACTAATTAGAATCGTTAGATTTCACGAAATCAAAGGCCAAGATTTATCGAAAATACCGAAAAAACAAAAGTGCGGATGTCGAGCCCTCCGTCATCATTCATCACACAAAACAGATAGACTCCCATCTCTCTTGACTACTTTCTATCTCCAGATTTACAAATTACCTTTAATTTAAAAAAAAAAATCACCAAATAATTAGTGTAAATATCAGTGACTTAATGAAGACAACACACATAGTCATTGATTTCATCGTTGATTCCCTTCAATTCGGTTTGATGACAACACTTATTATCAAGGTATATGCTGCAATTTCATCATTGATTTCTTTTTGTAATTCAATTATGTTAGAACTTGTAACACCCCCTTCTTACCCGGCCAAGGTAAAGGGGAGATGTTACCTTCTCGGTTTCCCGAGGTAGTGAAATCGGAGTCGCAATTGAGAAACAATTAATATAAATAAGTATTTAATGGATTACATATGCATAAGTGAAATAAATGAAATGAATAATACAACTCATGACTACTAAACTAATCTAATCAACTATGCTTGACTAGAATGTCATCATGGCTCGCCTCCTCTCCCGCATGCTACCAAAGCTGACCTGTAATCAACTGCTCCCCATATGATTGAAAATATCATATGGATCGCCACAGGCCAACCCGGAAATAGGTGACATTTACACGGACACAACAAACGTCAGTTTCAATACACAACATATAACACGACTCGATAAGTGCAGACACGACATAATCATATGAATGAGACTCGACTATGCAATCACCATACCGGTACCGGGACACGCCCAGACGTACCCACAACCACCGGTGCCAGGGACACGCCCACGACACCACATCTCACACAAAGGAACCGGGACACGCCCAGACGTACCGGATCCGGAATCTAACCAGATCCCCTGCCAGACGTCGTGCCTCAACCACACGAGTCCCTCCGTGACTCAAGTCATTAATGTGCACATCCCCCTTGGAGTGGGAAACTCCAAGGAGCGACCCGAGCGCAAGACGGTTTCCCAACCGACTTATGTCTCCTCAATAATCAAGTACCACCACCAAAGACCTCCAACACAACACAAACACAATCATATATGACAAAGGGAAGAACAACACTTTTATACGACCAAATGCATGAATTCAATCCCACATTCATACTAACCGACTCATAAATGCATTAGTAAGGAAAGACACCCAAACATGCATACACAATATTGAAACCGAGTAGGATAACCTACCTTTTTGCATAATCCTCTAACTAATCGAAATCACCAAGTATCCATCTCATAAAACCATATCATCCTACATAAATCATGTAATAACTATCACAAACCACTCTATACTATAATGCAACATAAAATCCCTCATTATTAGTTACTAATTACTCATTTTACATAACTAAATACTAATTAACCTCTCTTAGTAAACCTTAACTCGAATTTACTCATAAGACAAAGAGGAAAGGGTGAGATTTCTACTTACAAAGGTAGATCGGGGCATAGGAGATGTGTTCCACCATTAATCCAAGATTGAAGGCCAAGGGAAGGGCATTTCGGAGCATTTTAGAGAGAAGGGAGAGGGCTTTAGTGTAAAAAGGAAGAAGGAGAAGAATGAATGGGATAGGGTTGGGATAGAATGAAATCCCGAAATATCATTTATCGGGTACAACTCAGCTTACTCGACCGAGTGACCGGTTCACTCGATCGAGTGTCACTCACTCGGTCGAGTGTGACCTTACTCGACCGAGTGCCGACTCGCTTGGTCCACTTGGGGTTCTACTCGGTCCACTGGAAGTTTACTAGATCTAGTTTCGGTCTTACTTGGTCTCATAGGAGGATCATCCTTTACTTCCGAGTACATGTGGGTTCCCTAATGCGTCCCTAGGTTTAAGTACAGGTCCCACAAATGCCGAGTATTATAATATTCCCCCCTTAAAATGAACTTTGTCCCCGAAGTTCGCCACTCACTCACTTTTCTAAGTATTCCTCGGTCTACTCTCGAGCCTCTTTCTCGGTTCTCGTGTGTTCTCTTGCCATCATCACTCTTATTGTTACACAATTATATCCTATCTATCCTAGGTGTTGTTCGTTCACACTACTTTGCCACGTATAGTGCTCTTTCTTTTTCTCAATTTTTCGAGTTCTTACATTCACTCCACCAAAAAAGGAACTTCGTCCCGAAGTTCGCTATAAGTCTCATATGACACTCTCCCGGTAACCTACCATTATTACCACAAGTTGTGTATGATTACTATATGTATATATACATGTATATGAATACTCTTTATGACTAGGCTCAACCACTCTTAGTATTCAACATATCATTTACATATCATATCAAACCGCCACATTACGTACTAGTGTTACAATCTCGTCATATGATGTGTACCTACTACTATGCCAGCATATAATCATTTAATCATTTGTAGTTTGACTATTTTCTTATACCGCCCAAACAATTGACAAGGTCAAGAGTAAACAACTCATAAAGGTCTATCGTGTGGGTTTTCTATGGTCAATCGACTCTTAGTAGGTCAACATAGTCTAAAATCAAGGTCAAATGCATCGTAGGTGGTCTAAATTTCCTAGAAAGAGTCAAATTCCAACGTACTCGGTCGAATTCAGCAGTTTCTCGGCCGAGTGAAAGTCACTCGGTCTAGTGGTCACGCCACTTGGTCAGGTGGGAGTATTTAAAGGAGGTTTTTAAGGTCTGTCTTTCGGCCTACTCGATCGAGTGGGACTGTCACTCGGTCGAGTGGACTGCCACTCGGTCGAGTGAGAAGGGCACTCGGCCGAGTGTTACTGGGTAGTCTAAATTTCTGGCCACAAATGGCCTCCAGGTTCCCATATGGTCGAGCTTACATGCAATGGATTCCAAACGGTGTTTACCAAGACATTCAATCATACAAGGTACGCTAGTATTGGCCTTATGGCCTGCTTACAACACGAGAACTAAAGTGTTCAAAGTTCTAAACGATAACGAAAAGTCCTAAAGAGTTCAAATCATAAAACCATCACTACGCGGAGGGCTTCCTCTTCTTGCCAATGCTTGACACCCATCTTGCCCACCCGGAATGACTCTTCCCCGTCTTGCTTCCTCCTCCTTGTCTTCTTCCTCCTCTTCATTCACCTCCTAATCCCTCGGTGCCCTATGAGCCGCCTCCTCCCATACCTCATTAAGGTCCATGGCCTTCGCCGCCATGGATGTTCCCGCCTCACTTCCACTCCCATGGTAGACATTGCTAGGGTAGATCCCGGCATCACCCATGTATGGGTCATGCAAGTGTCCCACGCTGAAAGGAAAGCTGATCTCCCAATCCGATAGTTGGATACCATAGGTCTTGAAGACTCCGGAGGTGTCTCCGGGTCCGGACCAAAAGTTAGGGTGGTGGGCGGGTCGTACTCCTTGATTTTAGGCCGCCTCGTGCATGTTTCTCGACACAATATCGATGTTTACTCGGTGTGTGACGTAAGACATGGGATAGTTGGAGTCAAAGGTCGGTGGGGTCTGGCCAAAGTTCTCAGCATAAGGTGGGGGCATGATAGTTTTAGGCATGGAGTGAGGAAAGGATGTGGGAGCTTGCTCGACGGGAGCACGAGGTGAGGGAGGTAACGGGGGTTCCTCTCGTTGCTCGGTAGCATCCTCTAGGTCAAAGGTAAGGCGACTAGGGATGGTATACTTTTGGGCCTTGGGGCGGGGTGATCCCGCTCTCTCTAAAGGGGAAGTCGGGGGTAGGTCCTCGCCGGCGGGAAGCTTCATATACCACTCATCATCAACCCTCCAAAAATAGGTGTCGTCCTCCTCTCCATCTACCACGCAAGACTTAGCTCTCAACCAATCAAGGTTAAAATAAACAACTTTCTTGGACATGAGTGCATCCATCGCCCTCGGTTCGTAAGCTAATAAGTTATTGGCCAACCGAGTTACCAAGGCCCGAAAATATAAGGAGCATTGGTCCACCTCGGCCATCCTTACGAGGGCAAGACACACCAAAGACACGTCAATGAAGTGGAGACGGCTTTTATGGCGGGGGTTTAGGTAGGAGCTCAAGATCAAGACCTCCGTGGAGTTGAGTTTATTCTGGTCCTTCCTCCCATCGAGGAGGTTGGTTAAGGAGCGCAAGAAAATCTTTAGGACGGGGTGCTCAATGTCAGTAGTCTTCATATTACTCACACTAACCTTTTCCTTACTCGTGTAAAGATGATAATACTTTGAAACTTTCTTGTCTTTCTCAATCTTATCATGGTAACCCACCACTCGCTTACCCACTCCTAGATGGTCGGCAAAAGCATCACTACCTAGGTTGAAAGGGGTATTCTTGAGCCTAAAGCTCACATTATGAGTCTTCTTGTCATAAGTGAAGGAGATCAAAAACTCAAGGGTGAGGTTGTGGTAACTTATCTCCTCCAAGTTGTACAAACCCTCCAACCCAAAGACCGTGAAGATGTTATGCACCTCCTTCTCTATCCCTAGGGCTTCCAAGGTACTTACCGGTATGCACTTGGTTGGGGCCATGCTCCTGGTAGGTAGGACTTCGAACTTATCCCGGTGCTCCTCACTCCCAAAATCTATAGACGGGTAGTCCGGGAGGGTGATAGCGGGCGATGCCTCTTGTTGAGGTTGACGAGCATTCCTTCCACGACCGGTTCTAGCGTTCCTTGCCATGCTACAAGAGAATTACACACAAGATATGGAACTGGAAAGGTAAGAATTGGAAGCAAATGTTAGATGTGACTGAGGATTTTATCAACTTCTCAAATGGATGAATATCAAATGAGAAGAATTTCTAAGATAGTTTCTTTGCAAATTTTAACCAAGTTTTCAAATTTACACATGTTACAAGTTATTTTCCGGAAATTAAAGACTCGTGTTATATAGTATGGTTTTTAAACATGACTTTAACTACATGTATTATCCATAGCCATCGTTCAACTTGTCAACTCAACCATGACACATTACACCTTAAAATTTTACTTAAACAACTATATGTTATTATTGTTGTTGACCAAATCTTGTTAAAGTTGGTGGAAGTAAAAATTTAGCTTGTCTAAGTTTGAAAGGGATTCGGGTGAGTGAAATGCTTCTTTGTCATAAGAAATTTTTTAAGTTGAACAAGTAAGTAGTAACACAAGTAGTGAGTATAAATCAAAAATCGATATGGTTGGTGTCGAATTTTCAAGAGTTTGAGACAAAATTTCTTTTAACCCCTCTTATAAGATAGTAACATTTATAAAATTTTCAATTCCACAACATAGGAAGATCACTTTTGAGGTATAAAATGCTTTGTTCATGAGAGCTCTAGAAGGAGTTGAGGAAAATTTCACCCAAGTTATAAGATAAAAGTTGATCCCATTTTGGTTTACCTACTACATCATCAATCAAGATAGTAGTCTTATAAAGTAACTAATACTAAGTTTTGTTCATGAAAAAACAAAATTTGGGCATCACTTGCCTAGAATTCAAAAATTTTAAGACGGAGTTTTAAGGCGAAATTTACACATATTCTACAAAATCCATTCATGACAACAAAAGCTAAGCCTTTGTTGTTTGGACTATACACAACAACAATTACCAAAACTCAATCATTGACCCAAGAACACCCAATTCGAGTTCTACAATGGTGGACAAAAAGTTTCCACAAAAAATTGATTTTTATCAACAACAATGGTGTAAAAAGCTTACTAGTATCATGAATTAAGAAAAAATGGACAACTAATTAACAAAACTCAAAGGATTTAAGAGTGGATCTAAGAAAATTCAAATTGAGGAAAAAGATGGAGGAAGATGAATATGCTTACCTTGACTAATTAGTGGCATTAGATGAGAAAAGTGAAGTAATAAGATGAATTCCAAGCAAAATAGGGCAAGAATGAAGGTTTTTGGGGATTTTTGGTGAAGAAAGAGATGAAGATATGGATATATGAAGATAAGAATGAAGAATTAGGGGAAATAAGAGCTCTTAGCCGAGCGGTCCAGCCCGTGTAAACCCATTCAACCGAGTGCCGAGTGCCGAGTGTACTCGGTCTAGTGGATGACCCACTCGGTCGAGTGACGGTTTTGCCAAAATGTATTACCTCCTGGAACTGGGACCAGTCGGTCGAGTAAAGGGTCCACTCGGTCGAGTGCTTACTTACTCGGCCGAGTTGGTACTCGCACTCGGTCAAGTGATCCCATTAGGTCTAAATTTCAATAAGTGCTCATCGATGGATTTCCTGCAAGACAATATAAGGTTCGGGAGTCCACTGTCTATTGGTGGCTCATTCCGAGTTAGTTCATACGTCGTTCTACTCATCATCTAGGGTGCACCACCGTATTACTAGTGGCTACTCCACTAGCATCCATCACTACTCATACATGATCAAGGTACTACTAGGCATTCAATTAACACACAATGCGATGAAAAGATTGAAACCATTAACCACACACCAACACGTGTTAATCATTTCTAAAACACGCTACTCATACTAATCTAGCAATTCAACTTTCATACACATGTGAAATTCATAGCATGCAAGAGTCAAACCACAACCATGTCATTCATGCAATCACACAACATTGTCTATATCATTCACCCTTACTTGTAACCACCCACGTAGTGACCAACCGAGGCAATAGGCACTAGATTTGACATGAGGGCGCCCACTCAACCAAAACCGGTCTCCTATTTTATTCGTATCGGGTTCATTTTATTAGACATACCTAGGTTCATTTTGGTTCATTTTTTTAGGTTCCAAAATCGAAGCTCTGATACCACTTTGTAACACCCCCTTCTTAACCGGCCAAGATAATGGGGGAGATGTTACCTTCTCGGTTTCCCGAGGTAGTGAAATCGAAGTTGCAATTGAGAAACAATTAATATAAGAAAGTATTTAGTGGATTACATATGGATAAGTGAAATAAATTAAATGAATAATACAACTCATGACTACTAAACTAATCTAATCAACTATTCTTGACTCGAATGTCATCACGGCTCTCCCCGTCTCCCGCATGCTACCAAAGCTGACCTGTAAACAACTGCTCCCCATATGATCAGAAATATCATATGGATCAACATAGGCCACCCCGAAAATAGGTGACATTTACATGGACACAACAAACGTCAGTTTCAATACACAACATATAACACGACTCGATAAGTGCAGACACGACATAATCATATGAATGAGACTCGACTATGCAATCACCATACCGGTACCGGGACACGCCTAGACGTACCCACAACCACCGGTACCAGGGCATGTGCCCACGACACCACATCTCACACAAAGGTACTGGGACACGCCCATACGTACTGGGTCCGAAAGCAAACCGAATCCCCTGCCAGACATCATGCCTCAACCATACGAGTCCCTCCGTGACTCAAGTCATTAATGTGCACATCCCCCTTGGAGTGGGAAACTCCAAGGGGTGACCTGAGCGCAAGACGGTTTCCCAACCGTCTTATGTCTCCTCAATAATCAAGTATCACCACCAAAGACCTCCAACACAACACAAACACAATCATACATGAGAAAGGGAAGAACAACACTTTCATATAACCAAATGCATGAATTCAATCCCACATTCATATTAACTGACTCATAAATGCATTAGTGAGGAAAGACACCCAAACATGCATACACAATATTTAAACCGGATAGGATAACCTACCTTTTTGCATAATCCTCTAGCTAATCAAAATCACCAAGTATCCATCTCATAAAACCGTCTCATCCTACATAAATCATGTAATAACTATCACAAACCACTCTATACTATAATACAACATAAAATCCCTCATTATTAGTTACTAATGACGTATTTTGCATAACTAAATACTAATTAACCTCTCTTAGTAAACCTTAACTCAAATTTACTCATAAGACAAACAGGAAAGGGTGAGATTTCTACTTACAAAGGTAGATTGGGACATAGGAGATGTGTTCCACCATTAATCCAAGCTTGAAGGCCAAGGGAAGGGCATTTGAGAGCATTTTAGAGAGAAGGGAGAGGGTTTTAGTGTAAGAAGGAAGAAGGAGAAGAATGAATGGGATAGAGTTGGGATAGAATAAAATCCCGAAATATCATTTCTCGGGTACAGCTCAGCTTACTCGGCCGAGTGATCGTTTTACTCGACCGCGTGTCACTCACTCGGTCGATTATGACCTTACTCGACCGAGTGCCGGCTCACTTGGTCCACTTGGGGTTGTACTCGGTCCACTGGAAGTCTACTAGGTCTAGTTTAGGTATTACTTGGTCTCATAAGAGGATCATCCTTTACTTCTGAGTACATGTGGGTTCCCTCACACGTCCCTAATTCTAAGTACCGGTCCCACAAATGTCGGGTATTTTAGAACTATTCTATGATTCTCGTCTTCGGGAGTTATAATGATATCCCAAGCAAGGATTCAATTTTATTTATAGGATTTATTTCAATGATGTGTGTTAATTCAAAATAATAAATTATTCTATGATTCTCGTCTTCGGGAGTTATAGTGATATCTAATATCTTAAATCACATTTATATGCTTGATTATTGACTTTTTTTTTACCGGTGATTATATTCCTTCATTCCTTCACATATAATTGTTACATTCGTGTCGTTACTAGCACCTATATATTGAACTAAATTTTAATGGTACACTTTATGTAGAATATTTTTAGCTCTGTAGTGTTACCATAATGGTATAATGGTGATATTATCGCCTAAATCATATTTTTTGTTCACAAGGTCTCATTTGTGTTGACACTATTCCGTAACATGTTTGTGACTCACACAAGGAGCAGGTGGAAAAGCAAGTGGGAAGGTAAGTGGAAGTAGGGCTGTGAGAGGTCACAAGCATGTGACCTTACAAGCAAGACGGTCTGTTGGTTGTTATTATAACACTTATTTACCGTTAATATAACACATGTGACATTTTATTGTAACTTATACTTTTGATTATGTAACCTAAAGAAGTCGTTATTGTAACATAAAGGCCTTTATCCATACAACAAAGGTTTTCGTATGCTACTGCTGGTGATAGGATTAGCCCAAGTATTAGTAAATATTATTTGATTGTGTGTATATATGGTTTTGATTGTATATTCTCTAGATATCTTGTTGACTTAGTTAGAATTATCCTTGCCTTGTATTTAGCTCCTATAGTTGTACTATGTAACTATATATACGTAATACTAATGCACTCCCAAATAAAGGATTATCATTCTAATATGGTATCAGCATTCTAATACCACGTAACTTGAAGTGTAAAGGAGTATTGTATTATTGACGGCAGTCGATGGATTTAATTAATGACCTTTTGTGTACATTGCAGTATCTTAAGCATGTCCGACCTTTGAGAGACATACTAGTTTTCGAGGTTTCCGATTATTATATGTATCACTATTGAATGGATTTATGTTGTTAGCCTGTTATCTTGACAGTAGCTGGAGCGTATAGACATACACCCATTCGTATTGAAAATAGTTTTATCGGACTGACAAAGCAAATCTCATATCAAATGCTCCATGGTAATCATCTTTTTGAAGCCAACACACTATTTGTTGAGATTAATTCTATGGTTTCGAAGCTATTGCTGCAGGTTTAATTTTTCATATCCATTGCAATGGGGCCCACCTAAATTTGTAGCCGGCCATTGCTTCATCTTACTTAAGACAATCCATTTTGTATTGATTTTGTAACACAAAGGGATTTATCCGAGAAAAAGGAACATACATCGGATGTATTACCTCACAATTTACTTGTTTTTGAGCATATTTGTATTTTTTCTGAGCTTCTTACCTCAAATTTTATTTGTTTTTAAGCATATGTGTATTTTTTCTGAGCTTATTAAAATTTATAAGTTAAACTTATATTTTTTTTTTCCGTCAAACTCAAATTTAATTAAGTTTGTAGGTAATATTTTTGAGTTTTATTATGATTTTTTGAGCATAATGTTTAGTGAATGAACTCAAAAACTTTTTAGTAAAACGCATAATTTTTAAAACAAAACTCAGAAACTTGATTATGATGCTCAGAAACTATAAAACTTGTCGTAGTACATAGGATGTATGATCCACTTACTAATTTATCCATACAACAAAATATTTGATGTTATTTATTTTTGATTATGTAATTCAAAGACGTCGTTACTGTAGCACATGCACATATTCAACAAACATAAATTTGTTTATTGTGTTTACTCTTTGTATTTATGCCTAGTTGGCATATTCATCTATGTTGTACGCTTCTAGGATGAAAATTATTTGAGCAAAACTCGTATATTATTGTACACGTTGAGTATTACATTTTTAACCATTTTAAAAGCCAATTAGCTCAAAAGGTAGAGCATTATGCAATGCACAATATGTGGGTTCGACTCCCATGTTGGTTATTAAATATGATTGTTACTCTAAGAATAAACTAGTGATTCTAAAGGCCAGTTGACCATCTGTGTCGTGTCGTGTGCTTAATTCAGATATGACTTTGAGGTTATAAAAGGGCTCACACGCCCACCACTAAACCTCGGTGTGTTGTATTGCTATGATAGCCTTTTAATGAATATTATATGGAAGTTACTAACCTCACTGAAATTCTAAAATAACCAAGTGTACAACCGCGATTCATCAGGCTGGGAATGACGAGTTCCCTATATTATAACACTAGTACCATTATAATAACACACATATTTCATTAGAGTAACATAAGTTCAACATTACAATAACACACTTGTACGGAATTCTAAAATAATCAGGCTTGTTGCAATTCAAGAAATAGTCTCATAAACGTTTTTGCGAATTTGTAACTCAGAATTATTTTTTACTGTAATACATGTGGATTGTTATTGTAAGAGACTAACACACATGAGATATATTGTTATTGTATCACACATGATATATATTGTATTTATAACACGCATAGCTGTTACTGTAATATATATGAGCTGTTATTGTAACTTAGAAAAACTATTATTGTAATTTAACATATATGAGATGGTATCATAACATAAAATAATTGTTATTGTAGTAACATATATGAGATGTTATTGTAACATAGAATAATTGTTATTGTAACATAGACTAATTGCTATTGTAACGTATTAAAAAAAATGATCATTGAAGACTTTAAATTCATGATCATTGTTCACATGGGCAAATTCTATCCCAATTAATGTAATAGTGTGGATATCGCCCACCTGCGTATGCCCAGCCGATCTGTAGATAACGGCAGCGGTCTTTTTGAAAGCCACGCTCGGCGGCGTAAGAATGCTTTCGACCGGATCATTTTAGATCGGTCGGTTTCGTCTCGGCAAGGGTCTCGAAAAGATGCAAGAGATGTTTGGAGTTGCCACCAAGCATTGGTGGGATGCTTGGAACCCGTTTGAATCCCCTTTATACCTCGGTCAAACGAAGCACAAAGCAGTATTTGACATAGGTACTAAAGATAAGGAATCGTCCCTCTTTAGCATCCTATCTCTAGAATGACTCTCGTACGCCCTGGACAAGGTCGTCCACTATCCAGAGTTATTTCTGAGTAAGAGGTGAAGGTACGTATTGGGAAGCCCTTTAATCAGACACCCAATCCCGCCCGCGGTAGCGGCCTCTACTGATCGATCTTGGTTGCTTAAATGCAAAAGTTGATAAAACGGGTAAATGCATGAATATGCATCCACTAGTTTGAACCTAACATGTGAGCTTTCTATGTCGGTTTGTTTAATCCAAGTATCAAGTATAAAATGTCGGGTTGGATTTAACGTTGATTTGCATGTAAGACGGAAACTAAACATCCATTTACCGAATTAGGTTTATGGTGCATAACGTGATCCATTTGTCTTAGTAAAGCGTTTTGCAAATATGATGTTGAATGGGCAGATTCGTCGTCTGATCCGTCCTGTATTTGGGTTAACCGAAGTCGGGATCGTCCTGGACAAATGCTGGAAGGGAAATAGGCCCTACATCAGACAGCCAGAAGAGGCGCGAGCCTGTTAGCGATGCAAATGGGTCTGCCCTGGTCTGCATCAGACCAGTATAAGAGACGCGAGCCGGTTGGCGATGCAAACAGGTATGCCCTGGTTTGAAAATAGAAAATTGAGTGGCCTGTTTAGGCGCGGGTCAACAGCCGATGGAAGACGTCTTGTGAACATTGAAAATTTTTGTAAAACGTACTGAAAATTAGGTGTTTGAACCCGACTTGATTTGAAAAGACCGTTTAGGCCGCTTTTGTATTGATTTGAAGAACTAGACTTGAATAATCATCATTGTTTTGACAATATTGGATGTCGGGTTCGATTTTGTAAGCTTGACATGAATAGTTTTGAAAATAATTATGAATTAATTGTTTTAAGTTCATTTATTTGTAATTAGTCAATGTTCATCATCGTACTCGGGTTAAAATCCGACATGGTATGTGGAACCAAGGATGACTTTGTGTTGGCGACTAATACATTTGTTTTGAAAATGTAAAGAAATGAGAAAGGCTTTAAAATACCCTTCAAAATGTAAAGAAATGAAATAAAAGGCTTTAAAATACCTTTTATAATGTAATTAACCAAATATTATCACCGAAACACGGATTAAACCGCCATGGTATTAGGAACCAAGGGTGAAAAATATTTTATGGTTAAAAACTTGTCATAAAAAATGGTTTGAAAATACTTGAAATGGTAAAAACTGATTACAAATAAGAAATAAAAATGAAGGAGATGAAGAGACCAAACACGGTTTGGATTTAGGTAGAGCAGGCTGCATTAGGCGCGAGCTTACGTGCTAGGTATGTAGCCTCTGCCTCAACCAAAAATCCGGTTTTGGCTCATTCTTCCCATGTTTTGGACCATGTTATGTATGATTAAGCATGTTATAGTCATGAAACATATGAAAACATCATAAAAGAAGATTTTTACACCCTCATACTTACATGCTAGGCTTGTGGTGAGAAACCGACGAAAATGTATCAACTTGTTCGGCCGAAAAACTCAGTTTAAAAACCGTTTTAGTAAGTAAAAGAGTGTATTGTTAAGTTTAGTGATGGTGTAGTGGTCGAGATGGTCGGTCAAATGATTTAATGCACGATGATGGTACCAAACAATGTGTAAGGCTTGTGTTTACGATCGATAGGTCGTAAACACGTGTCGGATTGTGACTTGAGAAGTCGAGTCTAGAATTTTAAGGGAGAAATGAGGGGGCGGACACTCGCGTAACTCTCAAATGGTGGCATTTGAGGGGTATTTATAGGAAAATGGGTGGTTGTGTGTGTTTTAAGCGACGTGGCCGCATGGGCTGCTCAAAGAGGCGCGAGCCATGTCGCACGTCTTCGAGGTGTCTTGTAACTATCACACGAGGAAATCATGATTTGTTCTATCCTAGGATTTGGATGAACTTGACTTGTACTTGACCATGAATGATTCCGGGAAATATTAACATGGAAGCATTTGAATGGTTTCTTTTTTGTGTTTGACTCGGTTTGACTCGTTGTTGGAGTCGGGATTTGAATTTTGAGTCAGTTTTTGGTCCGGTGTCGGTTTTGACTCTAGTTATTGTCATTGTGACCCCGTCGTCATGCATTAAACACTCCAGGTACTTTTGAAAAGTTTTGAAATGTTTTATTTTGGAAATAGTTTTAATTTTTCCGATGTATAGTTGTACACAAACTGTCGATCAAATGCTGCAATTCCTAAGCATATTGTAGTTCGATAATCATCGGATGTTTATTGGAGACTCAACAGATACTGGGTATCTACAGAGCCCCCCACTTTGACTGAGGCTTGGACAGGGCGAAATTCAAAGTAGAGCCCCCATGTCAATCAAAGATTACAACTGGAGACCGAAGCGACGTCGAGGCAGCTCGAAAGGATTCAGGCGAAGGACCTGCCATCGGGAAGGGCGACGCCAAGGTGACGCGAGGGTAAGAGCCAAAGACCTGTCATCGGGAACAGTTTAGAGTCTGTCGACTATCCGTGCGGGTCGTTTAAAGTCCGTTAGACTACGCACAAAGGCTCGCCAGCCATACGAAGGAATCATACCTGAGGCATCTTCGGGATATGTCCTTGAATCGTATCTTGTTTGCGGACAAAGGCTCGCCAGCTGTGTTGCGGATATGAAGGGGCTCCCCAGCCGCGGTGCATATATGAAAGGGGCTCGCCAGCCGCGATGCGTATATGAAAGGGGCTCGCCAGCCGCGGTGCGTATATGAAAGAGGCTCGCCAGCCGCGGTGCGTATATGAAAGGGGCTCGCCAACCGTGGTGCATATATAAAAGAGGCTCGCCAGCCGCGATGTGTAAATGAAAGGGCTCGCCAGCCGCGGTGCGTATATGAAAGGGGCTCGCCAGCCGCGGTGCGTATATGAAGGGGCTCGCCAGCCGCGGTGCGCTGTAAAGCCCGCCAGCCATGTGCATTTTAAGGCTCGCCAGCCATGTGCGTAATGAGGCTCGCCAGCCATGATGCGTTGTAAGGCTCGCGAGCCATGTGCGTTGTTAGGCTCGCCAACCGTGTGCGTTGTAAGGCTCGCCAGCCATGTGCGTTGTAAGGCTCGCCATCCATGTGCGTAACGAGGCTCGCCATCCATGTAGAAGGGTCGATAGATTGACCGTGGAAATAGCAGCGTTGGAGGGGCTTGTTTCGGGAAGTTTGTTTGAATTAGCCGGCTTCGTGAGGAAGCCTCCGATATACTGTTGGGGAATCTCGGTGTTTGTTTGTGGCGCCGGAAATGGATAGGTTTGTGAGCCTAGCCTCCAGGGTAGGCAACGATTTTTGAATCTCGAGGAGAGATAACGGTTTTTATTACCGTTGGTTTTGTAGGGAAGGGACAGATGCGTGCTCTGTCGTTTGATGTGTGTTTGGGGAGGACGATTTCAATTTCGTCTTTCCACAATTTGAGATTTGATGAATGTTTGTTGAAAATTTGTGAGAATAGTGGGTTTGAATCCTGCTATATGGTTTGTTTTTTACGGATAAGGGTTTTAATGCCGCTATCGAAATTTGAAGAAAACAACGATTTTGAGTTTCGCTTTTTTGTTTGGACCGACGGTTTTTATTGTCGTCGTTTGAAATTTGAAGAAATAGTGAATTTTGAATATCACTATTATTGTTTTTTTGAGATAACGGTTTTTATTGCCGTCGTTTGAAATTAGAAGAAATAGTGAATTTTAAATTTCACTATTATTGTTTTTTTGAGATGACGGTTTTTATTGCCGTCATTTGAAATTTGAAGAAATAGTGAATTTTGAATTTCACTATTATTGTTTTTTAAATGACGGTTTTATTACCGTCGTTGAAAATTGAGGAAATAGTGAATTTTGAATTTCACTATTATAGTTTTTAAAATGACGGTTTTTATTGACGTCGTTGAAATTTGAAGAAATAGTGAATTATGAATTTCACTATTATTGTTTTTGAAATGACGGTTTTTATTACCGTCGTTGAAATTTAAAGAAATAGTGAATTTGGAATTTCATTATTATTGTTTTTGAAATGACGGTTTTTATTGCCGTCGTTGAAAATTGAGGAAATAGTGAATTTTGAATTTCACTATTATTGTTTTTGAAATGACGGTTTTTATTGCCGTCGTTGAAAATTGAGGAAATAGTGAATTTTGAATTTCACTATTATTGTTTTTGAAATGACGGTGTTTATTACCGACGTTGAAATTTGAAGACATAGTGAATTTTGAATTTCACTATTATTGTTTTTGAAATGACGTTTTTTATTACCGTCGTTGAAATTTGAAGAAATAGTGAATTTTGAATTTCACTATTATTGTTTTTGAAACGACGGTTTTTATTGTCGTTGTTGAAAATTAAGGAAATTGTGAATTTTAAATTTCACTATTATTGTTTTTGAAATGACGGTTTTTATTACCGTCGTTGAAATTTGAGGTTTGTGTGGGAAATTGGGCCAAAGCCCAAAATTTCGCTGAACAAAGCAAAGGGACGCCTCATTGAGGCGGGAGCCTGCCTGTGAAGGAAGGGAGCTTCCCTATTTTTGTAGAAAAGACGCGAGAAAAAGCTGCTCGTCATTCTTACTTCGTCTTCACCAAATAAACTCAACAAATACAAGAAATCACCATTTTTGGGTCTCCTTTCTTGCTTGTCTTCGTGCCATTGTCGACATGTCATCTCAAGGTATGTAAATCCTCTTGAATCCATTTGTTTTTGTTTGTCTTTTTGTTGATTGAATTAGGGTCAAGCCCTAAATCCTCAAAAATTGAATTGGGCGTTTTTGATTAAGCCATTTTTGAGTGAAATTGATGATTGAATTAGGTTAGAAACCTGTTTAGGAGTATAGGAGTGCTTTTAGTTTGCATTTTGGACCCCGTTCCCGCTCCCTATGCTTAAAAAAAATATGAATGAGACGAGGAAACCGTCTCATTTCACAATGTCAAGTTTGTTTGCTTGAGTCGTGTGCCCCATTTGGTTGTATTATACTCGGGGAAAACCGTTTTTTGCCATATTGAACCTTCGTTGGGGTATTGTGGGCAAAATTGCAATTCTTGTCTTTTGCGACGGTCTTATGTCTGTCAAAATAAGCGTCTGTTTGAGCTCAAATTGAGTCAGTTTGCTTTGAATGGACCTTATTGGTAATTTAGGTCGCTTTGAGACGTGATAAAAATCACGTTGTTTCGTTGTGGTCGTATTTTGAAATTTCGACCTGTTTGCCCTTGAATTGGCGTAAAGCTGCCTTTTTGAGCCGTGGAAAATACCCCATTGTATCGGGAATATTTTGATTGTTGGCGCACCTTGTGTGCGTCTTGAGCTGCCATTTTTGTTGTTGGTGTTTTGACTCGTCTTTTGCTTGAAAAGAAGGGCGAGTCGTTTTTTGTGCGGTTTTTTTGGATTGTTTTATTTGGTTGGGTTCGGGCGGGATTGCCCTTATTTTGTTTTGCAGGTTTTTTTTGGATTTGTCCATTTTGTGCCTTCGTAATGCCGAAATTTCGGTTGACGTTTTTGTTTGTTATTTGATTGCAGGGGAGTATTCGGGGCCTACCGGGTCCATTACTGAGACTTCGGTGGACGAGGATGACCCTCGAGGAGGAGGAGACGACCTTTTTTTGTTACAGGCTTGGTTGTGTTTCTCCCTGGCAGCCTTTGCTCGGCCAATGATCGGGTACCGATCGTTGGTTGTTGTCTGCAGAGGTTCGGACATCTGATGATTGGGGGTTAAGACGGGTGCATTGTTCTGCTTTGCCGTCTTTGATCGTTGTTGAATTCCGATGATTGGGGTTCAACATCAGGGTATCGCCCGGTGGCATGGCTCTTTCTCATCGCCGAATTCTGACGATTGGGGGTTAACGTCGGAATGATGCACTGAGTCACCACTCCTGATTGTCATGTTGTCCAAAATCTACCAGGCATTGTTTTCTTTTTTTTGTTGTGGAGTACGAACGAGGTATTACCGTCATGGTAACCACCTCTGCTTCCACTGTTATTCCCTTGTTTCCCGTGTTGCTCCTTTTCTTTTCCGATTGGGAGGACAGGGAGTGCTTAGTTCGGTAGGTGGCAGATAGCCCCCAGTTCGTTGTTTTAGGCCAGTGTCTGTATGATAGATGTCCGTACTAGATCCTGTTTGTATGGTCAGTCGTTTGTATCAAACGTGTGTCGATGTATTTTGCGTGAGGCGGTTTGTATATATGTATTTTTTGGATTGTGGTTTATTTGTGATTTTTGGCTCTTTTGTGTTGTGTTTCGGAGAAGCGCTGTCGGCTGTTAGTTCCCCTTTGCTTCGCGTTAGTTCCTGCATCGTTAGTGTAGAAAACAGGCAACAGGTAGCACACACGCATAAATGTGAACACGTAAAAAGAATTTGATTGATAACAAAATTAACCACGATGACTCGAAGTTAAAATTTTAAATTTGAAATGATATTTTGAAAATTCCACGACGAGTCGTCACGTTTGGATTTCTTAAAAAGAAATTGATTTGAAATTTGAGCAATTAACTCATGTTTGGAATTAAATTGCATTGAAATTGTTGAAATTGATTTGTAAATCGAAAAATTCAAACTCAAACCGCCAGGGGTGAATTTTAAAATAGATTTTTGCGAGCGTATTTGATTTTTGTGAGATCAAGGCTCGGATTTGTGAGAGCTTGAAATTTAGGAAAACTGATGTCGTGTTATCAATTTTCGATTTTTGTGGAAAATGCGAAAAAGGTAATTTTTTTTTAGGAATTTCGACTGACATGGAAACGATCCATCGCGGATCGGGCGACTAGCCCTTCCCCCTTAAAAAAGAAGAGAAAAACCCGTATGTTTAAAGCTGCGTCATGGAAACCGTGTCGAATTTCATAAAACGCGAAAACCAGGAAACGTGATTGCGAGAAAACACAAAACATCCTGGGTAGGCCCGAACAGGAGCGAGCCCTACGGCGGGAGGTTTGAGGTGTCAGGAAGAAACATAACTTGAAAGGGACAATTCAAGGTGGGAATCCTGAGGAACAGCCCAAAGAGGCGCGAGCCACCTGGCGATAGAAACCAGCTTCCCCTTTTTTCTAAAAAAGGCGCTGATTGTTGTGTATAAATAGGGACGTTTGTGGTTCATTGTTTCATCATCCGAAACACGAAAACATCTCTATAAAAAAATATATCTTCTTCTTCCACAAAAATATTTATGGATGCTTTTGAGAATAGGTTGCGGCATTGGTGTCGGGATTTGTCACCTCCCGAAAAGTATCAACTCGTTGTCATGGGAGTTGGTCAATTGTTGGTGCTTCGTCAAGTCAAGGTGCAATCCTCATTTCTTGAAGCATGCTCTCACTTTTGGGATTTGAAACACCATGTTTTCGTTTTCCCGAAAGGCGAAATTTGTCCTCTTGCCGAAGAAGTAGGTGCCATTGGTGGGTGGCCGGGTTGTGTTCCGGTGCTTCCCTCGACTCGTTTGTGTTATAAGGAGAAGTTCCGTTCGATGTTGGAATTCAAGTCAACTTTCTCCTTGCTCCTCATGGTGTGGATATGTTGGCTCTTATCAACATTTTCTCAAATCGATTGGATGTCAATGTCTCGGAGGTGGCTAGGAGAAGGGCTCTTGCCTTTTGCCTAGTTTATGCATACCTCTTTGTTGATGCTTTGAAGCAGGAGGGGCCAAAATGCTATGGTAGCATGACCCTTGTGCATGTGGTTGAGCAAATGGAGTATGGTAGAGATCCATCATGGTTGGTGCTTAGCGAGATCATCCAAGCTTTGGACAAGAAGGGCTCTTGTGGAGAAGCTCCCTCATTTGGATCTCCAAGGATCCTCCAAGTGTGGCTAATGGAGAGGATAAGGTATGTAGAGCCTCCGGCCGATTCTTCTTCTTATTCCTTCCGTCACCTTACTATGAGGAAGAAATTGTACTCGGATAGTTTCGCATCCACCGAGGCCTATTGGACCTCAAGATTGGTGGAGGAGGGTGGTCCTCATATCCGTTGGGTGGTGCCATGGTGGCACTTGAGGTCCTTTACGGGGTTGCCCGCTCCGGTTACTAGTTCTCGTTCTTTGATGGTGGTGGGTTTGAAAGTTGCTTCCTTCATTTATCCCGAAAGGCTCATGAGGCAAATGGGGCGTCAACAAAAGGTGCCCGCTCAAGATACTCTTGTCCAAGAGAGTTTTTCCGGAACTCCGAGCTTATGGAGGTCTTCAAAAGGCGGTGGGCCACTCGGCCGCTTTGGGAGGTACCAAACCCCGTTGCCACGACATGGGTGACTTCCGATTATGTCAAGTGGTCAAGAGCTCAAACCTTAGAGGAAAGGTCCAAGTCTCGTAAGGATGAGGTTGTTGACTTGAAGTATAAAGAGGTTGGCAAGGCCAACCGTGCCTTCTTTAAGGACTTTGTTGATGGAGCTAGCCCGGATGTGATGAGGCCACCAAAGAGGAGAAGCTCAGGCCCCAAAGATGTAGTGGGCCGTGTATGGGCTCATTTTGGACCGAGTATGGGGTCATGCAAGAGACCAGAGACCGTCACCGTTGTAGACCCGTTGAGGATCCGTTTCAAAGAGGAAGTTCATGCTAGGCGGGCCAACAAGAAGAAAAAGGGAAAGATGTACCCCAAGGGAAAAGGCAAAGGTAGAATGGAAGAATGAAGACCTCCATTACCCACTTTATTATTATGTTGTATTAGTGTTGTGAGTTTTTATTATGTTGTACTAGCTATGTATTGTGTGTTTTGTGCTAGTTTTACTATGTGAGGTGCCTTAGTCGACACCTTAGCTTTGACAAGTTTTAGACTTGCCGAGCTTTATTTGTTGTTGAATTTGTAATCCTTCTCATTATTGATTAAATAAGAGGATTGCTTGTGTTAAAAAAGTCGTGAACGCTTGTTTCTTCCATCCATTTTGTAAAAGCAATTTGGTTTGAATTGTCCTAAACATTGCACTTGGGAAATGGGATTTTTGTGAGAAGGGAGAAAGGCCTCTTTTTTTTTGTATTTTTGTGGGAAAGAGAATATTTTTCCCTTTCTCTTTTTTTTTTTGAAAGTTGATGTGGGTGATGATTTATATGTGGGGATGTTTTTTTTCTTTTGATGGGGATGGTTGTATCATTCTTGTGTAAGAAATGACTGCCTACGTGTCCACCTGAAGAGGTGAAATCAAACCATGATCGTAGTTCGAAATGTTTTGTGAATTTATTTGGGTTTTGTGGTTGTATCCCTCTTGTATAAGAAAGGACTGCCTACGTATCCACCTGAAAAGGTGAAATCAAGCCATGCTCGTAGTTCAGGGGTTTTGTTTGAGTGCAAATGGATGTTGCCTTTGATAGATCAAAGGGCATTCGAAACGGGCAAGGTGCCGCAACTTAGACTCGATAAAACATGCAATTTCAAATCAGAATGCGTTGAGGAACTTGACTTGAAACGGTTAAGGTGGTCGCTAGTTGTAAAACTAGGGTGAGGTTGTAGGTTGCTACGGTTCAAGGGTAGTATTTCTTAAGTTGGTCTAGGTTGGTCGGGCTTGTAAAATCCTCCCCATCTAGGTCACTCAGTCTCACTGCGCTCCCCGAATGGATTTTCTTGACCAGGTATGGCCCAGCCCAATTGGGATTGAATTTCCCCCTCGGATCGACGAGTAATGGTACTCGAACCGACTTGAGGACCAAGTCGCCTTCCTTGATGTTCCTAGGTTTAACCTTTTTGTTGAATGCCCATTGTATACGTCGTTGGTATAGCTGGACGTTGTGCAAGGCGTTGAGTCGTCGTTCGTCTAGAAGTGTGAGTTGTTCGAACCTTCGACGGGTCCATTCCGCCTCAGGAACTTGACTTTCCAGTAGGATGCACAGAGATGGGACCTCTAACTCTACCGGCTGAACCGCCTCCATACCGTATGCTAGGTAGAAGGGCTTAGCACCTGTCGGTGTTCGAATGGAGGTTCGGTATCCCCAGAGATCAAATGGGAGTTTGCTCGGCCAATCGCGGTAGTTATCTTGCACTTTCTTGATAATGGTGACAAGAGTTTTGTTTGCTGCCTCCACTGCTCCATTGGTTTGGGGACGGTAAGGGGATGATCGATGTTGTTTGATCTTGTATTTGTCCAGCAAGAGTTTTGTTTCCGGTCAGGTAGTCACACTCCCGATCGAGAAAACCACTCGCGATGTGTTCATGTGCAAGTGCGACCTGAAAGACACCTTGCATTGAGTGGGAGATTAAAACGGACAAGAGAATTGGTAGCGCACACCTTGTGTCGGACAAATGGGAGATTGTTGGAGTTAGTGTCCTCCACAATAGTGCGTTAACATAATAAATCTCATTAATGGAATATCATCAGATATTTAATTATTTGATCCTCGTCAGTTGATTAACGTAAATCGATAACGGTTGGCTGACTAGAGTTTGACGTTATTGTCGTGAGACGGCGGTGATCAACTGACCCCTTTCGGTCACACCTAAAGGAACGAACCCCAATTGATAACTAATTAATTGTATGAGATACAATTTGTTTAGTCCCTTGATTTATAGACTAAGAGGTTAGTCGATTATTTTTAGAGAGATTTCGAGTTGCGAACTCGAGGAGCGGCAGTTATTATTTAATTATGCGATAATTAAATAATAAGTTTTGGGAAACGGGTTTTAGTTAATTAACTGTTAATTTACTAAAATTGTACTAATTGATTAATATGATTAATATTAGTACGTAAATAATATGTGTAGTGGTACACGTATATTTACGGAGTGAATTGGACGAATTAATTATGGAAGTATTTAAACATGATACGATGTTTAAAATGAAAATTACACGGATTTGTGCGACAAATATAAAAACCAACATGGACCCGTATATGGTCAAGTGGACCGTGTAAAATAAGAGTAGTGGATGATTACTCACATAATCATTTCACCTTATTTTTCTACTACCATAATTTATCTTATACAAGATTTTGCATGTGATGTAAGATAAAAATGTAAGACAAAATTGTCCACTAACACACTCCTCCACCCACCACTTTCCCTACTACTTCACTCCATCAATTGTTCACATTTTACTCTACCTCACTTCTACACTCTACATTCATGCATGTGAACATTTTTCCTCCATCTCTCTAAAATAATAATCCTTACTACTAAGCTTGTTAGTAAGAACACAAATAATATTACTAAGACTAGTTAGTAATACTACTAATAATAATCAAGGGTAAATATTAACATGTTCTAGTTCATACTTGTTATTATTTTTGGGTTAGTTCTTGGGTGCAACAAGAAGGAGATCTTCTATTTTGAAGATTTGCAAGGAGGATATTCTATTGGTATAAGCTCAAGAACAAGCTAGTTAGGTGAACTAGTTTGTGCCATTTTTACCACAAATTCAATGTAAGGAAATTGTTCTTTCCTTTTATGCTTTCATATTAGCATGCATGTTACATAGATCACCTAAATAACAATTTATGAGATAAATTAATTTTATTAGAGAGTCTAATATGGATCTATGATTTTTCAAGTGGTATCAGAGCTTAGACTTGTAATTTGCATGTTGATTTTAAGCATTTTAATGAATTATGAGATAATTTGTAAAAACTCAAAAATGGTGTTAGAAGAGGTTTTAGCACGAAATTTTTGGGACATGCATACCTACTGATCTCAAAAGGTTTGTGGAATTTTTTGGTGATTTTTGAAGTTATTTTGCTATTTTTAATGTTTTTTGGTAGAAAACCGAGTCAATATGTCGCATTTTAGTGAAAAAATTGACTAAAATTGGTTATAAGTTGTTTCGGTGCATGGATTTTTGTATGGTAGTTCATGCATATTTTCTACTGATTGTATGCAAAAAGTTGAAGGTTGGTTCGAATATTTGCATGTTTATTGATTTTTTGAGTAAAAAGTCGATAAAAGTCAAATTAATTAATCATAATTTCGAAATTTTTGATTCTGCCCATGATAAATTTATGTACATTTAAGAATAGTATTTAAATGTCAAAAGTTGTTTTGCATGTGTGTTTTCACTTTGTTTTGATGTTTATTGGTTTTTGTGGTTAAAAACCGATAAATATCGATCTTTTTCTTCACAAAATTTATCCGGATATTTTGGGCAATTTTTCTGACTTTTTGGTGGTCTTGGGAGTGTTCCAGAATACTAAAAAATTTTGTTTCAATTTTTGGGTAATATTTCAATTGTTTTGGATTTTTACTTAAATATTATGATTTTACCGATTAAATTAGCAAAATATCACCAAATCAAACTAATAATTTATCATAAAATTAGTGAGGACTAATTTTGAGGTTCAAAACAGTTTGGACAATTAGTTTGGATTTAAATGAGATTTAAGAGTTAATTATTGATTTTTACATGTTAAAAATCGATTAAATCCACAAAAACCGAGATGGATACCAACGAATGATAGAAAGGGCGATTTTGGCATCTTTTTTACAGCATTTTAAGCATATTTATTTAAGTTGAATGAATGATTGTCATTTATTTAAAGTATTTATCTTGTTGTACCTAGTATGGCCTAGTTAATTTTAATCGTTATTACCCGAAATGAAGGGAATATCGATTTGTTTGTAATTAAATACGATCTCGTATCGTCGGTTTGTAATTAATTAATAGTTTTATTTTAATTTTTTAATTAATGTATAATAGGAATAGCTATGTAATTCATTTTTAATACTTATTTTTACCGGCGTTTCCAATACGGATTACAACGAGACGGAGTCTTTTTTTGGAAGGTGTTCCAAATCCCACAAGGAAGAGCCAGTTATGGAATGAAGAGGCAAGGGACCAAGGAGTTGGTTTCCGAAATGTAATAGACTAGTTTTTATTAACTAGGTGGCCATACTAGGATTTATTCATATGCTTACATGTTTGCTTGTTTTATTTTCGCGCATGCCAAAATCGCCATTCACATGCATTTTATTTTCGCGGTTGTCAATTCACGTCATTTACATTCACCGAATTAATTCACTTATAAGGAATTTATGACTAAATTGACAAGATCTCTCACATATCTAAAATTGAAATAGCCTTACCAATTAGTAACACCTATGAATCTCTTGTTCATTAGAGACACGCTCGCCCAAGCGGGGTGTTCTCTTTTTACCTTGAGTAAGTAGGGTGGTAAGCGGTTATCACACGCCAAAATTGGTTGGACTCAACGGGATATAAGACGGTCTTGTGTTCCGGGGCTAGTACATGGATTTAAGGAAATTCGTCGACCAAGAGTTCTAGCGGTAGAATTAGTCAATGTGACTTACCGAATTTACACAATTATGGGGTGTTTCGCCCAGGCGATGCTCATTTTTGTTTAATATTTGGGTCTTGGAATCATTTATATAATTTAGTGGGAGATCATTATATAAATGTTAAAACTTGTTGAACATGTTTTTCACAAGTATTTTTAAAAACATTGAATGTTAATTTTTCCTATTTTTCGTTCTTTTTCATTAATGAATTTACTATGACATCGCGCACTTCATCCTCCTTTCATCCTCTATTTATTATTATACTCGTTTCGTTCTTTCATAGGAAGCGGTTTCTTTGAAGGAATTAATGATTGGTAACATGATTTACAAATTCATCTACATAGGGTTACAACGATTTTTGCGATTATTATACAACTTAACGTCCATACATATTAAAAAGGGGTTTTATGTTGCAAACTCATATTACGAGTTTAAAAAGAAGTCACATTTTATCAAGAGAGTCTTGATTTCGGAAGTGACAACCACGTCATGAAGATGACGTATTAGTTTTTAATTACTCAAGAGTAATTCAAAAGTTTGCGAAAAGAGTTTTCAAAAACACAAATAATTTTCCAATATAATACCGTCAAATGGCTCAATTCAATAAAAGCCAAATCGATTGTTTATGTGCTAAAGAATTTAGGCATATGATGACAATTGAACGGTTAGGTAGTCCAATTTCGCAAGAAGTTGAGATTTTGCCACATGTTACACTCACTTTATAGTAATTCACTCTTACTAAGTGTATAAAATATCACGAATGACTTGAAGAGAGGTCTTCATGAGATTCATTTTTGCTTGATTGAAGCAAAGAGGAATGTGAAAGTGAGTAGGAGTTAAGAAGTATCAACCCTAGATGTATGCGATAGAACAAAGTTGAAAGAGACATCTACTCAATGGATAGGCTAGTTCCACTATCTTGGTATGAGATACCAAGTACGGGTCATTTCTTTGTAAAGAAGTTTACATGAATTGATAAAACGTAAGACGTCTAGCATAAGACATTTTTGTATCGAAATGGTGCTAGATTAGCAATGATTTCGATGAGGACATATGTACCTAGTTTTGGTTTTAAAATAATGTAATCATCTATGTTCATACATAGAAGGCATCACTTATGTGATTTAAAACAAAATGTTGTACCTACTCCTATGATAACTTGGTGGTTGGTTTAGACCACTTACGTTAGAGGAATTTTACATTATTCATGAAAACTAGATATTATACTATCTTGTAGATTTTAAAGTCTCTCATTCTGTGAACCCATATTGATCAAACCTCAAGTAAATTCATTTCAAACGAGTAAACGAAAAGCACATTGAACAATCATTTGATTGTGAGTCTTATGGTATGTGTGCATGTATTATGTTTTTTTTTGTAGAAAAGAAACACAAATAATGAGGTGATTGACCATATACATACGGATGTGTAAGGCCGATAGTTGGTAATATACATACTTGGTTACTTTTACCGTATTGTTAAGTAGATATGAAAACCTCATATCTATTTAATAAGACATAAAAGTGATTTTTGAAACGTGGAATATTTTCAAAATGAAGTAGTAAACCAAAAGCACGTCAAGATCAAGATGTTGATCGGAAGTTTCAAAGTAATGACTTTGAAGATCAAATGGGTAATATCAAGTAATGACCTTGATAATCACTAAGAAGATTGTGAACCAGTTCACATAATACCTTCTCCTTGGACACCATAGTGTATGGTATAGCCAAGTATATAAACCGAACTTTATGAGATATAGTTTGAGGTTTTTTGCAATTTTGTAAGCTATTTTCTCACTAAAAGTTTAAAACCCGACTATAATAGCCTAAATGACTCCATATGAGATATGGATAGGAAGAGTCCTTAACTTGTCTTTTATACATTTGGGATCATAAATGTTCATGTTCAGAACTAATTTGTCTATCTGTGAGGGTTATCCAAAATTAAACCACATGGTTTTACTCCTCCAAAACGAGAACAAAGAGTTTGTGGCTCATAATACTGTCTTTCCAGAAAGATTTTCATTTTCTGGAAGACAGAGTGGGAGAAATTTTGAACATGCGGAAGTTCAAGACCCACAAACTAAGTACAATGCAAGAAGATGTTATTTATTAAGGCTCAGTGGTGAGTACAATGCAAGAAGACGTTCTTTATTGTGGCTCAGTGGTTATAAGGAGATAATTTTGAGATAATATTGCGTTATTTTTTTAAAAAGTGACGAATCATAAACCCTCATCAAATGCTTTTCTATAGTATGAACTCTATGTGATGGCATGTCACCATGCAATTCGAATTGATCTCCTTGCACATGATGCTATAAGGAAGGAAACACGAGATGTTTTCGAGACTTGATTTAAGGTGAATACTTTGGTTGGTTACCTTGATCTTGTCGTAGAGGTTACATAAGATGTTTAAAATTTGGGTTTATTATAGAGAGTTTTGTGAGAACCCAAATGCCTTTATCAATTCGTATGTTCTTAGCAATATAGCTTCTCATGAGTATGAGATTCGGCAAATAAATAATGAAACTTTCTCCTTGGGAGAAGTTTTGTTGATGTTGTCAATGCTAAGTGATCTATATACGTCAAAGAGTTGGAACTTTGGGTTCAATCATGTAGTCTATTAAAATGGTATTATTCGAGTGTTGAGGTACCATTATGATACATGGAGTTTAGTGGGAGCTAAAGTAAGTATCTTAGACTAAATATGTGTTTTGACATATTAGTGACTAGAAATGTAGCTGAGGTGATATTTCTTAGTCTAAAATATGTGTTTGACATATTAGTGACTAGAAATATGTGGGAAATAAGTCTGTATACTTCCCTTAAACTAGAAGGATTATAACGATTTAATGCAGATGATCAATGGTCATAAAATAAAATACATAAACAAAAGTAAAGGATTCAGAAATAACCTTTGGTCCTAGCAAATATGGCCTAAGAACAATATCAAAATTGATATTCGCCTATTAGTTGCACCCAAGACGATCTGAGATATGCCCTTTGATTATGCTAGAAATCAATCTAAAATTTTCTGTAAAATTTTATTGTCTTTGTGTTCTTGTGATGAGAAAGAGGAGGCACGGTCAAGAAAAAGCATTAGGGTAGAAATAATTCTCTCCCTTTCTTTTTATACAGACCAAAACTTAGAGTCAATTAGGAAAAGGAAAACATTCCCTAATTTCGGCCAAGTGTATATAAAGTGTGTTAAATTGTCATCTAGTGAGGATCGAACCCATGACCTCTTGGCTTGAGTACCCTCACTATTACCACTATGACACATTCAACTTGTTGATATTAAATATAACTGATTATATTTAACTACGAATTAACAGATTAATTCGTCCAAACTAACCTTATATATATTTAATTTAAATATAACTTATTATATTTAATTTACGAATTGACAGTTAATTCGTCTCAACTTAATATTATTTAATTTTATTAAATAATTATCTCATCAACACATTGACTAACTTTTTGTCATTTTGGGCATCAATGTAATTATATTTTTATAACCACATTTCTCAAACACGTCCTATAGGTGTGACCTTTAGGGACCAGTTGATCACCGCCATCTGTATGATAATAACGTCAAACTTTCTTGCAAGCCAACCGTTATTAGGTAAACGTTAATCAACTGATTAAATATACGAAGTATACCCTTGTGAACCTGTAAGAGATTTACAAATGTTATCACACTAATTTGTGGAGGACACAAGCTCCAACAAAATATTCTCGGGTGAATACTTGAGATTAGCATGGCGCATATTAAATATCCGGATCTAATGAGATAGATCTCTATGGATATTAGCATTATAGGTCAAGAGACTTATGTGATAAGATTCTTGACTCGTTCAAGTTGTTGAACAATTATTATGATCTCTTGTGCTTCCGCTGCAGGATCTATTAAATATGCTAAAAGCTTCTCTCGTCGGGACTTATCATGTTGAGAATATGAGAAGTCATTACCAATCATTTTCTAGTGAGTGTCACTAGATGATTATCTAGAGCATCCTTGAGTACTTGAGAAGCACTTAGGATTTACTCTTGTAGTTTGGAGGAATTAATGAATTTCGTGTAAGAGGTTATACGATTACATTCCTATGCTTATAAGATGTTATGAGCCTCGTTAAGGAATGGTTAACATATAAGAGTGCTATGTGCATAAAGAATAATATGTATAAGAAGTTATACATATGTGTATAAGAAGTTATACATGTATAAAGCAAACATGTATGAGGAGTCATACATAAAAGATGTCATATGAAGGATGTGTATGTATAAGTGTTATACGTAAAAATCATGAACGAAAAGCTAAGTACATTACAGCATCCGATGTTGTAAAAGAGATAAGATAACCGGAATTTAATGGAACTAGAGTAGTTCCGTTAGCCGAATATCGTCTCCCGAAAGACTGTGAAAACAGTGGGAGTGTTTGACTGGCTTTAGAACCAAAGTCTAAAAACTTGTTTAGACATGTACTTAGAAAGGCTTTATGTGATGAAAAGATTGCATAGAACAAAGGAAAATTGCAATGAACATTAGAGTGATGCAACTGTTGCTAATCCTCTAACCGAAGCCATTGGCATAAGGTTCACATGATGGTTATGTCATCTCAATGTGATTGAGCAGTATACCTTAATTGCTGAAGATCGTTATGTAAATATTGGATAGAGTATTGATATTTACATAAGTGATGATCACATTCATTGTTAGAGTTTCTTTAAGAACTCAATTATTCAGTTTGACTGAAAACATTGAATACCTTGTTTATCTGAATAAGTTGTGGAGACAATGTTGAACAATATTCAAGTGAATAAGATGAACATTGTATTTTGTCCCTAGTCACTTAATGAGCTGACGTCTCGGAGTGACTAGATTGTAAGTCGATTGATGGTTGTTAAACACCATAAGGTCATATGTGATGACTGGTCGATTACATAGGCAGAGTGTGTGACACTTTGCCGGACAGTGACCATTTACAGAGTCTCTAAGTTCTATTATAGACGCCTGGTCGTGGCGGGGATCTCTAAGATATTCTAATGAGTCGATTCTTTTGACTGGAGACTATTATCTGAGCATGTGCAGTTTCCAAATGACTTTGCTTTTTGTCCTAGGTCGTGCCGTGAAAGGAGGCCAAAAGGGCATTTACTAGGTCATGGTGAGTCAGATTGTGCAATAGGATAGATAGGCCGGGCATACAGAATTGTCCACCCACGTTGGGTAACTATATCTCAAGGCCACTCGAGGAGTTAATGACTACAAATGCGTGGCCACGCTCGGAAATAATCTGTGAGAGATTTTTCCGGTCAGGTAGTCACACTCCCGATCGAGAAAACCACTCGCGATGTGTTCATGTGCAAGTGCGACCTGAAAGACACCTTGCATTGAGTGGGAGATTAAAACGGACAAGAGAATTGGTAGCGCACACCTTGTGTCGGACAAATGGGAGATTGTTGGAGTTAGTGTCCTCCACAATAGTGCGTTAACACAATAAATCTCATTAATGGAATATCATCAAATATTTAATTATTTGATCCTCGTCAGTTGATTAACGTAAATCGATAACGGTTGGCTGACTAGAGTTTGACGTTATTGTCGTGAGACAAATGTGATTAATCGACCCCTTTCGGTCACACCTAAAGGAACGAACCCCAATTGATAACTAATTAATTGTATGAGATACAATTTGTTTAGTCCCTTGATTTATAGACTAAGAGGTTAGTCGATTATTTTTAGAGAGATTTCGAGTTGCGAACTCGAGGAGCGGCAGTTATTATTTAATTATGCGATAATTAAATAATAAGTTTTGGGAAACGGGTTTTAGTTAATTAACTGTTAATTTACTAAAATTGTACTAATTGATTAATGTGATTAATATTAGTACGTAAATAATATGTGTAGTGGTACACGTATATTTACGGAGTGAATTGGACGAATTAATTATGGAAGTATTTAAACATGATACGATGTTTAAAATGAAAATTACACGGATTTGTACGACAAATATAGAAACCAACATGGACCCGTATATGGTGAAGTGGACCGTGTAAAATAAGAGTAGTGGATGATTACTCGCATAATCATTTTACCTTATTTTTTATACTACCATAATTTATCTTATACAAGATTTTGCATGTGATGTAATAAAAATGTAAGACAAAATTGTCCACTAACACACTCCTCCACCCGCCACTTTCCCTACTACTTCACTCCATCAATTGTTCACATTTTACTCTACCTCACTTCTACACTCTACATTCATGCATGTGAACATTTTTCCTCCATCTCTCTAAAATAATAATCCTTACTACTAAGCTTGTTAGTAAGAACACAAATAATATTACTAAGACTAGTTAGTAATACTAGTAATAATAATCAAGGGTAAATATTAACAAGTTCTAGTTCATACTTGTTAATTTCCCATGGTACCCTTGAATTTTGTCAGATTTCCCCTGGTACCCCTGTTTTTAAGAATATGTCTATGGTACCCCTGAGGTTTCATTTATGTGCCCATGGTACCCCTTAATGTAACGACCGTTAACTAGAAGTTAAATTTTGATGACGTGGCAATAATTAATAAATTAAAAATTAAAAATAAATTTGAAATAAAAATAAAAATTTGAACATTTCCCATGGTACCCCTATGTTTTATACATTTTTCCCTAGATATCCCTAAGGTGTAAAATTTTTCCCACTGTACCCTTAAGTCATTAATATAAACTTTTGAGCATTTAGAATGTTGAATACAGCAAGCCTGTTTTTCAAGCTTTATATCTCAAGTTTTACTAACTAATTTTTCATGATATTTATGTGACTATCAAGCTTGAGATGTTAGCCAAACACGAGTTTCTGAATCACGTTCGTAGCTGCTCTACAACTCCAAATATATGCATTATAAGTTGAGTAGGCAAAATGAATTTCTGCATTTCCCTTTGACCTGTTAGCAAAGAAACAAGTATATCTCACAATCTAGAGGCCTATAATATGTGATTCAAATTAAAAAATGAAAGATAACTCAATTAGTTTGCATTTGGTGCATGGTAGAAAAAAATTGTTCACTCGAGCAAAAAGATATGTAGCCTCAATGTTGCTGCTACATTGCTGAATGCTGAATGTTTCACACATGACCTGCTATACTTTAATATGTAGAGTTCTTATTGAAGGTGAAAGCTAATAGATGAAGCTTTAAAATTATATGTTGGGCATGTTAATTTTAAGAGATAAGTGAGTTATGATAGTTTCAAGCGAAGACTAATGCAAGAATGTTATTGTGAATATTTGACTAAGGTGTTTGCGTATCAAATTTATTATTGGCTTTCTTCTGGCCTTCATTCACTCTCAAATAATGTCATGAGGTACTTGAATGATTTCATGGGGTCTATATATGTGAAGAGTAACGTAAATCAAATTGATCTTAGGGAAGACATGGACATTAAAACCTTATATTAATGACTCAAGGGTACCATGGAAAAAATTTTACACCTTAGGGATATCTGGGGAAAAATGTATAAAACGTAGGGGTACCATGGGAAATGTTCAAATTTTTATTTCTATTTCAAATTTATTATTAATTATTAATTTATTAATTATTGCCACATCATCAAAATTTAACATCTAGTTAACGGTCGTTACATTAAGGGGTATCATGGGCACAAAAATGAAACCTTAGGGGTACCATGGACATATTCTTAAAAGCAGGGGTACCATGGAAAATCTGACAAAATTCAGGGGTACCATGGGAAATTTCCGTATTATTTTTGGGTTAGTTCTTGGGTGCAACAAGAAGGAGATCTTCTATTTTGAAGATTTGCAAGGAGGATCTTCTATTGGTATAAGCTCAAGAACAAGCTAGTTAGGTGAACTAGTTTGTGCCCTTTTTACCACAAATTCAATGTAAGGAAATTGTTCTTTCCTTTTATGCTTTCATATTAGCATGCATGTTACATAGATCACCTAAATTACAATTTATGAGATAAATTAATTTTATTAGAGAGTCTATTATGGATCTATGATCTTTTAGTTTCCGCTCGGAAGTGGGAGCCTTGGTCGCTGATGATTTCATGGGGTACCCCATATCTGCAGATGATGTTGTCTTGGATGAACTTGGCCACTTGTTTGGCGGTCAAAACTGTATAGGACTTTGCTTTCACCCATTTGGTGAAATAGTCGATGGCGACGAGGACGAAGCAATGCCCTTTGGTGCCTATCGGGTTGACTTTCCCGATGATGTCGATGCCCCAGGTCGAGAAAGGCCAGGGTGATGTCATGGTGTACAAAAGGGATGGTGGTATGTGTTGTATGTTAGCGAAGATTTGGCAATTGTGGCAATGGTTGACGTAGTTGCGGCAATCGGCTTCCATGGTGGTCCAATAGTAGTCTAACCGCATGATTTTTCGGGTCAGCATCATTGCGCTCATGTGAGGGCCACATTCTCTGTTGTGGACCTCTCCCATGACTTTTTTGGCTTTGTGATGGTCAATGCAAATGAGGAGAATCCCTTGGGGTGTTCTTTTGTATAATTGTTCTTGGTTTATCACGAATTGTGATGCAAGTAAACGGATGCCTCTTTGTCCTCTTGTATCAGAGTTGAGAGGGAATTCGTTTTTGGTTTTGTAGTTGAGGATGGCTTTGTTAGAGTATGTGTCATCAACAATAGTGCGATCACATGTTTAAATCTCATATTAAGAATACGTAAGGGATGATTCATTTATATAGTCAACTGATCAACGCTAATCGGTAACGATTGCCTTACTAGAGTTTGACGTTACTGTCGTAGGACGGTGGTGGTCAGTTGATCCCTTAAGGTCACACCTAAAGGATGATGCCCTTATCAGTAAAGTTGATTAATTGTATGACGATACAAGTTAATCAATTCCTTAAAATTGAACAATTCATTTGTGGGAGAGAATATTGATATGTTATTGTAATGAGATTAAATAAGATTTATTTTAGTAATTGAAATACTTTATTACTAAAATTGATTATTGTTTGAGAAACAATAGAGATAAGAATGAATGGTTAATTATAATTACAAGATGTTTTGAATTATAATTATATGACCCATTTTATTTATGTGATCAAGTATCACTAGTCAATTTGTTGTATGTAATTTAATTAATTTATAAAATGATATTTATTTGATAAATATGCATTAAATTAATTAATAACATGTAACATATTACATGTGACATATTGCGTGACAAATGATAAATTGACAAAATAAAATGGTAGTCCATTTTATGTATGTGGACCGAAAAATTGAGGATGATAGGTGTTAGTGGGTGAATTATTTTATGAGATAAAATAAGTTAATTATGCCTAAGCTACACTAGTCTTACAAGCCTACATTTTGGGTAAGAGAAAAAGGCAAAAGAAGATGTCATTTTGGCCTCTTTTACCCGGCTCCATCTCCTCTATAATGAGAAGTTTGTTCTCATTTTCCACTACTACACACAACATATTCATTCTTCTCATGCATATTCATTCATTCATGTATACCTCTCTCATACTTTGTTTTATCTTTCTCAAAAACTAGAGAAATGATAATCTAAATTGTTCAATCACATTACTAATATTATTAATGTAATATATGAGTATTAGTAATCAATTTTAAGGTAGATTACTAAATAAATATCTAGCAAATATTATTTAGTAGTGATAAGGGCTAATCTTGGGTGCAATCAAGAGGAGGATCTCTACATTGGGATTTTTGTAGGATCATCCAACATTTTAAGCTCAAGAACAAATAAGGAAGGTGACCTTATTTGTGCCCATAATTTCGAACCCATATACTATGTAAGGGACATTGTTTTTCTTATAAATCTTTTATTTTATTATGCATGCACTAGATCTAAAGAACAAATAATTACGAAGTTAATTAGTTCACTATTAGAGGAGTCTAATAATAGGTATATGAACCTAATAGGCTTGGTCCCAAGGTTCATCATGGTTTTCCTCGTCGATGTTGATGGTACAGATGTGGGCTGGCTCGCTCCTTCTCTCGACACATAGAGGCATCGATGCCATGTCGTCAGGTATGTTGACGAGCGTGGCAAGTTTTGCCAGGGCATCAGCAAATTGATTTTTCTCCCGTAGCAAGTGGAAGTAGTCGACTTGGTCGAAGAACTCAGCCTCTTGATTGATTTTTGCTCGATAGGGTGCGAAGATGTCGCTTCGGATTTTCCATGATCCGGACACCTGATTGATGATGAGTGAGGAATCGCCGTGGACCCTCAGTCTCTTGATGCCAAGTGTTTTGGCTACTTGTAGGCCGATGAGGCATGCCTCATATTCGTCGGCATTGTTGGTGGCCGCGAAGTCTAGTTTGACCGATATCGGAACATGTTCTCCCTCTGGTGATATTAGAAGGATTCCTACCCCGAAGCCTCTTAGATTAGATGCACCATCGAAGTATAGGTCCCATGCATCGGAGTCGGCACAAAGGATGTCTCCGTCAGGAAGTGACCATGTGTCGGTCGTTGAATCCTCGTTGACGCGATTTTCTGCCAGGAAATCGGCGACTGCCCTTCCCTTGATAACCTTGAGGGGTACGAACTTGAGATCAAATTTGGATAGCATGAGTGTCCATCTAGACAGCCTTCTATTTAGTACAGGTTTTTCGAAGATGTATTTGACCGGATCCATCTTGGAGTTGATGTGAACCGTGTAGCTGAGCATGTAGTGCCGCAGCTTCTTTGTTGACCATACTAGGGCAAGGCATGGCTTTTCCAGTTGGGTGTACCTTGTCTCATACTCGATGAACTTTTTGCTGATGTAGTAGATGGCTCATTCTTCGTCGTCGACTGTTTGTGCTAGCATTGCTCCCATGGCTATGTCGGTGACAGTCAGGTACATGGATAAGGGAATTCCTTGTTGAGGTGGCATGAGGACAGGAGGCTTGGATAGGATTTCCTTTATCATGTCGAAGGCCTTTTGATAGTCGTCATCCCAATCGGTGTGATCGGAGGCGCAAAGCTTCTTGAAGATTGGTTCACTAATAATGGTGATTGGCTGTGAACCAGCTGATGTACTGAACCTAGCCGAGAAATCCTCGAATCTCCTTCTCGTTCTTAGGCCGAGGCATTTGTTGAAGGGCTTTGATTTTGGTTGGATCAATCTTAATGCCTCTTTTGCTTACGACGTGTCCCAAGAGTTTTCCGGAGGTGACCCCGAATGCACACTTCTGAGGATTTAGTCTTGATGCGACCATAATTGGCGCATATTTAGCCCCCGAATTACCATTGTTTCCATGCTTTTTAGTGCCTATTTGGGTCATTTCTTATCTTTAGTTCTTTGTTTTGCATATTCTTTGAGATTTTGATCCCTTGGTAGGAAAGGAGTAAGAATCTTGCATTTTCATGGCAAAACGAGGCTAAATTGATTGTATTCAATGACCAAGCATCAAGGAGAGACAAGACTAGAAGGCCTTTGTACATATCTTAGTAGAAGAGCAATGTTGAGAAAAGGATCCTTGCGTCCCCAAGGAAATCCCCAAGGAATTTATGAAGAAAAGGGAAGAAAAAGAAGAAGAATTGAAGCTGACAAACAATCCGAACGGATTGCGAACAATCCGTCCGTCCTCAACAATCCGAGCGTCCCTCCTTGGAATCCGCTCGGATTCCCCCAGCACAATCCGAGCGTCCCTCTCTTGAATCCGCTCGGATTCCTCAGCCCAGATCCGGCCGTCCCGACTCCAATCCGCACGGATTTCAATGACAAAGACGTTTTTGATTCTTCAAGCTACGAAAAGAGAAGCCCTTCTCTCGAGAAATACCGGAGTCTCCTTGCTCAACTTAAAAGTGTAATTACTAGTTTAGCCCTTAGTTAACCCTAATGCATCCTCCCTAATTTTCACTATAAATACCCCATTATGCTAATTAGAGGAGCATGTTCTTCTTATCAATAATTAGAGTAGTTAATATCAATCAAAATCTCTCTTTAATATTGTAATCAAGTATTAATCAAGTTTTAATCGAAGTTTTAGTTCTTTAATCTCTCTCTTGTTCTTCCTTTATTTTGGGTAATTAGAAGATTATTGGGTTTATTGGGAGATTGACAACCTTCCATCAATCATCAAGTTCTTCTATTATTCTTTGCATTCTTATTTTGGAATCATTAGTAGGTATAATCTCTTAATCCCTTTTTAATTATTGTTAATTGCTTTCATTTATTCATCATGTTTCATATTGTTAGTATGATTAACAACCTTGCTAGCATGATCAACATGACAATGAGTGAGTAGTCTCTTAGCTAGGGTTTAATGGGTGATTAGGGGAAACCAACATGGGGAATGATTCATGCTTAAATCAATATGCTTTCATATCTTATTTGCTTGCTTGTTTTGATCTTAATACATGCACATGTTATATTTGATGAAATGCTAAGCCTATGAATCCTTGCATTTACTATCATCTCCTATCTTTTCAATGAGACTTGTAAGACATAACCCAACTCGAGTCTTGTTAGACCATGCATGTGTTGAGTAGGAAAGATTAAGTCGACTTGTAGGTGTTGTACAATCTAATCGATTCGGCTCCGGGACCCAAACTTTCCTAGGATTGTAAGATATAACCCAACTCAATCCATCACAACAATAATTGCTTGCTTATAATTTGAGAACATGTTTGTATGATCATATTCCATGAATCCCCTATGAACCCATGACACCCTAGTGCCTTTAATCAATTGTTTACACCCCTTATTTTATTCATCTTGCTTATTTATTTTCATTGTTATTCTAGTTTAGTAACCTTCTACATCAACCCAATTTGTGACACCCCTAGACACTACTAGTTACAATAGAATTCTCATTTCAATACTCGTCCCTTGGGATCCGACCTTTACTTGCCTCTTTACTAATTGTAGAGTTGTTTGTGAAGTATAAATTGTGTTTTGTATCGACCATTGACCAACGACCACATATGCTTAATTGTGAACACGAAATGGACCCGATCAAAAATGGCGCCGTTGCCGGGGACGGTGTTTAATTGATTTTAGATTTCTTTTATTGTTATTAGTCGTGTCTTTTTCACCTTGGGGAAGTAAAACTCCTCAAGGTTTGTTCTAATTGTTTTCTAGTTGTTTGATATTTTGCATGTCTAGAAGGTTACAAAGTGATTTGTTACCTTTTGACCGTGAAATCGAAAGAACCTTGACGAATAATAGGAGACTTGTTAGGAGGAATTTGAGAGGTGTTGGTGAAGTTGTTCAACCCACTAGTGAGTCTGTCAATCCTTTCGCAATAGAAGGAGAAGAGAACCCATTAAACAATATCCCACAAAATCCACCTACAATGCCTAAATTCTCGTCACACTCTATACCCACCAAGGAGGATCTACCAAATGGTACTCCTACACCGCAACATCTCACCGGTAATTTTATTGCCAAGTCCGCCTTCATCCAACTAGTTGAGAGGAGCCAATTCGGGGGAATGCCTAGTGAGGACCCTCATTCTCATATGGAAACCTTTTGCGATTATTGTGAAGCTATCTCTCAAACGGGCGTGACTCAAGACCAAATAAGATGGGTCTTATTTCCTTTTTCGCTAATCGGCACCGCAAAGCAATGGTTGAAGGGCCTTGATAAGGCCACCCTTGGAATAGATTCTTAGAAGAAGTTAGCTCTAGCTTTCTACAAAAAATTCTACCCACCGGAAAAGACTAACATGCTAAGAGCTCAAATTACGGGTTTTAAGCAAAGGGATGAAGAATCTTTGTATGAAGCTTGGGAGCGGTTCAAAGGTATTTGTCGCTCATGTCCTCACCATGGACTTAGCGAATGGTTTTTAGTGCAACAATTTTGGAATGGTTTATATGAAGATTCAAGGAACATTCTCAATATGGGATCAAATGGAATGTTCACCGAAGTTGATGACAATCAAACATGGAACAAGATTGAGGAAATGGCGGTCCATAATTCACAATATAGTAGACCTCGCAAGGCTACTAGAGGAGGAAAGTATGAAGTGGACTCCGTTACTCAATTGGGTGCTCAACTTAGTGCTCACATTGACACAATCAATTTGAAGTTTGAACAAGCCATGGCTAGACTTGAGGAAAACTCAAAATCATCAAAGCATCATGTCAATGCCATGATGGCATCCTCATCAATCCCAAGCGGGATATGTGAGAATTGTGGAACTTTGGGTCATGACTCAAGTGAGTGTAGGGGAACAACCGAACAAGTTAATGCTTTCCAAGCTTACAAAAGTGGTACCCCTTATTCAAATTTTTACAATGAAAACACCAAGTTCCATCCAAATCTCTCATACAAAAGCCAAAATGTTCAAAACCCTCAAACAACATACACTCCACCACCCATGAGAAATCAAAATCAAAGACCCTTTTTCAATCAAAACCAAGGTTACCAAAATCAAAATCCATACAATCACCAAAATGACCAAGGTTTTGATGTCCAAAAAGCGGTCCTCCAAATGCAAAAGAATCAACAAGAATTTTTCACTCAAATGCAAAAAGATAGCCAAGCAAAAGACACCACCATCAACAACATTCTAGCTCACACCAAGATGTTGGAAACACAATTAACTCAACTAGCATCTTCAAGCTCACAAAGACAAAAGGGGCAATTACCACCTCAAAGTAATCCCCCTAGACATGAAACGGTTAGTGCCATTCACTTGAGAAGTGGTACAAGATATGAAGCACCGAAGGAGCAAGTTGAGGATGAAGTTGTGAGAGCTAGTGAGAATGAAGTTGTGGTGCAAGGTCCCAAAGAAGGAGAATCATCAAAAGAAGAAAGTTCAAAGAAAAATGAAGACAAAGCCAAAGAAAAGGAGCCCATTGTGATTAGACTTCCTTTTCCAAGTCGTCAAGCCAAGCCCAAATTTGATGATCAACTTGGAAATTTCATGGAAATTGTGAAGAACTTAGAAGTCTCAATTCCTTTCACGGAATTAATCAATCACGTTCCGGCCTATGCAAAGTATATGAAAGATATCCTCACAAAGAAGAAGTCGATCCGGAAACTTGAGACTATCGCCTTCACTAAGGTGAGTAGTGCAATACTTCAAGGGAGTTCACCTCCAAAGTTAAAGGATCCGGGAAGCTTCTCAATACCATGTACCATTGGCGACACGACGATCAACAAAGCCTTATGTGATCTAGGGGCTAGTGTGAGTGTCATGCCGTACTCGGTGAGTAAAAGGTTGGGAATGGGAGAGCTTAAATGCACCAATATCACTCTTCAAATGGCCGATAGATCGACGAAGACACCATTAGGGATATGGGAAGATGTCCCCGTGCGAATTGGGAAGTTTTTCATCCCGGTGGACTTTGTCATTGTTGATATGGAGGAAGATTCCAACATTCCAATCATCTTAGGAAGACCTTTCCTACACACCGCGGGTGCGGTGATTGATGTGAAACATGGAGAGCTCACTCTAGAAGTGGGAGATGAAAGCATAACTTTTAATCTTGACAAGACCATGAGAGCTCCTCGTTTGCATGAGCCATGTTTCATGATTGATCACTATAGCCGGAAAGATGAAAGGAAGAAATCGGAACTCCAATGGAGGAAGAAAATTAAAGATGCTCCATTCAAAGAGCAAGTGAATTGTGACAAGGAGAGCTTGCAAAGCTCATCAAAATCAACCAAGGAAGAAGAGGATGGCCTCATTGGCCAAGAGAAGAAATTGGGAGAGTTGTCTCCATCTAAGCAAGAGATTTTCAATAATCAACTCAATGAAGTTTGTGGTCTTTGGGACGACAAGTTTGAAGGGATTTTTAATCCCTACATTGGGCATGCCATCGATCATGATCAACAACAAGGGCCACGGTCTATTGAGGACCTCTACCATAACAATGAACAAGCTTTTGATTACTTTTTCAAGGTGTTAAGCAACATCAACAACACCTTGAACATGCCCCCTTGACATCTCATCAAGAATGAGAGTTTGGTGGAGTCCTCCCTAAACCACCACTTGTAAATATTTCTAACTCCCTAACTTACTTTTAAATTTTTGTATTGCATTTTTGTCATTTTTGGATTTTATTTACTTTGATCAAAATAATTGTCATGTAAGAGAGAAGTGAGGGAGGGACTAACAATTTCAATTGATGTGTAGTGCTTTACCTTAGTGTGGGGATGGCAATTGCCTAGGCTATTCATGCCTTAGTAGTGCCCCCACAATGAAGAACACAAGAAATGAAGAAGAATGGAAGAATGGTAAAGGGAAATGCATTGTGCACGAATGAAGTGAATCCGGGTACAAAGGACCAGAATCCGAGCGGATTCCTGATAATCCGCCCGTCTGCAAAAATCCGAGCGTCCTGCTGAGAAGACGCCCGTCCTGAGCTGAGCTGAAATTGCAAATTTCTTGACTGTTGAAGAATCCGAGCGTATTTCTGGAAAGGCGCCCGTCTCACAGAATCCGTCCGTCTTTTATACAAGACGCCCGTCTTGCAGCTGAAGAAAACAAAGAAAAATCTCTGGACTGAAATCCGTCCGTCCTGCACAAAATCCGCCCGTCCCTCAACAGAAGAATCCGAGCGGATTCCCAAGAATCCGCCCGTCTCTAGGCGGGATTTTGAAAATTTTGAAGCTGCAGAATCCGCACGGATTGTCCCTGCGTTTTTGAAATTGCCGACCTCTTCAAATACCCACCCCACCTTCATTCATTCATTCATTCATTCACAAACACTACCCACAACATCAAAACCCTCATCCTCTCCATCACAAAAACAAAAACCCTCAACAAAATCCACTAAAATCAAATCAAACCATCCTTCAAACAACAAATCAATCACTCCATCTCCAATAACAATCAAAACCAAGAACAAATTCTTCAACCTTTGAGTCGATTTTTGATTTCATAAAGGCAAAGCCTTTCACCTTCAAATCGATTTGGGCATTCTACAAATTGAAGATTTTTGATTCTTTTCTTGGTTAGTTCATCAAATGGCAAGGACAAAGGGTGCAACAAGGGCAACAAAGGCACCAAAAGCAAAGGCTCTCTCTCAAAGGCAAAAAGCTCTCCAAACAAAGAAAGCTTTGGCAATGGTGGTAGCAACACCAAACTTGGAAGTGCAACCACAACAACAACAAACTTCTATGGGAGCGTCACCTTCTACTCCTGTCGATCAACTCTTGCATTATCCGGAGGTAACTTTTATTTCCGATACCCATAGAAAGACATTTGCCAAGTTTGCTATGAAATCAATTCAATCCACCAAATTCATATGTGAAGATGCTTTAGAGAAATTAGGTGTTCTTGAACAAACAAAAGCCTTTTTCAATGTCATGGGTTTGAAGAAATTGTTTGAAACAAAGGAAGTAACATACCCCTCCCTTGTCTTAGAATTCTTAAGTTCTTTAAAAGTGACAAAAGTTGAGAATAGGGAAAATCTTGAGTTTCGTCTAGCTAACACTAGTAGACGCATTACCTTTCCGGAATTGGGTGAAATTTTGGGTCTTAGCGATGAAGAGAAATATTTTAAGCAATATGGGAAGTATGACCCCGAGCCTCTTTGGGAGGCAATCTCCGGGAAGAAATTTGATGATTTTCATGCTTGTCGTGCTCTTTTGGTCCATCATCCGGGCATAAGAGTATGGCACAAAGTTGTGGGAAATACCATAATTGCTAGGAAAGACACCAATCATTTCACAAGACTTGATTTTATTCTCCTTGAATCGGCTTTGAATATTGGAAGAATTCACACCAAGCCTTACAATTCTTTGAGGCTATTGGTTGATAGATGGCTCCATGTAGATAGTGGGAAGAAGGGTACAACCGTTATTGTTAATGGCGGTCTAGTCACGGTCCTAGCCAAGCACTTTGATCCTAATTTCAATAAGGATAGCAAGTACAAGGCAAAGGAAGGTGGCCATCTTATTGATATGTCTATCATGATTAACAAGTTCAAGTGGGTTGCTCACAATCCCCTTGACACCAAGTATGGGTGGCTTACTAGTGAGGCTCGATCATTCACTTTACCCGCGAAGATTTGTCGTCTAAGTGTCCACCGGACCAATTATTTACTTCCCCTATCCGAAGAAGCCGAGTACATCATTCAACAACAAAAGGGTGATCATGAAACTCCCTCCTCTTCCATTGTTATACCGCCTTACCCCTTTGTGTATGAAGAGTTCAAACCGCAAGGAGTTGAAATTGGGAAAGACTATACCATACATTCTCTCTTTAAAAAGTAAATAAAAAGCAGCATTATATAAGTTGAGTAAATCAATTTTGCATTATTTTATGGTAGTTGAGACTCGAGAAAAAAGAATATTGATCATATGACTATATGAGGGAGTATATTGGTCAGGTAAATAATGTTTGGATGATTATATATATTGGTTGCAGTTGGTGGTTCTCCTGGTTAGTGTTCACAGGTTTGAAAGTGAGGTGACAGACCGAAAATTGGCTGAAGCAGAGGCTAAGATTCTGCATGAATGCATTCAAGATAACAAGTACAACCATGACGAGATCATAAGGATCCTTACTACAAGGAGCAAGGCTCAGCTTGTCGCTACCTTTTACCGCTTCAGGGATGTCTTTGGCACTCCCATCACCAAGGTATGTACAATGATACAATTACATACTCGTCTTAACTAAAATTACTCTCTTTCTTTACAGCTGTCAAAAAAAAAAACAAAAAAACTAAAATTACTTGTGTAAGATGGTCTCACAAAGTAAGAGTATTTGTAGTAGTAGGGTGAGATCTTTAGATAAATGGCTCAAAGTGCGCTACAAAGACTAAATTCACGGCTTTGTACCAACTTTTCGGCTTTTTGTCAACAGAGCTTAACAACTGACAAAGATAAGGACTTTGTATCTGCACTCCAAACTACCATTAGATGCATCAAATCTCCTCACAAGTATCTGGAAAAGGTAAACTCTTATCTTATCGTTTTTACGTGCTTAATCACAATTAGAGTCATCTATAGATTTGAAAGAAAACCAAATCTAACCATCTCAAAAAAATGCATAAACTATGAGTAGGACATACATTTGATAATTCAATTCGACAGGTGTCTCACTCTCGTTTTAGTAAGATTACCGAACGATTTGCCAAAATGGGGTTTTCTCGCAAAGTAATCAACAAAATAGGTAGCTTTTCAAAGTTATTACCCAAAATGGGTCCACGTCATCCCGAACCTAAACAGATTCAAGTCATTTCCGTGACGACCTTATACAAAGTGACAATTTATGCTAACCAAACCTCGAGGAAGTCATTTTAAGGTAAGTCGCTTCTCCCGGTGAGCGACTTGACCTCAAGTCGCCTTCCCCAAAGCGACTTTGTAGTCCAAAGAGCAAGTTTTTTTGGCCAAAATTTTTCTTCTCACCCAGAGTAAAGTCGCTCGGTGAAGCGGCGATTGAGCTCAAGTCGTCTTCCCCATAGCGACTTTGCACGATCCCGAATGATGTTTTTTTGGCAGCTATTTTGATCTTTTCCTCAGACAAAAGTCGCTTTGGGAACGAGCGTTTTGCCCTTTAGTCGTCACCCCACTGAGCGACTTGAAGCTATTTACATAACAAGCAAAGAAACAAACGTTCTTGCCCGGAATTGTTCTCCATATTCTTGTTCTCATTCTTTGACAACCAAGGAAATTATCCTCATCAAGAACAATAATGCACAAAACAAGACCAAAGGAAAGTTTTGAAAATAACTTAAATATTACACCCAAACCAAATTTTTTTAACATTTGATACAAACGAGAGTAGCTTAAACATTACACAAACTAAATTAAAGGGTTCAACCTTATGATGGGCTGCTTTTTCAAAATTGTTTTCAACATACTTGGTGACTACGGGTGAAAACTTCAAACCCTCCATTATTCTAGCCTTAGCAAATTCACGCCTTTGGACAAAGTAAGAATTTACTCTAAAGAATGTGACTTTGACAAGAGCAGTGATAGGCAAGAAACGAGCTCCCTTTAGCACATTATTAAAAACCTCAGCCAAATTGGTTGTCTTGATTCCATATCTAAGGGCACCACCATGACACATTGACCACTTTGATAAAGGTAATGTATCTAAGTCTGCCCTTGCTTGTACATTCAGTTCATTGATCTTTGCTAAACCAAAGATTAAACTTGATGGATTGATCTTTGAAAAGTCATCCAACTAAACAAGTCTTTCAACGCCCTATTTTTGAACTTTGAATTGATGTTGGATGCATGGTGTCTTATACAAAACCTATGATATGCAAATGGTTCCTCCCACCCAGTCCCATTTTCATTCATGGCTTTCATGATGCCCTTATGCCTATCAGATATTACACAAAGCCCGACGTTGTGTAACCAAACATCTAATACATGCCAAAAACCATGACCATGTATCGGTAGTCTCCTTTTCAACTATAGCAAATGCAAGAGGATATAGTTGATCATTGGCATCAACTCCCATGGCAATCATAAGCACCCCTTTGTATTTGCCATACAAATGAGTCCCATCAATTGTAATTATAGGGCGAGAATGAGGGAATCCCTTGATTGATGCTCCAAAAGCCCAAAATACCCGGCCAAATATCACAACATTTGGATCATCAGTTGGATAATTTACAAATTGAACAACGAAAGACGGGATTAGCTTCCTTCGAGCTTCAAAAATCGAGGAAGCAATCGGTATGATAACTCCCAATCACCAAATATGTCGGCAAGAGCTTTTTGTTTAGCTTTCCATGCCTTCATATAAGTGATCTTGTAGTTATATTTATCAATTATTATTTCAATAATTGCATTTACCGTCAACCCCATCTGCCTCCACAATATTCCTAATGGCATTACTAATAAAAGTTCTTCGCAAGTTTCGGTGGTCTATAGGCATGATGTCTCCTACACATGATGTCTCATGACCACCATTGTATCTCACAATAGTAAATGCATCGGAAACCAATTTTTTTGGGTGGCTCTTAATGTCCAACTACATGATGTAGGTCTCCTCCCACATTTGTATGTCACAGTGTGAGGCTTTGACTCATGAACTTTGAAACTTTGATTCACCCTCAAATTATACGATGTAATTGCTTCCGTCAAAGAACTCTTATTAGGAAATGTTTGACCAACACAAAACTCTCCCCTAACATCAAATGGGACAATATTTTTCCAATTAGCCCAATTATTCCCTTGTATTTCATCAAATTTAGAAATACTATTGAATTCCGGATTTGGAGCGATGGAAGACACATGATCAATGTCCTCATCATCCTCATCATCCTCATCACTAGCATTCTCTAGTCTTAAATCAACATCAACCTCAACTTCATCCCCTTCAATATTACCGTCCCCTACCTCTACTCCAATATTATTTGTTAACAATGACACATACCGATCATCACTCCCTATACCTTGTACATTATGCGTTGGTGACATAAAATTATTTAACATCCTAGTAAAAGACACATCGGGTACTACATTTACATTACTCACTTGAGGTTGTTGAATTGGTATCAACTCAACATAAATGTCCATAGATCCCGCCTTTGAATGACATATACTAGCCCACATCGCTTGTAAAGAACGGTCATTGTTGAGAGAAACAACCTTAAAACATCCAAGACTAGGAAACTTCATTTTCAACACTAATTTATACTTACTACTATCAACACCAATGGTTGTGTATACCTCATTGTGTAGATCATTGAAGCTCATATTACTATTAGCAAAAATAAAAGACTCATTTCCACCTACATAGCTTACACACCCATCTCCTTCAACTATTTCACCATTCCAATAACACAATAAGGGAAAATGACTCCTCTCCATAGCTATAACTAAAAAAAATCGAACTACAACACTAACAACCACCCAAATTCAACACAAACATGAAATATATGGAATAATAATCAAAAACTAGAGTAAATAGCTACTCTAATCAAGTACTAATTAAGAAAATAAGTAAACTAATACCTTCAATATGTTTCGAATTTGTCCAAGAAATACCCAAATATTTGCTTGATATGGCTTAGAGAGTAGTAAATTGTGTTTTAATCAAACCAATTGACTGATTTAGAGTAGATTTTGGAGGAAAAATCGAAGAGATGTGCGATTTAGGGTTTTGATTTGGTACTTTTTTTTTTTTCGATTATGAATACGGGGTAAGGGAAGGAAAGAGATGTGCGATATAGGGAAAGAGTTAAGTCGCTCTCCCGGTGAGCGACTTGACCTTTTCTCCAGCTTCGCAAAACCCGAGCCTACGTGGACCCATTTTCGACAATAACTTTGAAAACGCACCCATTTTGTTTATTACTTTGTTAAAAAAGCCCATTTTAGAAAAAAATTCAAGATTACCAAACAAATGCCTTTCGTCCCCTTATTTTTTAAAATGATACGGCGCCACCTTTTTATATGCACCCTATATTATTGTGGTCCTCCATCATTCACATGTTTGTGATGTAGCCATTATTATTGGGACCGACACTTATTCCATGTGTGAGGGTGGCGCCGAGATTGGACGCCACCGGATGACGCTAACTCATTTTCCTTATTTTTAAAGGCCTGTTTCAGTGTTTTGAAACCTAATAGAATAATTTTGTCAGGCGGTCTCATAAGTTATTCTGGATTAAATTAAAACGGTGGTTGAATACATAATAATACTTGAACGTAATGTCATATGATGTGATGTTTTTAATTAGGTTTTGAGCGATGCAATGCATAAGAGGGGAACCGATGAGGATGCTATAACCCGAGTGATAGTGACAAGGGCGGAGAAGGACTTGGGGAGGATCAAGGAGCTGTTTTACAAAAGGAACAGTGTGACACTGGAGCATGCCGTCGCAAAGGAGACTCATGGTGATTATGAGAAATTTCTCCTTACTATTATGGGCAACCAGGGTCATTAAAGATATTAAGAGGGCCAAGGCCGGCTATGAGGCCATTTATCCTATGCTTTCCTATTATTGACTTCTCATATTTAATAAATCGTATTCTATGAGGATTATCGTTTTCTTGGTTATTTACTTATTTTGTTTTGATTGTTGAACTGTGGCCCCTATCTATTCGGTTGACTCTAGATTCAAATTTTGCTTGTTCCGTGATTTTATGTGCAACGCTATTTGAGGCCATGTGTTTACGTCGGTTCTATTGAGTGTTTTAGTAGGACCTTTTCATGGTCTAACATAGGTGGCCAAACCATCTCACCCATTTAGGTTGCTTAAATGCTCCTGAGTAGCATTTCTCATACGAACTATTAAGGACATGAAAGTCCACCTAGCAGCAAGACCACAAATCCATCAAGTATTTCTTAATAGCACCGCCATAAAGGCTATGAATTATCAAATGCCACAGGCATAAAAATTTCAGGCACAAGTCAATTTTACACAATGTCTTAACTGAAAGGCTCAAGTCCCACCCCCCTCGACGTATCATGGACAAGTCTCTTTGGCAACCCCTTAATAAAGGGATCAGCAAGATTACTTTCGAGCTTCACATTGTCCACAACAATCACTCTATTTTTCAAAAGTCGTGTGACCACATCGTGCTTGATTTGCATATGTCTCGGTTTTCCATTATAGACATCATTCTTAGTAACACCAATGGTTGCTTGTGAATCACAATGTAAGGAGACCGGTGCTACCTGCCCTCCCTATAACGGCACGTCTACTAACAGGTTTCTCTCAACCAATCCGCTTCTTGTAGTGTTAACTAAAGGGCAATAAACTCATATTCCATAGTGGAGCTTGCTATACAAGTCTGTTTTGAAGACTTCCAATAGCACCTCCACCTATAGTAAAAACATAACCACTAGTTGAACAAATCTTACCTTTACTATCAACCCAATTTGTATCACAATAACCTTCTAACACATCAGGATATTTTTCATACTGCAAGCATAGACTACAAGTACCTTTTGGGTATTTAAGCAGACGACGAAGAGCATTCGAATGTTCATTATCTAAGTGTCTAGAATTCGTTCAAATATCGAACTATAAGGCTTAATTAGAGTCACGGGTAGAATATCTAAGCCTCTATATACTAAAAGAATAACAACCCCCCCCCCCCCCCCTAATTATTTAGTTTCTAATAGTGGTCCCCACTCTCATTAATTAATCTTATTATTTCATCTTAATATTTACATGCCATGAATAAATAAAAACTTTCTTAATATATATCCTATCTGTACTCAAAAATCATTGATCAATTAATGTTTAATTATTTATGCTAATTATTTATGCTTTTAGTGGATGTAGATATGCAATGATATAATATCATTCTCTTTAAAATAGGGAGTTATGCTTATTCATGTACATGATTTACTCAATCATGGACATGAATGACCATTATACCCCTGTTATTTTCAATCCTCACAAATTAACCAATTCAACTCCATCCAACAAACCACCAGCCGTTCCCCACCGCCGCCACCCGTGCCCAACTAGACCACCAGACCACCCCGCCCACTCCTCTCCTGGACCACTGTACCAGCCACACGACGATATTGCCGGACCATCCCTTACCCAGGATAACATTTGCACACGGCATTAGTTTATCAAACCCTAATTTGACCAACTAATCCAGATTAATGCATAACTAATCCAGATTTGTCTAAGATTCAATTCGTGGACTTTATTTTTGAATTGAAGGAAAAATCAAGTGCATAAAGGCCAGCATCCAAAATTTTATCAAACCCTAATTTGACTAATTTCATCAAATCCCTAGTTCATTAGTTTGAATTAATTTATTCTCCCCAGTTGTATACTTCTATAGTATAGTTAATAAAGTTAATAGATTAGAATTATTATTTGATCGATCGAGAACTACCGTCATAATTGAGTAATTTGACGAATTTGATTTATTTGTGAGAGAAAAAATTAGAGAGAGTTTGTTAGTTTGTGTTTTGGGGAAGGGTAAGGTATGGAAAATTAATGATAAAAAGTCTATACACTACTACAGATACAGGCTATAACAACGGTCAAAAACCGTTGTTATATAAAAAAGCGGACGTTGTTAAAGCGTCCGTTGTAAAAGGTTTTAACAACGGTTGGTTTTCTTAAGGAAACCGTTGTGAAAAATATTAACAACGGTTTTAAGTATAAAAACCCGTTGTGGAAAGTGTGACTCAATTTTGGGGGGAAAGTTATAACAACGGGTTTGAATATACAAAACCGTTGTTATATATAACGACAACGGGTTGTTTGTAAATAACCGTTGTTGTTTTTTCTTAAAAAAAAAAAAAAAAATTTAAATATTACTAGATGCATGTATAATTACGGCCCGTTTGAATTCCGATGCATGCAGAATATCCCTTAAATTAATTACCAACGGTTTTGAAAAAACTTATAAATGTGACTAGCTATAAATATTAAAGCATCATTTACTAACATTCATTAATTGAAACAACATGGCAATGAACCCTAATTTTATCAACAACGAAGAATGGCTTACACAAACGATTGAAGATGATGGGAAGGTTCTCGCCAAGCTTCCGCCGATCAACACCCATTAATCAAAGCATCCCTTGAACATCAACGGAATTATTGGATTAAGAGGCGTGAAGCCGTCCGGCTTGTCAACAAAGCCTCATCATCATCATCATCTTCATACCCTCGTCGGCTGTTACTCGCAACTTGGTCATGCGACCCGAGATATGTTGAGTTGTACTCTTCCAACCTTATCTCCACATGCAAGTCGTGTCCTTGCATATATTCAATCTGTTATTGCAAAATATGAAGCCAATGACCCGGAAGTTAGCGGTATACTAGAGTGGCGTGATTGGTGGCAGGTTGAGAAGCGCTTTTTACGCTTAACCGGGGTTGTTCCGGCTTATTATACATCTTTTGATTTCTGATAATTGCTGTAATGTATTTGGTTTAAAATTAAATGAAATGATCATTTTGAAAGTGTTGAGTTATGCTTGTTTGATTTGCTTCCATTTTTTCAACTCCATAGATCTATCATTCATCATCAAGATCCAGATTATTACTGCCATCACTGTCCAATAAGATTTGAAGCAGCATTGAGAGATATGATGATGCTGATTATATGGCACAACTTCATAACATATATATTAATTAAAAAACAACTCAACCCACACATTGCTTAGTATAAATACATTGCATTATCTCAACTAACATGCATTTCCATTATCTCAATATATTCTCCAAACCCTAACTGCTAAAACAAATTCCAAATAAATTAACCCTCTCCTTAATCTTTCAAAACAAACTCCAAACTCCAACAAAATGAATGATATATCATCCTTAAGACTCTTACTATGCTCGATCCGTACTGAAGGACGCCAAAGAAGATGGAAATGAAATAATTAGAAACACATACATGGAAATGAAATAATTAGCAGATGCTGAATGGAACCTAATGGTCGATAAAAACACATACATGGAAATGAAATAATTAGAAAAATAAAATAATGACGATGAAACAAACCTGATAATTACAGAACGTACGTAAAGAGACGATGAAATCAACAGTGACGGCGAGAAGATAAAGCGACGATGAGAAAGAGAGAAAGAGACGATGAGAAAGTGTGTGTTTTGTGTTTGTGTTTGGCTGCTGCTGGGTTTGTGTTTTGTGGCTGCAGCAGACTTGTGTTTGTGTGGTTTATAGTATGGAAGGTATTGACAACGGTTATTAAACAACAACCGTTGTGAAATATGTTTTAACAACGGTTGTAAAAAACACCCGTTGTTAAATACTCCCTCCTATTCTAAATAACTCTCCCTATTTCCTTTTTAGTCTATTCACAATTCTCTCCCTATTTCTTTATTTGGCAAACTTTTATACTTATTTTAATCACCCCACAACACTCATACTTTATCTTATTTTAATCATCTTACCCCACAACAATACTTATTTTAATCACACAATATCTTCCCTCTCTCCAATCTCCTACCCCACTACAATACTTTACCATATAATACTCCCCTCCCTTAAATCTCGTGCCCTCCATGAAAGGGGAGGGTTATTAAGAATAGGAGGGAGTAAGTTTTAACAACGGGTTTCAAAAATAACCGTTGTGATTACTTTTCACTAACTTTGCGCCAATTTTGCGCCAAATTATTAACAACGGTTGTGCATGTGTGACCCGTTGATAAAACGAATAACAACGGTTTATATAACCATACCCGTTGTAATTGATTTTAGTAAAATTCGCGCCATACATTCTACAACGTCTATTGTGATTTTCGTGAATAATCGTTGTTAAAGGGGCGTTGTAGTTGCCTGGATTTGTAGTAGTGATAGAAGAGTAATGTTTGTCCATGAATGAGCAACTACGTTAAAATAATGTTGACAAAATAGTATTCGCAAAACACATAAATCTTATTCGGGCTAAAATTATTGAACCTTCTATTTTACAACTCATAGTTTGAGATACAACGATAGTATAGTTTCTCATTAAATTTCAAAATGAGTTAAATTTCTGTAAATTAATTATTATAAACTCTAATATCCTCCTCTAAAAAAGCCGTACGTTTACACGGAAACTATACTAGTTAAACATTGCAGCATTAAGCTATTTTTTTTTTTAAATAAAAGAGAAATTTTATTAATTACTCAACTTGGGTGTGGGTAGTAGAAATGTGTCTTGAGCTTATAGCTGATGTTGTATCCACGGATTTTATGTTGGAAGCATTAAGCTAATTGATCATATATGGCATACCTTGAGTTTGTTTGCAAGAAATTTAGTTTTCATACCCATACCTAGACCTGTCAAACGGGTCAAAACGGGTGGGTTACGGGTTCGGTCATTTCAGATTCGGGTAAAATACAAGTCAGATCTATTTCGGGTTTTCAAAATAAGGCTTTATACGGGTCGGGTATATACGGGTTTTGGGTCCAGTTTAGGGTCAGAACGGGTCAAATTAACGCCTTCTTAAAAAAATACATTTTCTTTAATTTTACTTATAAACACATAATTATTCTTAAATTTTTATTATTATCTAATTTAATACTCCCTCCAAGTTCCTATTATCTTCCACTTTCAATAAAATACCTCACATATATTAGAGAAAGGGGTAGATAAAAAAAAATTGGAGGGAGTATATGATATTAGTAAGATTAAACATTTTTTGCTTAATATATTAATATCACACCGTTACACGAACAGGTCAATATTGGTTTCGGATCGGGTTCGGGTAGAAAAAACGGATCGATCAACATCTTTTTCTTTCATTTCTTAAAACTTCTTTATATCGTAATTCCTACCATTCATACATTTTGTCTCCTCTTAGTCAACTTAATTGTCACCATTCTCACCATCACCACCTCGTCATCATCATTACCCTCACTAACTCGCTAAGTAAGACAGTGATACTCAAATAAAGATGACAATGATGATGTGGTATGTGATCCGAGGTGATAAGGTGGTAGTGTTGACGTGGAATGCGGTTCCACGTAATACAATAAAAGTGACGGTATGGCACAGACTTTCAAGTGATGACATGGCATGGAATGGATTTCGATGTAACACGGCGAAAGTAATGACATGACACACATTTCAAGGTGATGACGTGCACGTGGCATGTGGCCTGAAATGATGATATGGCAGTGCTGACGTAGAATACGGATCGACGTAATATTCTGAAAGTGACGGCGTGACACGCACTTTGATGTGATGATGTGGCATATGTTGGGGTTGGTGTCCTTAACAGTTAGTGCAAGGACTTATAAACCTCTAAAAGGATCAAAGGACATACTTTGGTATTATCATCAGTTGATCCACGTTTATCAATAACGGTTGGCTTGCTAGATAAGTTTGACGTTATTGTCATACAGATGGCGGTGATCAACTGGTCCCTAAAAGTCACACCTATAGGATACGTTCGAGAGACGTGACAAGATGGAAATACTTGTCATGTAGATGCCAAAATTGACTAACCAGTTAGTCCGAGTTATTTGACTAGTAATTAGTCAAATATGTGATGTTGAGATATTATATTTAATACGGATTAAATATCATGGGCTAAGGCGAATTAACCAGTTAATTCGTAAAATTAAATATAAGCGATTTATATTTAATTGTATATTGAATATAATTATACAATACTTTTTTTGTCGGACACGTATTAATAATTCTAACCCGTATTATTAGTCGATGCCTTAATTTCCGATAACCGATAACAGTTTATAATCAGACCACGTCATATACACTTAGCGAGTGATGGACCGGACCGCGAGTTTAAGTGAAGAGAAAATGAAAAGCCCATTTGGGCTCCTCTCACTCGGTTTGGCCGAGAATCACAAAGACAAAAGGGGAGTTCTCTCCTCTTGTCTAACCTAATTCATTCTTGCAAAATCATTAGGGTTTCGAGAACAGTGCCTCTCGAAATTCGGATCTCTCATCCAGTGAAAAACTCACATCAGTTCTCCCAATATTGCAAGGCAATCGGAGAACACTGTTCTAGCACAAGGGCATATCTCGGACAAGGTCTTGGGTGCAACAATTAGGAGGGAATCTGGTTTGATTTCTGTTCTTTACGCCGTTCATCAAGGACCCGAGGTTGATTTCTTGTTCCTTATCGTTTTTATGTTTTATGACTATATTCACATGTATATTTTACGTTATAGTCCTACAATTAAAGGGGTAGTATACGGATATTAACCCACAAGTGGTATCAGAGCGAGGCCACGTAAAATTTTATATGTGTTTTTCATCAAACGATTGTTGAAACGATGAATTATGGTTAAAAAAAATGTCACGGCTCACATTTTTTTTACTCGGCAGCCTTATTTTTTTTTACTCGGCAGAATTTTTTTTAATTGCTGCGTTTTTGGTTGCATAGGGAACCGTGTCCTGTTTACACGGTTGCTCGTGTTGTTGTTTTGTCTCGAAATCCATGCCGTTTCATGTTTTACACGGCTGTTTTGTTTCAATTTTCATGTTGTTTTTACATGTTGTTATTCTATACGGAGATTATAGCAACATGTCAAGTTTTTGTCAATTGTTAAATTTTGTTTTAATGCGTTTTTGATCAAAATAGCAATTGATTTTGTCTCGACAAACTGTTTTCACGAGGGTTTTGAAGTTACAGCCATATAAGCATTCGATCGAGCGTATTTCTACTCGATCGAGTGCTGTTTCTGTCTTGTTTTTGCTCGATCGAGTCCCTGTTGTACTCGATCGACCCTGTTTCAAAAACCTTTTGCTCGATCGAGTCCTTGCTGTATTCGATCGACCTGCTTTCAAAACCCCTCTGCTCGATCGAGTTGTCCTCGTACTCGATCGAGCAGATTTGCTGATATAGGTACTCGATCGACCACCAGTGTTGTCGATCGAGCACCTCCTGGTTAGCATACCTCTCGATCGACTTGCAGTTCAGTCGATCGAGCCCTTTTGTTCCTCGATCGAGCACTTGTGTCCCTGGATCGAGGGATTTTGTCTTTAACAGCTTTGAAAATTTGTTTCTTTTGATTTAAATTTTCTTTGGCTTCAATATGTACTTTATACGGATATAGTACACTCGCTTAATAGTGAATCGGTTCACTCACGTACCATATAGTTGTTTTAAAGCGTCTTTAAAATGACGGATTGTAATGGATTAAAATTAAATGATAGAAGCGGTTTTATCACATGAATTTTAATCATTAAAAGGTGGTTTGGATAAATTTAACATAATTACAGAATTATGTCACGAATGAATTTGTTTTTAGTTGATGCATTTTATTTATCGTAAATTATGAATGCCTTTTTATTACGTATTTAATTTTTACAATTAATTGTAACTTAGTGTGGCCTTAGTAGAACGTGTTACCGTAATGATGGAACACGGTCTTGGTTGTATTTTGAGATCTCGCATCTCCGATTTGGATTTTTCACTTGTAATTACAGTTTTAATTAGAATGTAAATAGGTTTATATTTGTAATTTTAAATTGTAATTTTTGAGAAGACCAAAGATGGAGACCAGATGCTCACTCCCGCTACTTGGATCAAGATGGAACATCAAGACAAGCTTTTCGGGTCCAACGGTGGATTCCAAAGTTGTATTTTGTTCTTATACTAGGATAGGCCACACTAGGAATTCTTTATTTACGTATTGCATTCCTTTATTTATTTTTCGCAACGATTATTTGCATCATATTCCGCCTAAAAACCAAACCACCTATAATTTATTGCATGAAAACTGACACATATAGAGGTCACGAGTTAGTTTTCATTGACATTCTCATGTCACACGTTTTAAGCCATCATCCAAATAAATTCATTCACGACAGACGCTAGTTATTCGTTCACTTAAAATGAATTATAATTTTGTTGATGGGATCTTCCTCGTATAAACTAAAATTGAGAACGGTCTTTATAGGTCAAACTCCAATGAGTCCCTTCTTCGTCGGTAGGCATACTATGACCCCTTCTACGTCGGGTAAGTTGGAACCGATTGACCTATTTTATCTCAACACTATGGTCACTCGTACGATCCTGTGATCATGGTGGACTATAGATAGGATTTACGGAAATCTATCGACCAAGAGTTCTTCCGGAAGAATTAGCTAAACAGTTGGCTTATCAATTTACAGAAATTGAGTCTTGGGATCACTTGTATCTTTCTTGAGGGAGATCAATTATGCAAGTGCGAGAGTCTACATGTTTAAAAATGAATTTTAAATAGACTTAAATCACCTCGATGAGTTGCTTATTTCGTTTTGTTTTTCTTTCTTTTTCAGTGTAGATCACGATTTTAAATCGCTAAACAACAAATGGTCGGTTCAAGTGATAACCCAATGCCAAGTGCCACATTGGACCGTGAGTCCTGGCTTAGGATCTTCATGAATCGATGAATCGGTCTACTCGATCAAGAATGATGGATCAAACTTCGCGGACCGGGAGGCGGCATTACGGAATGCTGCCGCCGCGACGGAAGCTCAAATATCTCTTGAGCCCATCCCGGCAAACCCAGTCCCACGGCTAGAGCTGAAGTCACCAAGTTTAATGATTTACGTATGGAGGCGGGTGCGATTAAAAACGTACTCATTTTTGCAATGGAACCCAATTTGCCGAAACGCTTCATAGCCCATGGTGCAAACAAGATTTTCACCACGCTCACTAAGGAATTCTCGAAAGCACCGAGAATCGTGACCTATGAGCATACCACTCGCTTCTTTGATGCGAGACTCCGAAGGGCCAACTCATTAGCCCACACATTCTCAAATGATTGAGAATGTCGAGAAACTGAGACCTTTAATCGTAACATCGCGAGAATATTGTTATCGACCGTATTCTTCACTCACTCCACGATGGTTTTTCGCAATTTAGAGCGAATTACTATATGAATGATTTGAAGAAAACTCCCCATGAATTGCACTCCCTTCTCGTACAGACCGAGAAGGACATGAAGTTCAGTGGGAGTTCGAAACAAGATGTTCTCGTTGTGTCAAACAAAGGGAAAGGTAAGGGCAAAGCTCCCAAACCTAACGAGAGGTAAGGCGAAGTTCAAGAAGTCGGGTTCAGGTAAGAGTGGTCCTGGTGAGGCGAGCAACTCATCAGGCATGACAAAGAGCAAGAGTGAAAACATGGAATGCCATCATTGCCACAAGACTGGGCATTGGAGACGCACATGTCCTGTTTATCATGAGGACTTAAAGGCAGGTCGTGTTAAACCTGTTGGTATGTCTTCTCTCTCTTCTACTTTTATTCATATGATTGAGATTAACCACGCAAGTTACGGAACTTGGGTACTTGATACTGGTTGTGGTTCTCATCTGTGTAATCATGTGCAGGGGCTCCGAAACATCGAACCCCTCGTAAAGGGTGAGGTGGACCTGCGTGTTGGGAATGGAGCAAGAGTAGTTGCCATCTCCAAGGGGACATATGTGATCCAGCTTCCTAGCGGATTTGAGTTGTCATTATATGATTGCTATTATGTACCTAGTCTTTCCAAAAACATTATTTCAGTTTAACGCTTGATAAACTTGGTTTTTCATTTGTAATAGAAAACAATGCTTGCATTTTCTCATTACACGATATGATTTACTGACAAGCGCTTTCCATGAACGGAATTTATGTTTTAGATCAGACCAATGAAATATTACACGTAATGAATAAAAAGTTAAAGGTTGGTGACAAAGATCAAACGTATCTATGGCACTGCCGTATGGGACACATTAATGAGAAACGCGTAAAACAGCTCATCAAACATGGAGCTATCTCGGCCTTTGATTTTCAATCATTTGGCACGTGTGAATCATGTCTCATCGGTAAGATGACTCGGATTTCCTTCAAAGGTGTTGGAATGCGCGCTGCCGACCTATTAGGGCTCATACACACGGATGTATGTGGTCCTATGTCAATCACCGCACGAGAAGGCTATAGGTATTTCATCACTTTCACGGACGATTTGAGTAGATATGGCTATGTCTACTTAATGAAGCACAAAAGTGAATCCTTTGAGAAATTCAAGGAATACCAAAATAGGGTACAGAACCTATTAGGTAGAAAGATTAAAACACTGCGTTCAGATCGTGGTGGCGAGTATCTTTCTCACGAGTTTGATCAACACCTGAAGGACTGTGGGATTGCCCTACGCTTAACTCCACCGAACACCTCGGTTGAATGGTGTGTCCGAACGGAGAAATCGAACACTACTTGATATGGTTCGATCCATGATGAGTCACACGGTTTTACCCGATTCATTATGGGGTTATGCTCTTATGTCGGCCGCTCTAATACTTAACCGAAGTCCGTCTAAAGTCATGTGACAAGACTCCATATGAACTATGGAAGGGAACGGTCCCTAACTTGTCCTTTATACGGGTTTGGGGCTGCGAGGCTTATGTCAAGTGGAGACACGAGGATAAGCTCGGCCCGCGATCGGTCAAGACATACTTTATAGGTTATCCTAAAGGAACACGTGGTCATTACTTCTATTCGCCAACCGAACAACGCGTTTTTGTTGCGGCTAGTGCGACATTCTTAGAGAAGGAATTTCTCGAGAATGCAAAGAGTGATAGAACCTTCGAACTGTCGGAGATTCCAGAACCAAACACCGAGCAACCATTGGAGGAACTGTTCCTTCAATCCCTACCGGTGCGGTGAATATTCTGAGGAACCTAGAAGGTCGGGAAGAGTCTCTATTCCTCCGGACGATACATTGGTATGGTCGAGGAACATGACATAGATGACGTTCTACTCTTAACGAGTAGTGAGCCCGCAACCTATAAAGGTGCCATGACTAGTTTCGACTCAAAGCTATGGCTTGAGGCCATGCAATCCGAGATGGACTCCATGTATGAGAACAACGTGTGGGATCTTGTTGACTTACCCGCTAAGGTTCGTCCCCTTCAATGCAAATGGCTTTACAAGATAAAGCATTCTCGTGGAAGGTCGAAGATATCTACAAAGCACGACTAGTTGCTAAAGGTTTCACCCAAGTGCCAGGTTTGCACTACGATGAGATTTTTGCACCCGTAGTAATGCTGCGTTCCATTCGGATTATCTTAGCGATCGCCGCTTTTCATGACTATGAAATTTGGCAAATGGATGTGAAAACCGCCTTCTTAAACGGCTTTTTGGAGGAAGAGTTGTACATGGTACAACCCGAAGGTTTCATTGATCCAGTACATCCTAAGAAAGTGTGCAAGCTTAAGCGTTCCATTTATGGACTTAAGCAAGCATCAAGGAGTTGGAATCATCGCTTCGACCAAGTGATAAAAGACAATGGATTTACTCGATCGGTCGAGGAACCATGTCTATATATCAAGTCGAGTGGGAGCAAGATTGTCTTCCTAATATTGTATGTTGACGACATACTCCTGATTGGGAATGACATACCTCTCTTAACTTCGGTGAAAGTATGGTTGAAAAACCATTTCCAGATGAAAGATCTGGGAGAGGCACAGAGAATTCTAGGCATCCGTATCTATCGAGATAGATCACGACGGATGTTATCTCTCAGCCAGGAGTCTTACATAGACAAAGTCCTAGAGAGATTCAGTATGACTAACTCCAAGAAGGGGTTTCTTCCCATGGCTCCAGGGGTGCATTTGAGCAAGTCTCAGGCACCAGAGACACCGGAAGAGAAAGAGCGCATGACACGGATTCCTTATGCTTCGGCTATAGGATCAATCATGTATGCCATGATATGCACACGTCCGGACGTGGCATATGCATTGAGTATGACAAGTCGATTCCAACAAAGAACCAGGTGAACACCATTGGTTGGTCATCAAGAACATTCTTAAGTACCTCCGGAGGACTAAAGATTGGGCATTGACTTATGGAGGCTCTCAAAAGCTATGCGCAACCGGTTCTGCAGATGCTAGCTTCCAAACGGATCGAGATGACTCGAAATCTCGGTCTGGATTCGTTTTTACTCTTAATGGCGCTGCAGCCACCGGGAAGAGTTCGAAACAAATCTGTTACAGAGATTCTACGACCGAGTCCGAATACTATGCCGCGTCTGAAGCAACAAAGGAAGCGATATGGATGCGTCAATTCTTACATGGGCTCTCTGTAGTGCCTAGTTCGAATGACCCGATCACCATCTATTGCGACAATAGTGGTGCCATCTTCCAGGCTAAGGAGCCAAAGTCTAGCAACAAATCTAGACATGTACAACGGAAAGCTCATCTAATCCGGGATTACGTGGAGCAAAAGGAAGTAGTGATAGAAAAGATTGCTACTGATGATAACATAGCAGATCCTCTCACTAAAGCATTACGACAAGATAAGCATGAAGGGCACGTAAATTCCATGGGAATCAAACGTGTTCCTGAGTTGTAGTACTCTTTTATGGATCAGATTCATTCTCCTTTGTACTCTATACGACATCATCGTTTTGATATTTTATATATATATATTTTGTTTTTCATGTGGAATTGTACGACAATTTTGAACACCACAAAGTGAACTGAACAAACATCATATCCTTTTCAGTCCTTAATTGCCCACATGAGCTGATAACTCTGGCAATTATTTTGTGACGTTGGTTGATGGTGGGTTCAACGAGCCATAAGTCAACCGGTTGACCACCAATCACGAGGCGATTTATACGGATATTTCGTAGGACACTATTGTGACATCGACGTGGAGTCCTAAATGTTTTATAACATTCGTTGCCCGGTCGTGGATAGGACTTCCATGGTGATCCTTAGAGTCGAATCTCTTGACTATCGACTGTCTCTTGAGACTACGGCAGATTTTGGGTGACTTTGGTTTCTTTCTCACGGTCATCCGTAACAGGGGCCAAGTAGATTTTTTCCGGGTCATTTCTTGCTTTGTGCTTAGATCGGAAGGAGTCGAGTTGAAGGAAATATTCACCTTTATCGGTACTCGATATTTCTCGGGGCCACTCGAGGAGTCAGAATCGAAATGCATGGCCATGCTCGGATACGGATTCGTTTTATCGGTTAAGTTACTCTCTAGTCGGGGAAACCACTCATGATACAGATCGATTGTAAAATACGACCTTTGCGGATCCGGATCTCGCAATTGTTTTACATTGAGTGGGAGAAATTTTTAAATGAATATGAGAATCGGTTATCGCACATACACTTGTACGGACAAGTGGGAGTTTGTTGGAGCTTGTGTCCTCCGGTTAGTGCGGATAACGTCATTGCACATGCACTTGTACGGACAAGTGGGAGCTTGTTGGGGTTGGTGTCCTTAACAATTAGTGCAAGGACTTATAAACCTCTAAAAGGATCAAAGGGCATACTTTGGTATTATCATCGCTTGATCCACGTTTATCAATAACGGTTGGCTTGCTAGATAAGTTTGACGTTATTGTCATACGATGATGGCGTGATCAACTGGTCCCTAAAAGTCACACCTATAGGATACGTTCGAGAGACGTGACAAGATGGAAATACTTGTCATGTAGATGCCAAAATTGACTAACCCGTTAGTCCGAGTTATTTGACTAGTAATTAGTCAAATATGTGATGTTGAGATATTATATTTAATACGGATTAAATATCATGGGCTAAGGCGAATTAACCAGTTAATTCGTAAAATTAAATATAAGCGATTTATATTTAATTGTATATTGAATATAATTATACAATACTGTTTTGTCGGACACGTATTAATAATTCAGCTAACCCGTATTATTAGCTGATGCCTTAATTTCCGATAACCGATAACAGTTTATAATCAGACCACGTCATATACACTTAGCGAGTGATGGACCGGACCGCGAGTTTAAGTGAAGAGAAAATGAAAAGCCCATTTGGGCTCCTCTCACTCGGTTTGGCCGAGAATCACAAAGACAAAAGGGGAGTTCTCTCCTCTTGTCTAACCTAATTCATTCTTGCAAAATCATTAGGGTTTCGAGAACAGTGCCTCTCGAAATTCGGATCTCTCATCCAGTGAAAAACTCACATCAGTTCTCCCAATATTGCAAGGCAATCGGAGAACACTGTTCTAGCACAAGGGCATATCTCGGACAAGGTCTTGGGTGCAACAATTAGGAGGGAATCGGTTTGATTTACTTTCTTTACGCCGTTCATCAAGGACCCGAGGTTGATTTCTTGTTCCTTATCGTTTTTATGTTTTATGACTATATTCATATGTATATTTTACGTTATAGTCCTACAATTAAAGGGGTAGTATACGGATATTAACCCACAGCATATGGTTCGAGGAATCGAGGTGATGAAGTGACATTCCGTATATATACATTTATTTCCCTAAAATTTTGTAAGTCACTACCTATTTGACATTATCAGTTTTAAGGAAGATATAATGCCTTGACCCAACAGTCAACTCGTTACGGGTCGGGTTTCGACCCGCTATTTACAGGTCAAAACGGGTTCGGGTATTTTTCGGGTTCGGGTTGAAAAAACCGGGTTATTTTCGAGTTATTTACGGGTCAGGTTACGATCGGTTTTCGGGTCGGGTCAAGTTTTGACAGGTCTACCCATACCTCACCATGAGGTATGAGTTTCTAATACCAAAAAGGAGGTGGGCATAAGATTGATACTTGGATATAAATCAAGGACTAGAAAAAAAATAGTGTGAAAAAAATTCATATTTCTTCTCACAAAAATAAACATAACCTAAAAAAAACATTATTTTCTTCTAATATTTTTCTTACTTTTTTTTATACATTTAAGAAAAAAAAATATTATGATATTACAAAAATATTTCATAAATATATAGATAAAAAAAGCTATATTAAAGTTTTCTCTAATTAATACATGATTTTCTTAATGGAGAAAATTAGTACATAAGTAAATAGTATAAAATCAATCATACACATACAACAAATTTGATTTCTCAATTTAGAATTGAACCAAACACAAGGGTACCAGAAATCGAGTTCCAAACACATACCATCCTGTTTGAATTCCTGACTCCACACCAATGCTTTGTGCGAACCTAATACCCCAGAAAGGTGAAAACAAAAATTACAAAAAAGGACTAAACAAAAATTACAAAAAAGGACTCAAGTGCAAGTGAGCATACTAGAACTGTAAAAGGTGTTTAGTGAAGATTAATCACACACACAGAGAACGTTGGACGGTAACAATCTCCAATTTTCTTGTTATTTTAGTTAGATCAGGCAAACAGATTAAACCGTGTCGTGTTCGTATCAACGTTAAGCGGGTCATCATTACCCCAACCCAAACCCCTACCCAATTACATAAATGGGTCATTTGTCTCAACTTTAACCCAACCCATTTAAGTTTTGTGCCGTGTTCGTGTCAACTCAATTACTTAAATGGATCACAACGTTTTAACCCTAATAACGGGCCGAGTTCGTGTCGAGTTTGATTGTCACCTCTGATTTAAAGAATTGAGAATAACACCAAATTAATAAAGATTACAGACACATAACGAGTATAACTACTAAGGAGCGTTAACAAGATCAATGAATATTTGAGGGGTGGTTTGGTTTGGGAAGATAAAGTTCCTAGGAAGTTAAGTTCATGTGAATTTGTAATTCATGTGAATTGTAAAAATGTTGTTTGGTTGTCATGTGGGAAATGAATTCATGTGGGAAACTGCACTTATCAATGGGGGGGCTAGGTAAGCAACTTCCTACACTATGGAGGAATTGAAGTTCCTTAGGAAGTTCTAATTCCCATGAAATGGGCAACCAAACAACATCTGAGAGTTTTGTCAGGGATTCGCAAGACAAGATTTTAGCTGAGAAGAAGCTTATATTACAACTGGTAAAATCTGGAGAAGTACAAATGCTTTACACGGATACATCGGGGATTAAGTGACTCGGAGTTTACGGTCTACTGCTTTACTAAGAAATATCGTTTGTGACGAGCACCTCTAGCTTCATCCTCTAAAATCATACGCTCTACGTGACTAGTGAAAGTCTATATATAAGCTGCTGATCTCGTTTTATGTTTGATGATCATACAAAACACATTGAGGTGGATTATCAAACAAGAATCAGTACGAAAGATGCCATATTTTTATGTGGCCGTCGCTGAAGTCGCTTGCTACAAAGATCTCTAGTTGACTTACCTATGTAAGGAACTAGACATCCCATTAACTAATTTTATTTGAACTTGCTTTTTTCTGTACTGGAGACAAGTTCAACAATCAAGCTGGTTGGTGACTGGATCCTGCTTCACTGAAACTAACCGGAGCCAGGAACGGTGGCCGATATGCATGAGCAGCATTCTCTGACTTTATTTCAAGCTTATTTTCTTTCTCATCCACCTCATCATCTTCCTTGGCATTCTATAAGAGAGACTACCGAGCTTCATCAGACAAAGTACTAGAGCAACATATCACAATCAGTCCCTTAAAATCCATTTTAATTAAAGAACGAGAAGAGCCGGTAGCTACTGATTTGAAAAAGGCACAGCTAAAAAAGTGTTGATCAACTCACATACTTTGGCCCTAACAACCGTTGAACTTGGTCCGAATGGATCAACCTGTGCGGCTGTGCCCATAGAAGCCAAATCTAACCAAATTCTTTTTTTTTTTTTTTTTTTTTTTTTTTTTTTAAAAAAAAAAAAAAAGAAAAATCTAACCAAATTCTAATCAGTTGCATCTCATCATTCTTAGGATTGGATTGTAAATGAAATTTTCCTATTGTCAATAGGGGTGAGCATCGGTCCAATGGACCGGACCAGACCGAAGATTGAAAATATTGTTTAGGAGGACCGAAGCCCGGACCTAAAAAAATTCGGTCTTGGACTGGACCGAACACGCATTTTTTGGTCCGGTCAATTATAATTTTCATCTTCAAGTACTCCCTCCTATTCACTATATTATTCCCTAGGAAAAATTACAAATAACCACCATGTATTCGCGTATTTTTACAAATAACCACCATGTATTTCTGTTTTTACAAATAACCCCCAAACTTTCATGTATACTCCCGAATCACCACCGTATATTTGACCCGAGACTTGTTTTTCATATTTTCCGACTCTTTAATCAACGATCTATCAAAAATACCCATATTACCCTCATTCAATTACACACAACATATCTCTATTTCATTTTCCCCCAAATCAACCCCAAACCCAGAAATCCCCAAATTAAAACAAAAGAAAGATTAATGTCAATTAGACGTCCAACTTTACTCACATTCGATTTATTAATTAGAAAAGGGTCAATTAATAATGGCTTTCAGAGGTATATATATATTTGCTCCTGATTCGTTAGAGAAACACAAGGTGTACATTCAGATACAAGAGGAGTTTAATATACTCCGTACTTGATTAATCAAGTTATGTTTGAATCAGTAGAGTAGTGTAGTTGCTCTTCTTTTACTTGATTAGTATACTAATCCGTACTATATTGATTCAAAGGGAATTCATTGTATGTGTGTTATCTTGTTTAATATATTAGCTATGTTCGTTCTTATGTCAATTAGTTCACTGATTTTCTTTTGCATTCTCATTGTTATTGGTTTTTGTGGGTAAATGAGAAAATTTTGATGATTTGTGTATATAATGTTAAAGTAATTGATTGTTTGAAGTTTTAATTTGGGGATTTCTGGGTTTGGGGTTGATTTTGGGGAAAATGGAATAAGAGATATGTTGTGTGTGTAATTGAATGAGGGTAATATGGGTATTTTTGATAGATCGTTGATTAAAGAGTCGGAAAATATGAAAAACAAGTCTCGGGTCAAATATACGGTGGTGATTCGGGAGTATACATGAAAGTTCGGGGGTTATTCGTAAAAACAGAAATACATGGTTATTTGTAAAAATACGCAAATACATGGTGGTTATTTGTAATTTTTCCTATTCCCTATTTCTCTTTTCGGATTATTCGGGTTTTCTTCCCTATTTCCTTTTTTGGGTTGATTTGTGTGGTCCAAATTCAATTACATGTGGGGTATTGTGTTTTGTGTGAACAAAATTAACTTTCTTATTTCTTGCACAAAAAGGGAAAGGGAAGAATCTATATCTATATATAAAAGAGAGTTTTTTCGAGCGATTCTAGAGCGTCCACATCATCAAAAATTAATTTAGGAAAGTTTCATAAATAATATTTTTCACATAAAAAATAAAGTGGAGAATCTTTTAATTATCATAATATCTATATTTCCTATTTTATATTCATGAAAAGTTTCTAATTTTTATATAAAAACTTTGTCATTTCATTTGGCAAAAAAATGTCGTTATAAAAATTATGAAGATAATATAATTAGATTCGTGGTATAAAATGTTTTCATTAGAGTATAGATTTCATATGATTTGAACATATTAAAGATGATGTAATTCTTAATATGTTATATGTCCCACATTGAAAAACAATGTTAGTGTGGTGATTATAATACGTATAAATTATAGAATTGTCCCACATCGAAAGATTAACATAAGGTGGGTGATCCTATGATTATAAATAGGAGTCATAGTTGGAACCTATATACCAACCAAAAACCTTTTGAGTCTCTTAAATATATTGATTGGAGAACTCTTAAGAATTTATATCATTATCTTCACAGTATGATATATATATATTTTCTATATTATGTATTATATTCAAGTGATGTTTATAATTTTTATATAAAAACTTATACATCTCATTTTGTCAAAAAATTATTATAAAAAAAAATTATGAAAATTGTATTATAATTGATTGATTATTGGTAAAAGAAATGCTAGCATTAGAATATAGTATCATATTATTTGCATATGTTTTTAATTATGATAAAAAATTAAAAACAAACGTACGAATATTAATAAATAGTACTTTCTCCATTCAAGACCAAATACAACATTTTCATTTACACACTCCCAAGACACAAATTACAACTTAAATATCTTTAAGTTTACGTTATAAAAAATTCAAAAATTTGATTTTTTCATTGTATTTTATAGGTGAATCAAATAAGATCTCACATGCCCATATTTTGTCTTGCATATTGCAAGGAATAGTAAAGATTCTATTCGTTCATGAATAGTGTAAAAAAAGGAATGTTGTATTTGGTCATGAATCAAGGAAAATAGTATTTGATCATTATTATTAACCCGGGTTAGATGTCGAATTATGTGCGAAAAAAATGGTGTATTTCTAAGTATGTTATTTGTCCCACATTGAAAAAATATGTTGGTGTGGTAAATATATTAAGTCTAAATAATAAAATTGTCCCACATCTAAAGTTTAGCATAAGGTGGGTGATCATATGATTATAAATAGAAGGCATCCTTAGAACCTAAATACCAACTCAAAACCTCCCGAGTCTCTTAAGCATTGTCTTGGAGAGCTTTTAAAAGTTTATATCATTATTTCTACGGTATGATATATATATTTTTTATATTATGTCCAAGTGATGTTTATAATTTTTATATAAAAACTTATACATCTCATTTAGCAAAAAAGTAACATAATTTTTTTTTTCTTGTAAAAACTTATACATCTCATTTAGAAAAAAAAGTAACATAATTTTTTTTTTTTGTAAAAACTTATACATCTCATTTAGCAAAAAAAAAAAGTAACATAATTTTTTTTTTAAATTTATATAATTAGATTCGTGGTAAACAAATTGCTAGCATTAGAATATAGTATCATATTATTTGCCCATATTTTAATTATGATAAGAAATTAAAAAAATGTATTATACGAATATTAATAAATAGTATAGTATTTGCTTATTATTATTAAACTGAGTTAAATGTCGAATTAGGTGCGAAAAAGATAGTGTTTTTCTAAGTATATTGTTTGTCCCACATTGAAAAATAATATAGAGGTGGTAAACATACTACATATAAATAGTTGAATTGTCTCACATTAGAAGATTATCATGAGGTGAGGTATCATAAGATTATAAATAGAAGTCATATTTGAAACTTAGGGGTATCAACCCAAAATCTTTTGAATCGCTTAAATATTATCTTAGAGAATTTTTATAAGACTTTGTATTAAGGACAAACCTTAGTTACAACAATACCATACAAATATTAATCACGTAGATATTTATAAAAGCGATTATATATTACTATATTAGTGATATTATAATGTTTATTTTAAGACAATCGATAGTATGATAACTTTATTTAAGATAAAATCATAATTAAAAAATAAAATGGGTGCTAAATATACATAAATTGGTTATTAGTGTGTCACATATAATGACAATATCTGCACTAAAATAGAAAATTTATGAATTATAATACAATCAAGTGTTGCATAAAAAGATCTTGAATTCACAAATAAATCAATAATGAGCTTTTTTACTTTGATAAATAGTAGAATTAAATCTTTTTAACTTTCAAATATAGTTAATTATTATGCCTCATTACATTTGAGTAACTAAAACACATCATAATTTTTAACCATTAATAAAAATCGCAAAAAATAAAATAAAATATTTTGCATTTGTTAATACATTTTATTGCTCCCTCAATCACATCTTAAAAGTCGTGTTAGGTAAGAAAATGTAATTTAAATCATATCATTTGTACATATTTTAATTATGACAAAAAATGGAAAAAAAACGTACGAATATAAATAGATAATATAGTATTTTCTCATTATTAAATCGGGTTGGATATCGAAATAGGTGTAAAAAAGATGGTGTACTTTTTAGTGTGTTATTTGTCCCACATTGAAAAATAATGTAGGTGTGGTAAATATAAATAGTTGAATTGTCCCACATCAGAAAATTATCATAAGGTAGGGTGATCCTAAAAATTAATTTAGGAAAACATCATAAATAATATTTTTTGATGTAAAAATTAAAGTGGAGAACCTTTTAATTACGGAGTATTATAATATTTATTTCCTATATTATATTCATGTGATGTTTCTAATTTTTATATAAAAAATTTTACATTTCATTTCGCAAAAAAAATATCGTTAAGAAAATTATGAAAATAACATAATTTGATTAGTGGTAAAAATGCTATCATTAGAGTATAGATTTCATATAATTTGTACATATATAAAATTGTGTACTTCTTAGTATGTTATATGTCCCACATTGAAAAATAATGTAGGATTATATAAAAATAATATAATAGAATTGTCCCACATTGAAAGATTAACATAAGATGTGATGGTCTTATGATTATAAATATGAGGCATCCTTGAAACTTAGGTATCAACCCAACATCTTTTGTATCTCTTAAATAAGATAAGATGTTTTGACTTTTGATCATATCTAAATAAATGATTAGACATAAGATGTAAATATTAAGACCTTATAATCATTTTTTTATTACTAAGTTAATTACCCCGTTGCAACGCACGGGCATCCAAACTAGTATAGTGAATAAGAGGGAGTATATGATAGTATGATATTTTCCATATTTCCAATGGAGCCAAAGACTCATTATTCTTTGGTTATGAATTATAATGGAATAAATCAAAATGACTCACTCGATGCAGTTCTCGACGCAATTTTCATCTTGGGTCATTCAAAAACAGCCTCTTTGTGTTGCTAATAGAAGGGTAAGGTTGCGTACATCCGACCCCAAACCCCCTCCCCCCCTATCCCGCAATTTGCGGGAGCCATTGAGGTACCAGTTAATGTATTATACAACCGGTTGTATATACAACTGTATATACAACTTATTCAGTGTTGTGGAGCTTTGTTACAAAGTTGTCGAGCTCTATTAACAAAATTATCGAGTTATGATACAAAGTTGTTGCTTAACAGAATAAATAACTTCGTAAAATAGCTCAATAACTTGTGAAATAACTTAACAACTTTGTGTGAGAGCTCGATAATTTTGACGCGGTTGTACATAACTATTATACAACTAGTTGTAGGATAGTATTTGTGTTGAGGTACTGGGGTAATGTTGTTGTTGTAAGTACTCCCTCCATACCAGACCAAATGTAACACTTACTATAAACGGACGTACCACACCAAAGGTAACATTCCTTATTTGGCCCACAACATTACCAAGTTATCCTTATACCCATTTGATATTTACACAAAATGTAATTACATACCCCACTTACCAACCCACAATTAAACTCACAATTACATACCCCACCTATTTTTTCTCTCTTTACCCTTACTTTTTCCACCTTTTTCTTAAATACTCCACTTTTCCCTACGTTACCTTTGGTGTGGTACGGAGGGAGTATATGATATGATAATTAAAATTTAATTTCATTAAATCAAATAAACTACTCCGTAGGTGATTAAAGTATCTTTAGCATAATTAACCATCCCTATTAAGTTTATAATATTGTTTTGAAGATAAAATACGTGATTACTTCATAAAGTTGCAAAAATTAGTAACAAACACTAAATTTGGTCCATTCGGTCCAGATCGAAAATAACTTAGGACCGGATCGGACCGAAAACCGAAATTTCAAAAGTTGTGGACCGAGGACCTGGCCTAAATGAATCCAGTCTGGGTTCGGTCCGTACTAAATGGTCCGGTCCGCTTTTCTGGTCCGGATCTAAACTTGTTCAGCCCTAATTGCCATGAAAACATGGACGACAAATGATCGAATAAATTAAGATCAGCTGATGGTTTAATTTATTTCCAAAAGACTAGCACACAAAAGAAACTTGGCAAACCTAGCCGGACCCAAATAGCCTCATCCGAGACTTCGAAAATAACTTCGTAAAGAACAACTGATATGACCTAAAACTCGAATTGACTGAACCCAGACTTTGTTGGACCCTATTCGAAATAGCCTGAATTGACTAAAACTGAAATCACACTTAATATTTTTCTACCTGCAAAATATTGAAAACTCTAATATTCATTGTAAATTGACTAATTTAATCATACTTGAGATTCTCGACTTGAAGACAACAAAAATCATATTAGTCACGTCCGGAGATGCCAGAATCAAATCTTATTGGTCCGACTCCTAGCTAGTAACCCTAAAATGATTTGACCCGATGTGTCCTGTATCCAAAGTGACCGATACACGAAATGACCGATACCTTACCCAAAGTTTTTGATACACAGAAATGAGCTGACCAAGACCTGACTGATCTATTTAGCAAGTTCGCACCAAACCTACCCAAAAAAGGCAGCAGGAAACATGATATTGAATTACTAGATTGGAAACAAAAAGCACCTGGATTGAATTGTGTTGGAATGAAGGAAGAAACCGAAGCTTGCAATACTCGTTGAACAATATAGTGAGCACAAGAAGTGGTACAGTAGCAATAGATGCCCCTGGCTTTGATTTTAATCCAAAAAGACCAATCATGGTGACTTGCATGAGGACGAGTGCAAACAATATGTAGGAATGAATATATGGCCAATACCGTCCACAAGTCTCATAAAAAGTTGGATATACATCCTCGATCTGCACACAAAGTAAAACTTAAAAAATAATTTAGATTCACTAAAAAAAGAATTGTCATCTGACAACATAATAGGCTTCACACACTATTTTGTTCAACGTGTATTGCAAGCAAACGAACCTGATTCATGTATACAGCATACCCTAAATACAAGTAGCCAACAAGAAATGGAAGCAGCAACGGAGCAACAAGTGCGTAAACCATGCCAATCAATAGGCAAAGGCAAACGAATGGGATAACCCTGAAATAAGGTAGTGAAAAAACATAAGGAGACTTCTTCTTTCCCCTACCAAATGTATGTGCCTTTATAGTATCCCATGTCAACAGGCCAAGCTGCAATATCTCCAGTGAAAAACCAGACAGTCCATCGGACAAGATATAAGTGGTGAAGAAATCAGCCTGAAAAACGAGGGGCACATTCTGAGCGAGATAACAGTTGCACAGAGAAACTCCCATGGCCATAGGTTATTGTGTGTAAAGACGCACATGAACTGTGTGAAACAACAACAATAGCAACATAAACATTACCCAAGTGCTTCAATGGCTCCTGCAAATGGCAGGGTAGGGGGTTTCAAATGTACACAGCCTTACCATCTGTTAAAAACATAAGAGTATATTTCTAAACGACGCAAAATGAAAATTCGTCGTTAACTACATTGAATGATTATTACTTCAAAAGGAAAAAGAGCAACCATGAGTGAGCAATATTCCATTATAAGATAGAACCAAAGAATAGTAGTGAGTATACGGCTCCATTGGAAATGGAAAACACGAATAGCACAAAGTGGAAAAGATTTATACTGCATCCCATTTTCTTTTACTCACCAAAAAGACGGTTTTTTGGGTAAAAAGAAGACGATTCTGACCAAACTTTTCTGACAATATATTAGAATAGTTGGTTTAATAAATCAACTAGACACATTTGAGATTCTAATTATACATACATTTACAGAAACTAATAGCCAAAGTCTTAAAGTTTCAAATTGGAAAAAACAGAAAGGGCCGTAGGTAATAGTAAACAACAATCATTATGAATGTAAGACACTTTACCTGAGCTGAAACAGCATGAGCGAGGTGGCTGGGAATATCACCAGGATGACTGAAAGATTGTCCTAATTCATCGAGCAATGATCCAGACAATAAACTCAAGAAGAAGACATTCCCCACTAGAAAATAGAATACCATATTGCAGACTTTAATCTCTGTCTCACTCCTTGAGGAATACCCAGCTAACTGAGCAATACCGAGCAATGAATAGGGAACAATGTATATGAATCCATTGAGGATGAGACTAGGAAGGTACCCCGTTAAAATAGATCTTATTCCTGGTCTGCAAGAAAATTCATTCAGTAGAATGTCTACCATTCCTGTGACCTTTAAAGATCGACAAAAGCTTCCGCAAGGAAACACCAACACATGCAAATATTAAACAAAAAATGATGTCTTTTAAAAAATTTAGCCGAATTTAAAGATGCAAGTTGCCAAGCAGTTTTCTAGCAAATTTGCGGGCCCTCACATGGGAGAATACAAACTGAAATTGCCAATTAAATAACGGAAAACATATTTTTTTTCGATGAATTATACAGCTGGAACACATCTTCAGCAATGTTTAGTCTCAGATTTCTCTCAAAATCCTTGTTCACAACAGGTTATCATCAATTTAAAAAAAATATATTCAGGGCAAAAAATCAAAGGAACTAAAGTGGGGATACCCCTTCTGTGTATCCTCACTGCCCTCTTACAAATGCTTGACCATGTTTTCATTGCTTTTAAACCAAAAGATTTACATTATTTGATATAGGTTACCAATTATGGTATGATGTTGATTTAAGGGTCTGGAAGAAACATATTCCCGTTCTTAGTAGAGCACACTGTGATGCTGTCTGCATACTCAACGTAGGGTAGAATCATTCGCAACCTTTTCTTGTTAATTGACTCCAGATAAGTGTAATAGGTTAAGATTTTGCTGATGGCTTAGTTTGAGAAGGGGCAAGGCACACTGAAGCGATGGGGTCCCAATGCGACAAGGCGCAAGGCGAGTGCCTTTTGGACACGAGGCGCATATCAAATGAATTTATAAGTGAAAATTAAGCATTAGGGAGGAGAAGAGAAGGGTAGAACCAAAGAAATTGGAAAATTTTAGGATTTATTAGTAATACACCTGGAGTGCGCCTCACTAGAAATAAATAAAAATATAGGATTTAATAGGTCGGTTTATTCTTCTCCAGGAGCTGACAGCATAAATAGGCTTCAGCTACTCGCCTACTCTCCTATAATATGAGACTGGCTCAAAATAAGAGCAGTTAAAAACAAAATGATGGTATTTATATAACATTCAAATTTAATTTGACAGCCTAATATTACACTGACTTAAACATGTCATGTTCGTCATCATTATAAAAAAAAACGTATTGTCAAAATAGAACTGCATGTTATGCATATTTTTAGTTACGGTTTTTGTTAATGGGCTGGTCTTACGAATGAGACCCTGGGACTGTCCTTTAGAACAATTTGTGAATGGGCTTTTAGTTCAGGTCAAGATAGAATATAGGTAAACTACCAAATTAACCACTCACATTAATTGTATGGCCATTGCTGGAGGAAACCATTTCTTCAGCTTTTCGAATTTTGCTATTCCTTGAACTGCTGCTACTGGGACAGCGAAAAAAATTGTGAGAAGAGCCGCAGCAACAAAGAATCCAATCTTGTACAGCAGTAACTGCCTAGAAGGCGTTGACAAATTCTTCCATAACACATCTCTTGGTTCCGGAGCTTCTTCGGTTATCCACAAGAAAGGATGTGAAACCTGTTGGGATTGTGCAACAAGAGTAGCTGCAACCCGAGACTTAAATGTAACAAAAGCAGCAGGCAGCTCCTGTTGGGACATGAACAAACGAATTCAATAAAATCACGGTTGGACAACTGAACGCATCTACTCATCTGTTAACATTTTATCGACATATGGATTAAGGCAACAAAATAAAAGCTCGAATACAGTAACCTAATTTCACCTTCAACTCTTCAAGACAAAAGACACACTATTGGACTAGTGAGGAACATGGTATTACACCTAAGCTGCGGTGGGTAGCATTACAAACAAATTGAAGTTGAAACCATGACACCTAAGCTGTGGCATCACACTGTGACAGAATCATAAAGGATTAGAAGGCTACTGCGACCACATTTTAGGCGGTATCGGCTGCATTTACGGCTCAGCGATCGAGATCAGCCCACCATGACAGATTCGGAGATCATGTCTCAAGCGTATATTTAATACCATGACGAGGATTAAACAAATAGTGAGAATTGGAAGTTAAGTTGTTCTTTTAGAAACTAGCTTCAGTCATGGCAGATCGATTGCTGCTATTTTATATAACACAGTCTCACTCAAAACACAATTCAGGCTGGGATCATTCATCATTCCAAGGGACCAGAATAAGCACAGTTCTTGCAAACTGTACCTTTAAGGTAAAGAGGTTGCCGGAGATCAACTCGAATATAAAAGAAAGGCAAGCACTAATGCCATTGCCTAAATTGCTAATGCCACTAGATTTTGCCTTGCGAAAACTTCAGGTGAAGAAAAAACACCCAAAATAAAACCAAAGAAATAAAGAAGACGTTTAACAGAGATAAGAAATGAAATCATTTTTATGCACACATTTTTTTTTACAGAAGCAAAACATAGTTGTCATTGCCACACTTTCAGGCATGTTTGTTGAAAATGTTTACTTTTAGTGGTTCAGCCAAAGGGACAGGTTCAACACGGAGTAACCGAGATTACTAGGATCTCATGACGAGGGAATAAACATGGCATACTGCATACCAGAAAAGGCACACAATATACTTGTGGAAGAAAGCCTCCATTTATAATAATCTTTTATGACTAGTTAAAAAAGTTGTCAGCAAATAAATTCTACTACTGTGAAAGTCAGAGGCCATCAGATACTACTTGTGTTTTGAATTAAAAAAGTTGTCAGCAAATAATGAAAAATGAAAGTCAGAGAACATTTTATGTAATTACTACCATAGTATCATATGCCACTCACCATTTGCTGCAACGCAGTTTCATGCTGCATACCACGTAAAAGACCACATAATGTTTGAAGCTTTTCCTCGTGAAATGCAATTTTTGAGGCATCGCCTCTTAATGGTTCAGCAAGGGTACGATTCCTGTCAGAGTTGTTTCGCATGGACTTCTCCTTCAATTGTTTTATCTTTGCTTTGGTTGTAGTTGCACTGTCCTGCAGAAATCAATTGACCTTATTAGGAATAAACGAGGTAAGCAACAATAGTGAAATTATAACTTACAACAAAAGAAGGGTAAACTGATAACTTATACCCTACATAACACTGTTTTCCAACTCTTATGCCTAACAATCTAACATAACATCCTTCTGAACACTTCTACCAAGAATACCTATTTCTTAGAAACTAAATACCAAATCAGAACTCTGGTGGAAAAAAATGACCTGATTCCGCCAAAATTCAAAATTTTAACATAAAATGAAATACTTGTTTTCAATTTTACCCTTCATGTAGTTTATATAACATCCTATCTCTTTAATTGATTTAGTCTTCATGGTCTACATCTTCCCAGATTCTTGTCATTAATACTCTTACGATTGATGCAACTTTCTTAAACTATCTCTTCTATACTTCTTTCATTTTTCATTATTTTTTGTTTTTGAATTTTGGGTTTAAAGCAATTCTGAACCCAGATTAAAATTAAGGTGTCTATCAATTTGGACACGGTTTGAATTTTGCAGTAACAATGGTAGCCGTTGAGAGACTTCAAAAAGAAGAGGAAGGTGTGAATGTGGTGTTCCTTTGGCTCTTATGACATCTTGGACAAACGGCCAAGTTCCCCCATTTTTAACACCCACCAACAGGAAATTTCACAAATTAAGGGGTTAAACATAAGTAAACAATCGAGATAATCAACAAATTGTGATGTAAAAAACAAGTAAAACCTTATATGAGAGTTTAATCCCTCCATTATGGAGAATTATGTTTCATGAGAAACATATGGATAATGAATTCTAACTCAAAGAAACTTACTTAGTTGATCACTAGAACTAAATGTACGATGTTATAGCTTGTCATTGGCTATAAAAGAAGATGAAAGCAAGGTAGTTTAGCATCCTCATTGTATATCTATTGAGTGATTAATAAAATTTTCTAGTGCGCCTATAGTGAGGACGTAGCCAATTTGGTGAACCTATTGTGTCCTTGTTATTATTCTGATTCTTATCTTTATTATTGTGTGTGTGGTTTCTACCAAAAATACCTACACCTGAACTAAGCATACTACTAATCCCGAACATTTCAGATTATCCATAAAAATAAAAAGGGTAACATGAAGAACTAAAAACCCTACTTAACGTGATAATTATGAATTACAAAGAATAGGCGAAATGAAACCCTAATATTGAAGATAAGTTAAGGTAAACTTGATACGGTTAACCGGAGATGACGAATTATGAATAAGTTGATGCAACTAATTGCGGATGTTGAATCCTGATGAACTTAATTTAGAGATTTTGGGTTTTCTATTTTGGGGTTAGATATGAACGGCATAACGCGAAATCTAAGGTGTAAATGTGTGGTTGTTTAGTATGAGGGCAAAACGGTCACTTTTTCAATTTTTTCATTGGAGTTTTGATTTGGTATTTAGTTTATAAGAAACTAGTATTGGTGTCCAGCCCCACGCGCGCTACGTTTATTTACCATTAAAATTTTATTTTCTACTCCCTCCATTATTTTATATATGTCATTCTCACATTTCGAGACAGTCACTTCTCTCTTCAATATCTCTTAAAATATATGAGCTAATAATATGAAATGTATACTCTTATGAAAGCAAATTTCATGACGAATCTAACGATATGATTTTTATAATTTTTTTTAGAGTATTTTTTCATAAAAATCAAAGTCAAAGACTTACCTCGAAAAATGAAAACGTCATATATAAAATAATGGAGGGAGTATTAAATAAAACTACCTTAGACTTGCCTAACTCATACATTTACCATTTAATATATTTTTCTATGACATATCTTGGAATTATGATGAAATAAATTTATCAACTAACTATGAGACACATTCACTACTCCCGTTGTTAATATTATTATTTTCACAACAATCCTCTTCTTAACGCTGCATAAAATCTAACATTTAAGGGATTAAACCCGCAGGTTGTTCCAACCGCTTCTCTTTCCAAACGCCTTTGTCTCTCCAACCGCTTAAACTTCTCATTCTCCCGTTGTATGGGTGAAATCATGGGCCTTTCTAGCGTAAGGATCTTTCGAGGAAGGTTTCCAGAAAGTCCTACCATTAGGACCTCTTTTCGAGTGTCTTTTCCCTTGTTTTTGATGTTTGTGCCAACGAGCAAGCGGAGGGTATGCTGCGATCAAAGAAGCGCCTGTGTTGGCCAAGGTGCGATCAGTAAGAGAAGGCTGTGTGAACAACAAAAGCAAGAGAAGGCTGTGTGAACAACAAAAGCAAGGGGCTGTGCCACCAGAAGAGGTCAGGGCGTATCCAAGCTTGTTCGTTCTCCCTTAAGGTCTAATATTTCATTCCTCTCCTGCAATGGAATATGAATTAATGAGTCTACTTAAACCACGGAATACGCAAGGGCCTTCTAAGCGGATTCCGCCGGAAGCTAATCGAGTGCTTGTTGAGCGGAGGACCGAACATTCATTATACCCCAAAAATAACTCCGCATGTGAGTGTTTTCAGGCATTCACTGCCGGTCCTAAGCCCGGATAAAGGAGGAGGGTTGCGGTAGTCTGTGGCAGCCAGCATAAAAACTTAGTCACATTTTATGGACATGAATCGGAATTTAAACATCGTTGGGGCGTCTCCTCAGAAGCGACGCACTGCACTTCTTAGACCCGGGTGTAGTGATAAGTATGTGAGTGTTGCTAGGTCGTCGCCTGGAAGCGACGCGCCATCTTTACATCTGGGGGTGGTGTCGAATAGGCGGGGTGCGCTACATCTTCTGACCGGGTGTAGTGAAAAATATCGAGGTTGTTAGGTCGTCGCCCAAAAGCGACGCGCCACCTCGAAGTATGGGTGTGGTGTCAAATAGGTTTGGATCTAGGAAGCATGGTCAAGAGCAGGTAAAGAAATCGGGACATGACTTTAGGAAGGGTAGTAGGTTACGTTTTGGTACTTGGAATGTTGGCTCTTTGACAGGGAGATTAGCTGAGGTTATGAAAAGGAGGAGAGTGCATATAATGTGTCTACAAGAGACAAAGTGGGTCGGAGATAAAGCAAGGGTGATAGCGCCTTGGGGTTATAAGCTTTGGTACACGGGTAAAGACAAAAGTCGTAATGGAGTGGGTATTGTCATTCATAAAGATTACATTGATGATGTGGTAGAAGTATCGAGAAAGAGTGATAGGATTATGAGCATTAAACTGGTAGTCGGGGATGAGGTGGTGACTGTTATAAGTGCTTACGCACCTCAAGTAGGTTTGGATGCTTCTTTTCGACGAGCCTTCTGGGAAGATTTGGAAGAGGTTGTAGAACGAGTCCCTATTGGAGAGAAATTGATCATTGGTGGTGACCTCAATGGGCATGTGGGTACTAGTCGAGTTGGCTTCGAGAACATTTATGGGGGTTTTGGGTTCGGGAAGAGAAATGAAGCAGGAAGTGACATATTAGATTTTGCTTTGGCATATGACTTGGGTGTAATGAACACTTGGTTTGAGAAAAGACATTCTCATTTGGTGACTTATAGAAGTGGAGGTAATGCTAGTCAAATTGACTTCCTTTTGGTAAGGAATGTGTGGAGGAAAGAGTACACTGATTGCAAGGTCATACCTGTGGAAAGTGCGGCAACACAACATAGACTAGTGGTTCTTGATTTTTGGGGTAAGAGAGACTTGAGGAAGAGAAAGATAATCGGTGAGGCACGGATCAAGTGGTGGAAGCTACAAGGGGGAAACCAACAAGCGTTTTTGGATAAGGCTAAAAGTAGCGATATTTGGTCGGATTGTGAGGAGAAAGATATTGATGCAACGTGGGATAAATTGGAGCATGTTGTAAAGGATTTGGCGAGGGAGGTGTTAAGGGGAATCTAAAGGGAATAGACCATCAAGTAAGGACACATCTTGGTGGAACGATGTGGTGAGACAAGCGATAAAGACTAAACGTGAATGCTATAAGGTTATGGGGAAATGCATGAGTGATGAGAACTTTGAAAAGTACAAGGAGGCTAGACGAGCCGCTAAAAAGGCCGTACGGGATGCGAGGGCAAAAGTTAACCAAGAAGTGTATGCCAGGACACGAGAGAAGGAGAAAAGGATATCTATAAACTGGCTCGCATAAGAGACCGAAAGACGAGAGATATTGGGAGAGTTAGGTGTGTGAAAGATATGGACGACAAGGTTCTGGTTCAGGATAACGAAATAAAGGCTAGATGGAGTTCTTACTTTAATAATTTATTCAACGGACACCAGAAACAAGGTTTTGGAGATGTAGAGGTAACACCAAGCATGGTTAATCGGGAATTTGTGCGTAGAATACAAAAGAGTGAAGTTAGAAAGGCGTTAAGGAAGATGGGGTCAAAGAAAGCAGAGGGACCGGATGGTATACCCATAGAAGTTTGGAGGTGCTTCGGGGAGAAAGGGATCGAATGGGTAACCATGCTCTTCAACAAGATTTGGAGGAGCAACAAGATGCCATCGGCTTGGAGGAGAAGCACTCTTATCCCTTTGTACAAGAACAAAGGTGATGTTCAAGAGTGTTCCTATTATCGGGGAATTAAACTTATGAGTCATACGATGAAGTTATGGGAGCGGGTAATCGAGCAAAGGCTTAGGAGATGTGTAGACATCTCGGATAACCAATTTGGATTTATGCCCGGAAGATCGACTATGGATGCGATTTTTATCATGAGACAGTTGATGGAATACCATCGGGACAAGAAGAAGGACTTACATATGGTTTTTATTGACTTGGAAAAGGCATATGATAGGGTACCAAGAGAAGTACTTTGGTGGGCTTTGGCGAGAAAGGGTGTGTCGCGAAAATATATTGACCTCATAAAGGACATGTATGAGGGGGCTAGTGCAAGTGTTTGCACTAATGTTGGGAGAACGGAAGAATTTCCTATTACCATCGGGGTGCATCAAGGTTCCGCACTTGGTTCTTTTCTCTTTGCTATAGTTATGGATGAGTTGACAAGGGATATTCAGGACGACATCCCTTGGTGTGTGATGTTTGCTGATGATATTGTGTTGATTGGTGAGACAAAAGAGGGGGTGGAGAGAAAGTTGGAATTGTGGAGGCAGACTTTAAAGACTCGTGGGTTCAGGCTGAGCAGGAGTAAGACTAGGAGTAAGACTGAGTATTTGAGGTGTCAGTTCACTAAGGTGGCGGGGAACTAAGGTGGCGGGGTTGAGATCGACAGAGGCGGGGAGTATTATTTTCGATGGGAATGTTGTTGAGGGTTCGGATTTCTTCAGATATCTAGGATCTCTATGCGAAAAAGATATGCCCCAAAGATTAAAGGGAAAATTTTATCGCACGGCAATTAGGCCTGCCTTACTTTACGGCTCCGAGTGTTGGGCCGTGAAGCATTGTCACATTCAAAAGATGAGTGTGGCGGAGATGCGCATGTTGAGGTGGATGTGCGGACATACAAGGAAAGATCGGTTAAGGAATGAGGTGATTAGGGAAAAGGTAAAAGTGGCGCCAATAGATGACAAGATGATGGAAAACCGACTAAGATGGTTTGGCCATGTGAAAAGGAGACCGATGGACGCACCAGTTAGGAGGCGGAGGCTGGAGACTTGGAGAACAGAAAAGGTCCCTAGAGGTGGAGGAAGACCGAGACAGACATGGTTGAGAATGATAGAGCACGATATGAGAGTTCTGGGGCTTGAGGAGAGTATGGTGACGGAGAGGGCACAATAGAGGGAAAGGATACATGTGGATTTTTAGTATTTGATATTTTTGCCATATTTAGTGTTTTTTTATTTAATTTAAAGAAATTAAATTATTTATTCTTCTCTCCTTTATTACACTTTTTTACCAACCACTTTCTTATAGATTTTACCTGGTTCATTCCGGATCCTTAATTCTATTTCGGTTTTTAAAAATCGTTTTAATCTTTTTCTCGATTTAAATTTTAAGTTTTTATAAAAGAAAGCCGGAATTCGATTTTAAAACCCCTAAGTTTACCTTGACTTTCCATTACATTTTCGTTCTTCCTTTTTGTTTTTCATCTTCCCCTTTTTTTAGTCGCACTTTGAGGCGTGCGTTCACCCATGGACGGTTCGAAAGGATGATTCATGTCAGCCGACCCCAAATCATTTTGGGATTAAGGCTCTTCTGTTGTTGTTGTTGTTGTTGTTGTTGTTGTTGTTGTTATCTCTCTTGTTAATATTATTATATTCACTATTGTTTTTTTTACTACTCCAAATATTTTTAAGGTTAAATTCACTATTCCCGTTAATTTTATCAAACTTACATATTTAAATATATAAAATATTTTCCTTAAATCTATCTGTTAGCTAATTGTTCATACATACATACTTTATCCTGTTTTTACAATTGTTACTTTCACTACATTTCTTGTTATTACTATTACTTTCACCTAGACTTGGCAAGCGTATTCGTGTCAACTTTAAACGGGTCACCACTACCCCAATCCTAACCCGACTCAATTACATAAACAGGTCATTTGTCTCAATCTTAACCCAACCCATTTAATTTTTCTATAACCCAACCCGACCTGTTTAATCCATTTATCTTTTAGCAGGTCTTGTTTAACCCATTTATCTTTTAGCGGGTCATTTTTAACCCACTTAGCCCGTTTAACCCAATAAACTAATAAAATAAACGAAGTTTATAAGCCTATTATCCCAAAAATGAGGAATGAAATTACTTATTTTTAAGTTGTTTGGGTTGATTATTGATTCAACCCAAATATATCATGACACCTTTAAATAAGTGGGTTATTCGTGTCGGGTTCGTGTCAAAAGAGCTCAACCCTAACCCGACCCATTTACGTTTTGTGTCGTGTCCGTGTCAACCAAATTACTTAAATGGGTCACAACATCATGACCCTAACCCGCTAACTTCGTGTCGGGTTCGTGTCGGGTTTTCGGGTCGTGTCAATAATTGCCACCTGTATTGTTGTTACTTTTACTACTACCACGTTAATAATGTTAATTTCACTACTCGTGGAGTAGCTTGCATCCAATGTTCGAACAATAATTACTAACAGGGTTACTTTTGTTACTTACACATCCAATGTTGGTACATATATGCATTGAATCATTTCGTTACTTAATTTTATCAAATTTATTTTTTATATCAGTTGTATCTAATTGTATTATATACTTATACTAGGTTTGGTCCGGCCCCGTCCGGGCTACCTCTATTTATCGTCAAATTAGAAATAAAACACCTCCAGTTAATATTATTCCTTTCACGACATCTCATGTTAATACTATCACATTAACACCTCCAATTCTTGTTGTTCTTTGACTACTAACGCTATTTTTACGGTTATATCCATTCCGTTAATTTATAAACTCATATTTCAATAAATAATTTTTTTTTCTTAAATCAAATTGTTAGCTAGTTCTAAACTATATAGTATATTAATATATTAATTTGTATATGTTTATGTCACTATATTGAAGTCCCTTGGTTTTCAATTCCAAATTATGATCAAAATGTGGCGATTTTCCAGTTTGACCTTTACTATTGTTAGAAGGATCCCTTATAGAAACATTGGTTTTTTTTTTGGTGTTGATCAGGAGTATCCCCTACCGACAGTTGGGGCAATCTCCTTCGGGGTACTGAATGCAATTTAATGGGTTGACCCCTCCCAAGTTTGGCTTTTTCATTCGCAAGAGTCAGGAATCGAACCCTTGACCACTTGTTTAAGAGATGAGAGCCCTTACCACTCACACTAGCCAACTTTGGTATATAGAAACATTGGTTGCACTACCATTATATTATGGTGGAGTTTCATCACACATCATTTGAAAGTATATAAGATGGCTAAGCTGGTAAATCACTTAACAGTTAACACATATAAGCAACCATCATATCTTTATTATGGAAGTCAATTACAACTGAAATATGTCGTCCAAAGGTAACAGATAAATCTTTTGGACGAGGAAAAATATATCCTAGAATGACAGTGAATTGTTAATTAACCATTGAACGACAAAGAGCTCTTCTAAGAACTGTATCATACTCCTAACTTGTAACTCTTCCAAGTTGAAACACGCAAAATAAGTTCATAGAACGCTTTTGACAGCCATTAGGTCTCTGTTTTCCTGAAGTAACCAGTTAATCGAATAATTTGCAACCTCACATGTCTATGGTTCCATTAGAGAAGAAACAACCATAAGGAAAAGAATAGAATAACCTAAAGCAGATAATAAAGTGATGTTTGTGTTGGTTATAGTTTAAAAAGCTCATGATTAAGTTGTCATCTATAACTTCCCATTTACCGGGGATTTTCGTGCTAAAGAATTTGAATTCGGAAGACAAAACGCCATAATAACTCCCACATTGTACCTCCAAAAGGTTAGCATCAAAATTCATATCGGAAATTATTGCTCCTCATTTAGCAAGCAAACGCTTCATCCATTAGAATGCATGTCCTTGTAAGACTTTCATCTGTTAACAGTAACGAACCACCAAGCACTGAGCAATGAGGTTCCACTAGAGCACTATTGGTCTATGTCAATGAACCTTAACAAGTCCACTGTGTATGATAGGTAATCACTATCCTTCATAATCATAAAAGAAAATAGTAAGGTTGGATTGGATGTGTCCTTGAGCCCAAACACAGCCTGACCCACAGAACACCCCCGCCAAGCCCAAGATAACAAGATTTTGTGTCCTACCCCAGCTCAAACCCCGCCTAGCCCATGATCCCTCTAATCTGACCTAAGAAAGATACAACCGTATCCCGAAGGATACAAATAAGGACGTTAATCGATAAAATCTACGAAACCACAAACGATTTTTGTCTGAATCAGCATCAGTAAAGAATCATAAAATTAACGCCGAAAACTACCTGTGCCTGTTAGGCCATTCAAATGACATCTATATCCAGTTGAGAATGATAAATATGCAACTTAACAACCATGTAATGAAAGAATAGCCAATTGAATTGAATCCAGCTGAAAAGCTTACCCACAACAACTCGAGATCTTTCCCATCATATAACATTTGATATGACTGCAAATATTGTTGATAATGTCTAGTGAAGAAGTGATGTACATTGCATCCACAGCTACCATGTTCAGAGCATACAGGAATCTCTCGAACTAGAACAGTGAACAGATCAGGTCGATCCCTTGCATTATGGAGACACCGAATTCTTAAAGACAAAATCTCTTTATATTCCTACAGAGTATACAACACTATTAGCTGGTAAAGTAAGTTTTATTAACCATTAGTCTGCTAAATAAAAAATTTATAACGAAAAAATGCAGGTCAAAGGGGAAATGCCTCTGCTATGTTCTTACGTAACGAATCATAGAGAGTTGGTAACTCAGTTGCAGCCTGTTATAGGCTTATAGTTCAGAAATATCCCTAAAAATTATTATGTTCATCATAGAAACTATTAGGCAAAATTAGATAGAATAAGGACAATGTCTTCAGCCTATAACTTACATGGCCAACTGAAAACATGGGCATTGGCGGACTGCAGAACTTTTTATTTATAAAGGAGAGATTCAATAGTTGAGAAGCATCCAAATTTTCAAGACAGTGTCGTTTTCTTCTCAAAAGACACAAACTACTATTCCCTCTGTCTCACAATAAGGTTCATTGGCCCCAACATTCATAATGGTATACACATTTAATAAAACAATAAATAAGTAGATACTGATTCGATGGTTAACTCGTCATAATGCATCTCTAATTGGTCCACACAAAAATCTAGCAAGGTTGGACTACTACTCAACTCTACGACTTGCAATTATTACGGTGAACCTATGATTGGAGTTACCACTCAACTCAACGACTCGCAATCATTTTGCGTGAGAACAAGTAACCAACCTTTACAACAGTTCCTGACCAAAGATAACAAGATTATTAAATTGCCAATCGAGCTACTCCTACCCCACTCAAACTAGCAAGCCCCATCTTCAACCATTATTTATCTGCATTTAACAAGGAATCACTATTTGGTATATCCATCTAATTTCTATGCTCTATAGGACTTATGCCACTCTAAGCTTCTAGCATTTACTATTCAATTGACACTGTAAAATCCCAGTTATGAATCAGGTCCAAGTGATTGATTTTCCGGTGATCTTGAAAGCTGGAATAATTTGGCTAAGAGGTATCACCTATTACATGATTGAACTTCTTTTGTCTTCTGTCCGAAAGTTTTCAGATTATGTAAACCAAAATGTACAAAAGATGTAAAGCACGTAACACGTTTACACATCTACGAAGAGGAGGATGATATTACACTAACCAATGGACAAGCTGATGGACTTATAAAAAATACTCCACCACAAATTGAACAATAAGAATGGTTCCATCAATCGCACATTAAAACCATAGATTGTGTGCAAAGATCACCTTATACAGCAGGTACATTCCATAAAAGGATATCAACCACAAGCAAGAAAAGTGTATCCATAGCCTGTAGAAAAAGAAGTGAAAGAGAGGGGTTGTTAATGTATTACAAAAGGGGGTGCTAAATCTTATCAAGGATGAATGATAGGAGGATCTGAGCAATGAAAATCATCATTGAAGAACATGATCTGCGTCATTTAGAATTCCAAAGCATCCAACTCTAATTAAAAGATTAACTAATTTTTAAAATGTACGAACCAAATTAATTCACTAACCTTTAAATAAAGTTACAACAAGTATCACACATCATGGTTAACTAACTAGACCACAGATACATACAATCTACATTCCTCATACAATGTAATAGAGCATCAGTACCTCTATGCAAAGATGGAAAGAGCATCTACAAATAGTATAATCAGCACTATGCAACAAATAACCGAATTGATTATCACGAGAGTATGAGAAGAAACACAATACCTATTCGACGCTGCTTCAATATTTGATATGGTAAAAGAATTCATGTAATGTGAGGTGCTGGATTGCGAGGTTGTAGTAAAAAAATTGAGTGGAAGAAGCAATAACAATCCGACGACAGAGCAAACTACAAAAAACTTGATTCTGCAACATAGCCAAAATAACACAGTTAAGCCACAATGCGATTCATTAAAGAATACGACACAAGGAGTTTTGCTATAGCAAAGGGAACATTTAAATGGGTTAGCAACTTATTATTAGATGCATCCAAGAGCACGTAGTTTACGACTATAACAAAGCAACACTTGAGGCGATACAGAATATTCTATTTCTATCCCTGGTAACTTAACCTAACAATTGAATTTCTATCCGAACATTTAGGCATAGTACAGGATGCAACAATAACTATAATAAACTCTAACTTACGACGTAAAGTTGATCAACATACTGACTTGATTGACACTAGACTCACTTTTTATGGTTAAAATTGCATTACTCAAATTATAGATATGATTGCAGTTCTTATTATCCTAGATAATAAAAACTAGCTTATTTCACCTCCAAATTATAATCTTCTTGGGACCCGAAATGACAACCCCTCAATTTTCTGATTCATGTAGAAAACCAAAATACTCCAATTTCAAAAACATGATATGATCCATCCCCCTTTATTTATTTTACTTATGCAGAAGTCTATTGGACTCGCCCCTATGATATGCCTTATCACAAATAGTCTCAATCATTTGTTTACATTTGATTTAATTTAGAATTAAAAAAAAAAAAAAAAAAAAAAAAAAGTAGGCAAATGAATGGAACCGAGGGAGTAGGTGTTGGTGAATAAAAAAGAAGAAATTGAAACACAGGAGGGTATGTGAATAATAGAAGAGAAAAAAAGGACCCGAATTTGAAGAGGCGGATGATGATGAGAGCGTCGAGGCCAGAATGATGAAGAATATCGGACTCGGGAACACGAAGAGCACGCGAAATCCACGAAACGGACGGCAAGAGGCGGCGATCAAAGGAGGGTGGTTGACGATTGTCGGAGAGGCGGCGGGCGTAGTAAATAAAGGCAGTAGAAGGTTGTTTTCTAAGAACGGAGAAGAGAGAGAGTACCGCCATTGCTAATCCTATGTTAATCGCCGCCGATGCGGCTAATCCTTGCGGCGTCATCTCACAGAATTCCGAGGTGTAGGTGCAACGTATAAGTGGAGTCACTGGAGTGTTACACTTGCTGAATGTGTGAGAATTACATGGCGGTTTATTATAGCGGGAGGAAATGTTGTTCTTTTTTGGGTGCCAAGAGCGGGAGCAAATGTCGTTACGTACTTATGTGACCGCCCTTGCTAGATCGGTAACAACTAACACATCTAATATGGAGTATCTATCATATTATTATTAAACTAACACATCTATATATTTATCTATCTATCTATTATCCATCTATATTATTAAAGAAACCTTTTTTTGAGCAATTATAAAGTCTTCAACATTGACGAAACACCACAAATTAATAAATAATGCTAAATAACTTTACTCTAACTAAAAAGATAAACTTTTAAGCTAGCAAGAATTTGAGTTTACCTACATATCTTACGTCCATCCCTTGAGTTGTATTTGAGTTTGGAAAGGATTGTTGGTGCCAACTATAAAAATTAGTTCAGATGATTTTACGAACAATTAGAGTCCAAGTTATTATGTATAATATACTTAAAGAACATAACTAACGTGAAATAGATAATATAAAAAAATTATGTTTCTATATCTATTGAATTTCACCACCAATTGCGTCTGTAGAGAGTTCTTAAGGAGTTCAAATTTGTGCTTAGCTTGCCCTATAAAAGAGATTACATACAACTTTTAATGATTGAAGTCAATCCCATCTAATTTCTCTATTTTTTTTGGCTATTTTTATACGTCGGATCTAATTTTTGTTTATTTGATTCATATGAATATATATTACGATTACGGTTAGTTAATTGTTGTGCTAATATTGTGTTTGCTTATTGGTTATTATTACGCTATATCATAGTCTTTCTTAGCTGTTAGTAACAGTGCAATTTGGTTCGAAATTTCCGGTACAATATTAAGTGAGACGATAGCTTGGTTGTTTAATTCACGGAGTAAAGCTTCAAATAATTCTTGCGGCATACAACATCGTAATTTTACTACTTCAAAGTACGAAGTATATTACAACTCATACTCTATTATCTCTATTATAGTTGATTTTTAATATGTCGAATACATGTCATTGAGTTTTATTCGATCTGTAATCGTATAATATTAAGAGGTAGAGTGGATATGAAACATGATTGATTCACTTGAGATACGGAGTAAAAGTTGTTAGTCTTGCGAACATGCATATACTACTTATACTTTCATGATGATAACAATACCTCATACACAAAATCTCATTATAGACGGCAACTATCCGTCTATAATTAAAGACGGGCTAAGTAACATATCACATTACGCATAAGACAAACAACAACTTACGTGATGGGGCCCAAAAATGTCACCACTTTAAGGGTATTTGACCCGTCTCTTACTATAGACGGATATATCCATCTATAGCAAGACTTGCTGATAGATTTTAATATTTTATTTTAATATCACCGTCTTTCATGATTCTTAATTGAACCCAAAAACGATTTTTTTTTATATACTCCTAACATTTCACATAGCACATTGATGGGGCATATTCTGCACCCGCTGACCGAGTCAACATATTGAGCAAGGTCAAAGCCAAAAGACAACAAGTCAACGTATTAGACAGCCTAACCGACGCAGCCTGTCGGCCTGTCACTTGGGTCTCGGCTAGTCAACTAGCCAGCCGGGAGGCACATCCGCGTACTCACATCCAGTCCCCTCGGCATGGAGTCAACCAGGCCAGCCGGCCTGCCATGGGTCCCCCCGGCCGAGGGTAGAACAGTATTTCCACCTACTAGCCACTTGGCCACTACGTGACAAAAGGTGAAAGTCTATAAATACTCCTCAATCCTCATTGAGAAAACGATCCACGATTCATCCTAAAACTCACTATTAATCTGGTATAAACTCCCTTATCTCTCTACAATATACTTTGCCAAGTAACACACAACTTAACCTCTCTAAATTTACTGACTTGAGCGTCGGAGTGAGTACGCTCGGTACCAAGCCGAGCCCTCAGTTTGTTCATCTTAAACAGGAGAGAGCGAAAGGAAGAGAAAAGTCAAAGACATCATTCAACAAGCTCACGTGGTCACAACTCTGCTCTGGAATTACACCCGGAACAATTAGCGCCGTCTGTGGGAAACCATACTAAAAGCTAGTCACCTATCTTACAAAAAAAAAAAAAAAACAACCACAAACCATTCAAAGAGCTAAGAAATGTCAAAACAGCCAGAAGTAATTGTGAGTGACGAAACTGCATACTATCAGGATGACACGTTCCCTAACTCTGAGATCGGGCAGTCCCCCACCGGCCGAGTCATTGAGCCGGTGAAGTACGGGATGCCAAGAGAGCCAGAAACACCGATGCCGATCAGCCAAGTCACCATCATGGGACATGTGGTCGATGCAGCCAAACTGAAGCTATTCCTGGACCTGATGGGTGGTACGCCGGTCACCCCTATCACGACGACGGTGACGGCAGCGCCTCCACAGGGTGACCAGGGCCCACAAAGTGACTCCGAACAACTTGACCGGAGTAATACAAGGAGCTGGGCATGCAAGGACGCCGGCGGAGCCCGTGGTGCCAGTGGCAGACCAAAGTCCTTCCCCCACTCACGGGAGGACAGCGTCGCCGCGACGTCAACGAGGCCACCCCCCAAGAAATGAAGAAAGAAGTCCGACTCTCCAAAGTCGGACAACAAAGAAGCCCTTCCCACCACGGGGAGAGAAGCCGGACTAGGGTTGCGAGGAGCCGATCGCCGCGTGTCATTCGGCACGTGGTCAGACAGCCCCTCAGTGCCTATATCCTCGAAGTCCCGGTGCCGACTAAACTGAAGCTGCCGCCCCTATCATACAAAGGGGATAGCGACCCAACCGACCATGCCGAGGCTTTCGAGTCGTACATGTCGGTATGGGAGCAACCCGATGAGGTGTGGTGCCGAGTCTTCCCAACAACGCTGCATGGGATGGCTCAAAGTTGGTACAAGGGGTTACCTAATGGTTCGGTATACTGCTATGCCGACCTGAGAGACAACTTCATAGCCCAGTACGCCTGCAACAAAAGAAGGGTTGTGGAGACCTCAGATCTCCTGACTATCCGACAGGGGGAGGACGAGTCCCTCCGGAGCTACGTCAAGAGATTCGACGCTAAGGTTCAGCAAATCCGTGAGCTGAACACCGAGCTGGCGGCCTTCGCACTGATGAAAGGCCTGCCGAAAGGAGAGTTCAAAAATGAGCTCATCAAGTGTGAGGACCTCAATCTAGACTCCGCCAGAAAGATGGCCGACCGAGTCATAAAGGTGGAGGACTACCACAAGACCTGGGTAGGCCACATCGAAGCTGGGCACCCAGAGAGAAGGGGCCGCCGGGACAACGCAGATGAAGGACGCCGTGACATGAATAGGTCACGGCCTGAAAGATTTAACAGGAAACCGAACTCGGCGGGCGCCGGGGGGAGTTCGGGACCATACACCCAGAAGCGGTACAGCGGTCTCACCCCCCTGGTCAAATCACCGGCCGAGGTCTTTGCCCTAAGTAAGAATGAAGGGCAGAAGTGGGCCAGCCCCCCCAAGGCGAGGGGGGACGGTGTGATGTGGACGATGTCGTCGCTCATCCAATCAAACACATTTATAAAACTCAACATACAACTAGCTAGTGGTAAGTCGAGGTCGATCCATGGGACGGTGGTTACTCAAATTATTCAATCTAATTATGGTTATGCTTGGGGTTGTCACAATTATAATGAGTTGATGATTCTAAGCTAATAAAGGCAATAAACAAGCAACAAAAGGAAAGATGTAAACAATTGATTAAAAAGCACTAGGGTGTCATGGGATTATAGGGGAATCATGGGATATGATCATACAAACATGTTCTCAAATTATAAGCAAGCAATTATTGTTGTGATGGATTGAGTTGGGTTATATCTTACAATCCTAGGAAAGTTTGGGTCCCGGAGCCGAATCGATTAGATTGTACAACACCTACAAGTCGACTTAATCTTCCCTACTCAACAACATGCATGGTCTAATGAGACTCGAGTTGGGTTATGTCTTACAAGTCTCATTGAAAAGATAGGGGATGATAGTAAATGCAAGGATTCATAGGCTTAGCATTTCATCAAACATAACACGTGCATGAGTTGAGATCAAAACAAGCAAGCAAATAAAACATGAAAGCATATTAATTTAAGCATGAATCATTCCCCATGTTGGTTTCCCCTAATCACCCATTAAACCCTAGCTAAGAGACTACTCACTTATCATTATATTGAACATGCTAGCAAGGTTGTCAATCATACTAACAAAGTGAAACATGATGAACAAATAAGAAAGATTAACAATAATTAAAAAGGGATTAAGAGATTATACCTACTAATGATTCCAATAACAAAGCAAGAATAATAGAAGAACTTGATGATTGATGGAAGGTTGTCAATCTCCCAATAAACCCAATAATCTTCTAATTACCCAATAATAAACTTGAATTCCTCAATAATAAACTTGAACAATGATTAAAGGAAAGATTAATGTATATTTTGTGGAAAGATTAAATGATAATCTATTCTAATCTACTACTAATCTAATCTAAGGAAAGATTGATTCCACCTAATGAAAACTTGATGGTTTGATTATTACAAATGGGGTATTTATAGTGGAAATTAGGGAGGATGCATTAGGGTTAACTAAGGGCTAAACTAGTAATTACACTTTTTAAGTTGAGCAAGGAGACTCCGGGATTCTCCGAGAGAAGGGCTTCTCTTATCGTTGCTTGAAGAATGAAAATCTCGTGATGTGAAGAAATCTGGGCGTCCAAGGGTGAAGACGGGCTGATTTGTAGTTCACGTAGCAAGGAAAATCCCCTGTCCCAGAATACGCCCGTCCCGAGCGAAATCCCAGCGTCCTGAGCTTCAACCCGAGCGGGTTGAAATCGACCCGAGCGGGTTCACGATATCCCGCTCCGATAGACTTGACCCGCGCGGTTGAGCCGCTATTCCCTTTCTTTTTGCTTTTAAGCCTAAGATTCCTCCATATACTCTTTATTTATTCTTCCTTGGTCATCATTCTTGCTTCCTCTTCATACTTAGTCCCTCAAATATCGTCAATAAGCTTCCAAATATGCACGAAAGACGAGAATTTCCGCCTTATTATCTTCTTTCCTACAAAACATGTAAAATGCACTAGGAAAGCAAATAGGAAGGATTTGACGGATAAAATGGTAATGAAATGTTATAAAAGTATGCAAAATAGGCTCAATTAGGGGATTAAATGTGCGCAAATAATGTTCACATCAAATATCCCCCAAACCGAACCTTTACTCGTCCCGAGTAAAGAGGTGAAAAAAACTAGACCTTTATTTAAACTAACCTAATAATATAGCCGATATGAGACAATTAGCGGGTCTCACTCCACCCCTTCAACTCACAACAAGACAACCATGAGGTAGGATGCCTTCTTGCAAGGCAAGGTGGGTCTTGCCAAAATGGCGACACATCCAATCATTAAGCACACAAAAACACATAGTGGATGCATCTACGAAAGAATAGCCACTTTCCTCATCTAAGTGGCGGAAATTATCTACAAGGGAAGCAATTCAAGGGTACACAATCCTTCAAAGATGCAATTTGTTCAAACTACTAAGCCTAGAAGGATACCAATAAATCACCTCCAAGTTGTGTCAAGCTAGGGTACCTTTGTCCTCAATCGTTAAATGCTTTTGTCAAGAGTAGACTCCCTATGGTGTTAGAAACACTGGAGGATCGCGGAATTCCCCCTCTTGCCTAGACAAGAAGAAGGGTCGTCCCCTCTCTACCATGCACAAAAATGGATACGATGGATAAAGGGATCGATAGATATTTGAGTTTCACTTTGGGAGTTTGCTTTCATTTTTGTTTTCCCCCCAATTTCTTGTGGCATATAACATTTGAGAACACTTTCTTTTTGCCATTTCTTTTTTGATTTTTGGCTTTTCAATACTTGACAACTTTTTTTTTTTTTTGCATTTCTTTTTGAACATTTTCAAAGTCACCCCAATTAGTAACGAGGGTGCCTTGTATTTGAAGCTTTAGGAGTTCTATTTTTGCTCCTCTTTTCTTTTGATGCATTTTTGCAAACTTTCTTTCATTTTTCATTTCATTGAACTCAAATTGATTTCTTTTTTGTGCCCATTCCCTTTGATGACAAAAATATGGTAGAATATGGATGAATGATGGAAGTATGCATGGTTTCAAGGGTCACCTTGGAATAAACGGTAGCCAAGGAGTTATCACACCACAAGGTACTCTTGACTAGGCCTTAAACCATGGGTCAAAGGATACTAGCATGACACATCCTAGGGTGTTTTACAAGTATTCTAACAAGCAAAGTCTTAAGAACAAAAAGCATCTACTAGGGCCTATATACACTTGTCAAGCTTCCCAAGTAGACGGTTTCGCAAAATTTTTCTAACATGCAAACTACATGCCATGATGCAACTAACATATATACATCCTAATGCAAATGATTCTACCAACTAATATGACATATAAACTAAATGCAAGTCCTAAATTCACATTGTTGTACCGCATCAATCAAAATAAAGCCACATAGTCATTAACATAAAGAGGAAAAAGGAGATTGGAAAGATCATACCATGCGGTCTTCAATATCCTCATGTCTCGGATGTGGCGTAGTCAATCAATGTGAAAAAGGATGAACAAACATAATATATACAAAACAATATATACAAGTCTACACTACAAAGGAAATGAACTTGTTTTTGGTTTTTGAAATTTTTGAAATTTTTATGGTTTTTGATTTTATGAAATTAGAAGACATATTTTTGAGATTTTTCAAAATTTTTCAATTTTTATGTATTTTGGAATATAAATTCCCATCCCCCACTTTATTTTGGACATTGTCCTCAATGTACATGTAGGAATAGGAATGAAAAAGAAAAGCATGTTTTTGGATTTTTGATTTTTTGAAATTGAAGTACAAATGCAATGATATGGTATGAATGAATGCATGCTCTAACTAAATGCAATTCTATATGACATATATAACAAATGAATGCAATCTAAACTATACTATATGATGCATGATAAATGCTTAAGTCACCTATGATCAAACCTCCCCAAACCGATTTAAACACTATTTCTAGTGTAGAAATGAATAGGTTTGGCCATTAGTAACTAAGCATGAATTCTAGTCTATATGCAACTATCTACATGAATCATGTGGGATAAATACAATGCAAACTAATCTAATCATGTGAGGTATAATACAATGCAAACTATACATGAGAAATAGGGAAAGAAAGGTCTCACAATCACGATCTCAATCAAAGCCTCTATCATTAAGGCTATCATCATCTTCATTACTTTCTTCTTCTTCTTCCTCTCCTCCTCCTTGGTCATCTTCATTCAAGCCTTGGTTTGGGAACACAAGGTGCGGTTGCACCCAAGAAGGCCTAGGGCCATTAGGATCAATAAACCCTTGTTGTGCCATATGATAATATTGAGGATAGAGGGCCAAATAGTTGTCTTCTTGCCCTCGGTGCATCCTAACATCCATGTTGCTTATCATACCCATCAATATATCCATGGCCGATGGCGGGCTACTCGGGCGAGGGGGAGAAGGTGAAAAGGGTCGGTAGACATGGGGGTATGGAGGTATCTCCGCATATGAGGGCCGAACACCATGAAGGAATGGTGGAAATTCAAGGCTTGGACCTTGGGATGGTGGTGGTGCATGGGAAGGAGTAGAAGGTGCCTCCTCACGTCTCCTAGGTGGTGGAACCCTAATCCTCTCAATGGGGAGGAGGTAGCTCGGCATGGGTGCAAGGTAACTCGACCTAGGTGTGATAGGAGGAAGGTCCCAACAAGGAAGGGTGAATGTAGTGCTTCCCTTGGTGTACCAATCAATACCTCCCAAATCATTATGTTTGCACCATTTGTGATGCCTAAAGATGACCCTCTCATTAAGTAAAGTATCTCCGGGTAGAGGCTCATACCTCCCATCATCATTAAATCCCGGACATAAAGCATCGGCCATCCTAGTCACAAGACCACCCATCACAATTCCCTTTGATTTTGTCTTACCCTTTGATAGATTCCGAAATCGGACAAGTAATTCAAGAGCGGGATTAAAGTTGTACTTTGGCAAACCTTGGACATTCAAATATGACTCAAGAAAAGTCATGTCAAGTTGACTCACACATCCCGTGTCACTTCTACCATGAATAGTCCCCGCTATAAATTGATGCCACATCCTAATAACCGGGTGATGAATGTAAAAGGCATGACACCTCTTAAAACCCTCTAATTCTAACCCGGTGATTGCTTTCCACAAATGTGACTCCGTGAACCCCACGGGCTTTTCAAGGTCGGTCTCGGGTATCGCAAGCCCAAAGATTTCACCAAAGGTACCCAAATGCATTTGATGGGTCTCATTACACAACCTAAATTCCAAAGACACCCCATATGTCTCTCCTTCAAATACTTTGAGACTAGACAAGAATTCCAAGGTGAGGCTAAGGTAGGTTTCCTCATGCATATTAAATAAAGTCTCAAGACCCATTTCTCTAAATAAGGACTCGGTTCGTCCTTCAATACCAAGTTTATCCAAAGTTTGACGACAAATGAAACGAGTGGGTTCGAACTCCTTACCAAGTAGTTTCAAAAATCGCTTCCTTTGCTCATTTTTGATGAATACTACCTCCGGGAAATCATCAAGTTGCTCAATCTCCGGCACTAACTCCTCTTCTTGCATTTGGTACTCCGGTGGAGCATTAGAATTGCTTCCTTTTCTTCTTTTTGATCCCTTAGAAGTAGTAGCCTTACTCTTGCCCCAAAAATTCATTGTTGTAGCCTTGAAATCCACCAAGTATCACTACCCAAGAATGCCACAAATCTTCACAAATAAGAGCCAAACAACCTTGAAAATGCCTTACTAGAACACTAAAAGCAATGTAGTGAAGCTAGAAGGCAAAAATCAAACCCGAAAATCAATTGTTGCTCACGGATTTTTGGAGCTCCAATTTTTGAAATGATGAAAATGGGTGATTTTGAGCAAATAGAAGGTTGGAAAGTTGGTTTTTATTGTGTAGAAATGGATTAGAATGATTTTTAGAGTAATTAGATGGTGATTTGGTTGGATTTTATGGTTATTTGGGTGAGTTTTGTGAGTTGAGGTTGAGTTTGAAGGTAGAAGATGAAGATGGTAGGTGAACTTTGAGTGAAGAGTGATTTTTATAGCTGAAAACAAGGCATTCACGGGTTAAAGGCTGAACACGGGTGGGGTAGCAATATTCTGCCCGTGATACTTTGTGAGATTCCAAAGAATCGGAAGGTGGACCCGCTCGGGACAGAATGAACCCGCTCGGGTTGGCTGTGAACCCGCTCCAGATAATTTCAACCCGCGCGGGTTGAGAGTAAAGAAGGGCGTTTTTCTTAAAATCCGCCCGATTCTTGGGCGAGAATTTTTCTTCTTTTCTTGGCCTTCAACCCGCCCGGATTTATCTCGGGATGGACGTCTTTTTTGAAATTATGGCCCAACACCTTTCCCTTGATAACACACTTACTCATAAGCCCAATTTTTCCATTTTCTTCATTTTTTGACATTTTTCATCTTCTCATTTTTATGAATTTCCTTCAAAAACTCAATTAAAAATATGAGATCCCTCCCTTTCATCTCTCATGCAATTAAATGAATGCAAAACTACACTAGATGCATATATACAAATTAATGGTTATTGAGGGACTCCATCAAACCAAGGACTATCAATTAACAATTTCATGGAAAATTATCACTAGCACTCAAAGCACGTAGAAGTCGGTCAAATTCTTGGGAGTGGGACATGAATAGGCATGCATAGCAACACAAGATTATGCAATGAAATAATGCCCAAGTAAAAGACCGAGCAAGCATATCAAGAGCATCATGACAAAAATCATAAGAGAAATGATGGATGGAAGAAACATGAAATGGGTAGTTGGTTGGCAATTCACTCAACTCATCCTCCAAATAGTCAAAATCACCACATTCAATGCAAGTGCTCTCATTATCATCCAAGGTGATTTTAAGGGTGTCTATTTGAGGTTCCCAAATGTCCTCATCAAATTCCTCATCCCAACAAGGTCCATTATCAAAAGGGTTGTCATACCAAGGCTCACCAAGCTCAACACAATTGTCTCCCTCAAATATGTCATCCTCAAAGGGTGAGTTTTCACTCAAGCTCTCATCCATATCACTCTCACTTTGCCCATTAACATCAAATTCCATGGAGGTTGATTTCATTGAAACACAAGATGAGTAGGATGGCGGCATCCATGCATTAGTTTCACAATCAAGAATGTACTCCTCCTCATCATCACTCTCCTCATCTAGCACTCCATCTTCCCAAGGTGGGGTAATTTTGTGGACAAAGTGGGTTGACTCAAGGTTATAGGAAGGTTTCTCATCCTCACAAATCTCATTTTCATCATAGTTTTCCTCAATGAATTTTTGAAATGTGGCTTTTATCACTTCAATACCTTCCTTGGCATTCTCAAAGATGTCATGTATAGTTTGCTTAAGACAATGGGTGGTCATGAACTCAACAAATTCCCAAAATTCCTCACAACTCATCTCACATATCCTACCACCACTCAAGTGAAATGCCAAGTTGCGGGTTTCAAGGTTCATGCCATTATAAATAACACAACATGCTTCATAGTTTGAAATAGTAAAACCATGATGCCAAGCATGAGTCATATAATCTTCAAATCTTGCAACATATTTATCAAATGATTCATTTTCATATTGCCAAAAAGTGAATGTAGACATGTTGGGCATGTGAAATAGAACAAGTACAATAAAACTCAAGGAAAAGAAGCACAACTAAAACTAGACAAAAGAACAATTCAAATAAACAACACCGTCCCCGGCAACGGCGCCATTTTGATGTGGACGATGTCGTCGCTCATCCAATCAAACACATTTATAAAACTCAACATACAACTAGCTAGTGGTAAGTCGAGGTCGATCCATGGGACGGTGGTTACTCAAATTATTCAATCTAATTATGGTTATGCTTGGGGTTGTCACAATTATAATGAGTTGATGATTCTAAGCTAATAAAGGCAATAAACAAGCAACAAAAGGAAAGATGTAAACAATTGATTAAAAAGCACTAGGGTGTCATGGGATTATAGGGGAATCATGGGATATGATCATACAAACATGTTCTCAAATTATAAGCAAGCAATTATTGTTGTGATGGATTGAGTTGGGTTATATCTTACAATCCTAGGAAAGTTTGGGTCCCGGAGCCGAATCGATTAGATTGTACAACACCTACAAGTCGACTTAATCTTCCCTACTCAACAACATGCATGGTCTAATGAGACTCGAGTTGGGTTATGTCTTACAAGTCTCATTGAAAAGATAGGGGATGATAGTAAATGCAAGGATTCATAGGCTTAGCATTTCATCAAACATAACACGTGCATGAGTTGAGATCAAAACAAGCAAGCAAATAAAACATGAAAGCATATTAATTTAAGCATGAATCATTCCCCATGTTGGTTTCCCTAATCACCCATTAAACCCTAGCTAAGAGACTACTCACTTATCATTATATTGAACATGCTAGCAAGGTTGTCAATCATACTAACAAAGTGAAACATGATGAACAAATAAGAAAGATTAACAATAATTAAAAAGGGATTAAGAGATTATACCTACTAATGATTCCAATAACAAAGCAAGAATAATAGAAGAACTTGATGATTGATGGAAGGTTGTCAATCTCCCAATAAACCCAATAATCTTCTAATTACCCAATAATAAACTTGAATTCCTCAATAATAAACTTGAACAATGATTAAAGGAAAGATTAATGTATATTTTGTGGAAAGATTAAATGATAATCTATTCTAATCTACTACTAATCTAATCTAAGGAAAGATTGATTCCACCTAATGAAAACTTGATGGTTTGATTATTACAAATGGGGTATTTATAGTGGAAATTAGGGAGGATGCATTAGGGTTAACTAAGGGCTAAACTAGTAATTACACTTTTTAAGTTGAGCAAGGAGACTCCGGGATTCTCCGAGAGAAGGGCTTCTCTTATCGTTGCTTGAAGAATGAAAATCTCGTGATGTGAAGAAATCAAGCGTCCAAGGGTGAAGACGGGCTGATTTGTAGTTCACGTAGCAAGGAAAATCCCCCTGTCCAGGAATACGCCCGTCCCGAGCGAAATCCCAGCGTCCTGAGCTTCAACCCGAGCGGGTTGAAATCGACCCGAGCGGGTTCACAGTATCCCGCTCCAGATAGACTTGACCCGCGCGGGTTGAGCTGCTATTCCCTTTCTTTTTGCTTTTAAGCCTAAGATTCCTCCATATACTCTTTATTTATTCTTCCTTGGTCATCATTCTTGCTTCCTCTTCATACTTAGTCCCTCAAATATCGTCAATAAGCTTCCAAATATGCACGAAAGACGAGAATTTCCGCCTTATTATCTTCTTTCCTACAAAACATGTAAAATGCACTAGGAAAGCAAATAGGAAGGATTTGACGGATAAAATGGTAATGAAATGTTATAAAAGTATGCAAAATAGGCTCAATTAGGGGACTAAATGTGCGCAAATAATGTTCACATCACGGTGACACTAACCAGTTTTGTGACTATCAAGGCCAAACCGGCCATAAGACCGACAACTGTCGGCATTTGAGGAACGCCATCGAGGAGCTAATCCAAAAGGGGGCCCTCAACAAGTATGTAGCTGGAGGCCCGGAAACAATCTCCGACGGGGCGAACAGAAAATCAGTATTCCAGCGGATGGGAGTGATCCAGGTTGTCACCGGGGGAAACGAGAACGGTGGGTCAGCTAATGGGCACAAACGACACCTAAATAAGCTATATCAAGCCATCAACTTTGTGCCCAAAACAGCGATCCCCGCTTCCACCGTCCCCGATATAACCATCGGAAAGAAGGACTACGAATTGAAGGAGTCATCGCCCCGCACAGCGATCCGCTCGTAGTCCACCTAGACATAGCCAATCACTTGGTGAAGAGGTGCCTGATTGACACAGGCGCCTACACAAACATCATGTTCAGGGAGTGCTTTCTCAATCTCGGTCTGAAGATTGAAGACCTGAGCCCCTGCACCAACCCGCTTGTACAACTTCTCCGGGCCGGCCTGTACCCACAGGGTCAATCGATCTTGGTGATGTTCGGCCAAGCGGATGCGGCCAAAAATGTTTGGTCTGAGTTCGTGGTTATTGATGGTTCGTCCGCCTACAATGTCCTAATAGGCCGGGTCACTTTGAGCGAGGCCGATGCAGTGATGTCCATCCGGGCCCTGACATTGATGTATGTCTCGGACCGGGGGGAAGCACAAAATCTCGTCTCAAAGGACGAGAGAGATGAAATTGTCAATGTCCAAGTATCTGCCAGAGGGTGCAACATGCAATCCCTCAAAGTGGCGAAAAAATCAGAGAAGGGGAAGAGCCCATCCTTACAGCAGGAGGGTGATCCGATGCACACCAACGTCGGCATGGTCAAAGGAGCCGAGACCGAGGAAGTGGAAATTGACCCAGGGCGCACCGTAACTGTCGGTGTCGGCCTGGAGCCAAAATTCAGAGTCGATCTCCTAGACCTGCTGAGGAAGAACAAAGATGTCTTCGCATACTCAGCAGCCGAGATGCCAGGCGTGAGCCGAGAGGTGATCGTTCACAAGCTGAACGTACTCTCCACCGCTCGCCCTGTCAAGCAGAAGATGAGGAACTCCTCAGCCGAGAAAGATGAGGCCATCAAAGCTGAGGTAGATAAACTACTAGAGGCGGGCTTTATCATGCCTTGTACTTACCCTGAGTGGCTAGCAAATGTTGTAATGGTAAAGAAGTCATCAGGGGGGTGGAGGATGTGTGTTGATTTTACAAATCTTAATAAAGCATGCCCTAAAGATTGATATCCCTTGCCTCGAATAGATAGTTTAATTGACGCAACGGCAGGCTACACTATGCTGAGCCTGCTAGACGCCTTCTCAGGGTACCATCAGGTATTCATGGCCGAGGAAGACATGCCTAAGTGCGCATTCATCACCATACACGGCACATACATGTATAAAATGATGCCGTTCGGTTTGAAGAACGCTGGCGCGACTTACACTAGGCTGGTGGACAAAGTGTTTCAAGATCAAAAAGGGCGAAACATCGAGGCTTACGTCGACGATGCTATTGTAAAAAGCAAGTCTGACAGCGAGCACTTGGCCGACTTGAGCGAAACATTTTGTTCACTAAGGAAATATAAGATGAAGCTTAACCCAATGAAATGCAACTTCGGTGTCCGGGCCGGCAAGTTCCTCGGCGTGCTTGTCAGCGCCTGGGGAATTGATGCCAATCCAGAGAAAGTCCAAGCAATACTAGACCTGCCGGAGCCGAGGAATCGAAAAGAGGTTATGATGCTGACCGGGAGGATGGCGGCTCTCGCCCGCTTCATCTCTCGGTCGGCCGACAAGAGCACCCCATTCTTTAAAGTGTTGAAGGGGAATAAAGACTTTTGCTGGGGGGAGGAACAGAGTGCGGCTTTCAAGCAACTGAAAGCCCACCTACTAACTCTCCCGACCCTATCCAGGCCAACGCTGGGGGAGACGCTATACCTATATTTAGCAGTTACCTCGGCCACGGTCGATCTTAAATCGTCGAGAAGAAAACAAGCAGCAACACCCAATCTACTTTATCAGCCATACACTGCTGCCCGCCGAAAGAAATTACCCACTGATTGAAAAAGCGGCCTTCGCCGTCGTCGTTGCCGCAAGGAAGTTAAAACCCTATTTCGACGCACATCCCATGACGGTCTTAACCGACCAGCCATTGGAGAAAGCCTTAGAAAAATTCGAAAAATCAGGCAGACTTATCAAATAGGCAGTGGAGCTATCCGGCTTCGGCATTCAATACAAACTGAGGCCCTCGATAAAGGGGCAAGCGCTTGCAGACTTCCTGGCCGAGTGCACTTATCAAGAAGAATCAAATCCCGGGGTGTGGGAAGTATACACCGACGGGTCCTCCACGGCGAACAGCTCAGGAGCCGGCATCCTTATCATCAGCCCTAACGGGGACGAGTTTGAGTACGCCTTGAAGTTTACCTTCTCGGCCTCAAATAACGAATCCGAATATGAGGCGGTGATAACTGGAGTCGAGTTAGCTAGGGCTGCCGGGGCGGAGCATGTTGTGGTGAAAACAGATTCACTCTTAGTCACTAATCAAATCAGAGGAGAGTATGAGGCTCGAGACGACGGGATGGTGAGATACCTGGAAAGGGTAAAAGCCGACACTGCAAAGTTAAAATCTTTCCAAATACAGTGTATCCCCAGGTCTGAGATCAACCGGGCCGATGCTCTCTCAAAACTTGCCAGTTCAAGCAACAAGAATGTCAGTCGAACCGTGCTGGTGGATATCAGGAATGCTAAAAGCATCACTGAGACCGTCGACATGGTGGGCGACATCGAAGCCGAGACAACGTGGATGACTCCGATAATGAAATACAAACTAACAAAAGAGTTACCGGAGGACCGCAGTCTCTCCCAGAAGATAAGAAGGATCGCCGCAAGGTACTTGGTGTTAGAGGGAGAACTATACAGAAGGTCCGTGATAAGACCACTTTTGAAATGTGTCGGCCCAGCCGACGCGGAGCTCATACTGACAGAGATTCACGAAGGCATCTGCGGACATCACATGGGGGCGAGAACGTTAGCCCACAAAGCTCTCCGAGCCGGCTACTTCTTGGCCGACCATGCTGAAAAGATTCCAGAACAAAGACCACGAAGTGGAAGAATTGTCAGATGCACGCTCCGGTGATACATGTACCTTCCCGAGACCTGCAACCAGTACTTAGCCCCCTACCATTTGCACAGTGGGGGATGGATTTATTAGGGCCATTCCCGATGGCCTCCGGAGGAAGAAAGTACCTAATCGTCGCCGTTGACTACTTCACCAAATGGGTCGAGGCTGTCGCGGTACCTGCCAAGACCACGGCGGCCGTAAGAAAGGTGATTTGGGAGAACATCATAACTCGTTTTGGGTTACCCCAAGTCATTGTATTTGACCACGGCCGAGAGTTTTGGAGCGACATGGTGATGAATTGGTTGGAAGAGCTCGGTATCAAATTTGTATACTCCTCCGTCTGCCACCCTCAGAGCAACGGGCAGGGGGAGGCAGCTAATAAAACAATACTGAACGGGTTGAAAAAGAAGGTTGAAGATTTAAAGGGAAGATGGGCTGATGAACTACCCGGCGTCCTGTGGTCCCTTCGAACCACGGAGAAAGAAGCAACAGTGGCATCCATTCCACCTAGTCTATGGGTCTGAGGCCGTCCTGCCAATTGAAGCAGCGGTGCCGACATTCAGAACGCAAACTTTTAACCCAGTCGAAAATGAAGAAGGCATGAGAGCCTCCCTAGACCTGGTCGAAGAAAGTCGAGATACGGCACGGCTCAACTTGGCAGTATATCAAAACCGAATGAGAAGAGCCTACAACCGTAGGGTCCACAAAAGGGACTTGAGAGTAGGAGATCTAGTCCTAAGAAAGTCGGCCGCAGCCAACAAAGGAAACATCCATGGTAAGATGACGGCCAACTGAGAAGGACCCTACAGGGTGGTTGAAGAAATGAGGTCGGGGACATACCGGCTGACAGACATGGAGGGTGTGCCTCTAATGAGCCACTGGAACACAGACAACCTTAGGAAATATTTCGTATAGCGGCGGAGGTGTCCGAGACCGTTGTGGGCACCCCAACGCGTAATTATACCTTATGAAGAATGATCCAAATTTTCCACCAAGATGCTTGTCCCCTCCGTAGTCATACCAAGGTAGACGCCACGGCCAAAGCCGGGCAGTCACCTCAATGGCAGTTGATACTCGCGAAAGCGACCAACATACTTAGTAGACGCCACGGCAGTCACTACAAATGCAGTTGATACTCGCGAAAGCGACCAACATGCTTAGGAACGTATAAGTACAGTTGAGAAACGCAAATCTGACCGCCTCGGCCAATCCGGAGTGGCGGAGGAAGCGATCAATATGTCTACAGATACTGAACGCTGTCGAGCCGTAACCCCGATTGCCGGCCAAAGCCGGAGTGACGGGACACAACGACCGATACGCTAACATGTTCACAACGGCGGTTGGGAAGCGCAAATCTGACCGCCTCGGCTAAGACCGGGAGTGGAGGAGGAAGCGACCGACATGCCAACATGTTTAAAAACGTTTAAGTACAACTGAGATGCGCCTTCTAACTGCCTCGGCCAAGCCGAAAGTAAAAACGAAAAAGCACTCAATATGTTGAAACGTATGAAGACAACTTGATAAAGGCAAAATAAACAAACTTTATTGAAAAATGTTTACAGGTGAGGCAAAACAAAGTCGACGGCCGTCCCCATAGGGATAGCCTAAACACAACCTACGAAAGTTTAAAAACAAAAAGTACAACAAAAGGTTACAGACATAAGACTTTAAGCGCCAAAAGGATGGCAGGGAGGAAAGGCTTAATAGTTGGCCCCCGAACAGCTGAAGCTGTCTGAAGGGCCGGGTGAATCTGGTGACGACCGCCCGTCTCCCTATGCTTGTTTCTGCCCGCCACCGGCAGCAGTAGCAGCATCACCATCAGTGGGCGGCGCAGAGGAGAGCTTGGCAGCTTCACTTGCCTTGGCCCTCTCAGCTTCCTCCCTGGCCGCCTTCACCTTAGCATCCCGAACCGCCTTTTCCGCAGCCTCCTCAGCGGCCTTCACCGCCTTTGCCTTCTCCGCCGCCTTTGCCTCCGAAGCAGCCGCCTTCTCATCAAGAAGCCGGTCAAAATCTTTCCACGGGAAGGAGCTTTCAGGAAGGAGCTCTTTAATCACATCCCTGGTAGCATCTTCGGTCTGGTCCCGGTATTAGGCACACATGTCAGGGATGATGACATTTTTCAGCGTCTCAATGTCCTCCTCCCTCTGGGCAAGGATAGCCTTTATGTTCTTGTGCTCCTTCGCCTCAGCCGAATGCAGAGCCTTCCATCTCTCCTTCTGCTCAACCACGGCCTTATAGCCGCCCTCAAATTTGTCTTTCTCCTCCAGCAGCTTAGCAGCGTCAGCCAACGCATCCTCAACCTTGGCTCTCTCGGCTAGGACCGCCTTATCAGCTTCCTCCTTAAGCTTTCGCTCAGCAAGGAAGTCCTTCATAGCGGCCTGAAAGTCTTTCTTCGACTTCTCGGCCTCCTTCTTAGAAGCAGCAAGCTCGGTCCTAAGCCGTTCAAGCACAGGGGCAGCTTGAGCCATGACCCGTTCCTGCTCCATAATATGGTTGCCGGCTAGTTCAATCCACTTAGCCAGCCTCTTGGACAACCTCGTGCCTTCCGCCACAAGCTGAGCGGCGGAAACCTTCTGGGATGAGGTGTCGGTGGTGACATTTTTATCGCCCGTCTGCACAGGCTGCTTCTCCAATTGCCGTTCAGTGCGAACGACAGCTGGCGGCGGCTGATCTACAAAAAATCCAGACAAAGCATCCACGTCAACATTCATTGACATGTCAGAGAGCCTGTCATCAGGAATGCCCAATGAACCTGCTAAATCCGAGCCATAGGTAAGATCCGTACCAGTCCTGGCCTTCTTGGGCAGAGGGCCGGTTGGTCCCTTTCCTTTCTCGGTCTCGGTAACAGCAGCGGCGGCAGACTCGGCCTCCACAACGGTGACCTCCTCTTCAACGTCAACGACCACCTGCTCCTTTTGGATTACGGGGATTGCAGATTGAGCTGGGGTTGATGCCGTTGCCGCCGTAGACGTTGTCTTTGGTCTCCGGCGTGGCACGTTACCGGCAATCTGCGCCTGAGCCGCCGCCACATCCAGTGCCTTCAACTGCTGCTCCATAAGTTCGTGAGGAGCCGGTCTGCGATCACGTGGCAGGGCCTTAGGATGCAGCTCAACAACTCTCCCGTTCTCGTCAAGTCCCAACCTCTCGAGGACGGAGACAGGCAGTTCCGGGCCAAATCGGTCTGCAAAAGAAATGAAGCAGGAGTTAAGCAAAAGAAACAAAACTAAGGTTCAAATACAGAAACATAAAAAGCAAAGATGGGCCTCATACCGACCCCACTCACCCTGGCTGAGGGCCGGTATGAGGCCGACGTGGCAGAGCAGCTCATCCTGAAGAACGATCTGCGTCAGGGGCATCCATCCCTTCGGTGTGCCATCCTTCTCAGCCTCAAATAGCCTCATTGCCCGCATTTCGTTCTCATTAAGATAGACCCTGCTGGCGTCCATCTTAAGCTTACTCCGGGAGACATATTTGTCATGCTCCCCTTGATTCTCACACCGCAAATTGACGCGGCTCTGAAAGGACCGGGGCAGCGAGTAGTCCTCCGGAACCTCAACATATACCCACCGCCCCTTCCAGTCCTTGCAAGACGTCAACTTGGAAACGGTAACATAACCCGCCTCGGTCTGTATACTATACCACCCCGTGCCACCTAGGGTAGTCTGCCGAAGATGGTGGAGCCGGCGGAATAGGTTCACCGTTGGGGCCTCCCCTTTAAAAAGACACAACCATACAAAGCTAATAATCGTCCTGATGGCCAACGGATGCAGTTGGGCCACGGCGACATTCATGGCTTTAATTATGGCAGCAACGTATTCATTCAGAGGAAACCGGAGCCCATACTCCAGGTGTCTGATGTATACGCCGATACAACCCTCGGGAGGGAAACAGACGGCCTGACCCTCCTCAGGGACAATTATTTTATACCCCCTGCCGAAGGAGTAATGGTCTTCAAAAAGATCAGAACCGGAGCAACTAGCGAATTTATTCGTCCAGGCACGATCAAGACTGATCGAGCAGACATCACCGTGCCACGAAAAATGCGGCCTCTCTAAGACAGAAGGAGCCGCCTCATCATCATCATCATCAAAACCCTCCAAATATTGCTCATCAATTTCAGGAGAAGGCGGCTTGGGACCCCCAAACCCTATCGGGGTGACAACCAGTGGCTCCTCTTCATCAGGACGCGACGGTTCGCCCCCGGCGCAGAGGTACTGGGTTGAGCATCCGCAGAAGACATAGTGACAACAAAAACTTAACAATTAAAAGTTGGAAAAATTTGTTTGTTTACCTTGGAAAAAGTGCTACGCCGAGTAACGCTTTGAAGATTAGAGAGAAATTTCTTCGAAAAAAACTAAGAGAGGGGAATTTTTTTTTTGAGAAAATGAAGTTTGATGGCCAAAAAACGGGGCACACTGCTCTATTTATAGAGCAAAGCCCATGAAGCGGACCAATCAGGGCAAAGCCCATGAAACGTCCACCAATCAATGCCAAGCCACGTGTCAAGCATGCAGCCACGAAATGTCAATCGACAAACAGTTACAAATCTTCTTCGACACGCTCCTTGGTATCTACTCGCCACCGGCCAGCTGATCAACCAAGCTTAGCAACACCGGCCGGGGGCAATCAAAAATACAAACGACACTCTCAACCTTGGTCTCGGCCAGCGCCATTTTCGTTTCCACATCGGATGTCCATTACACATCCATGTGGAGGGGGGATATGGTACGGCCTGAACAGAACCAAGCCGAGGAAGAAGAAGCCGGGGAAGAAGTTCAACTTGCGCAGAATACGCTCAACACTCATCGAAGGTCCATACCACGGCATAGACTACGCTGGGGGCAAATTGATGGGGCATATTCTGCACCCGCTGACCGAGTCAACATATTGAGCAAGGTCAAAACCAAAAGACAACAAGTCAACGTATTAGACAGCCTAACCGACGCAGCCTGTCGGCCTGTCACTTGGGTCTCGGCTAGTCAACTAGCCAGCCGGGAGGCACATCCGCGTACTCACATCCAGTCCTCTCGGCATGGAGTCAACCAGGCCAGCCGGCCTGCCATGGGTCCCCCGGCCGAGGGTAGAACAGTCTTTCCACCTACTAGCCACTTGGCCACTTGGCCACTACGTGACAAAAGGTGAAAGTCTATAAATACTCCTCAATCCTCATTGAGAAAACGATCCACGATTCATCCTAAAACTCACTATTAATCTGGTATAAACTCCCTTATCTCTCTACAATATACTTTGCCAAGTAACACACAACTTAACCTCTCTAAGTTTACTGACTTGAGCGTCGGAGTGAGTACGCTCGGTACCAAGCCGAGCCCTCAGTTTGTTTATCTTAAACAGGAGAGAGCGAAAGGAAGAGACAAGTCAAAGACATCTTAAACAGGTTTTTCACTTGCTTTCTTTTCACCGCTTCTCACCGATTATCCCAATTCTTTGTGATGGAGCTCGGGTTTCTAATAACAAACTTGATACAATCACAGAGGCATGACGAGTCTCCAACGTTTGTAAAGTGCTAAAGAATTTTTGAATGAAATTATACCACTATCATAACACTTATCTTAGGATTAATATGCAACAACGGAATAGAATAAGGGTACAAATTTTATATAAGCGAATTAAGAGCCTAATAAGTATGAGTAAAAAAAAAGACTACCATTAGTTAGTTGTTTGTGTGTGTTATACCATTAATATTCAATTATTTATAGAATTTGTCTTGCTCAAGATACGTAATTATGATTGTGAGTATATACCATAAGTACTAAGCGTTGATTTTGTTATGAAGCTAAACAAAACCTTTATCGGATTAAAACTGAAGAACAAAATTGTCTTTGTGAAAGCGTGTTAAGTACCAACACAATAACTTTAGTTCAATTCCTTCCAAGACTACTTTGAGGATTAGTTTTTACGTGATTGAATGAAAAGGGAAATTGTATGAAACTAAAGCATATGTTTCATATATTTTATCTAAGTGATATTTAGATAATAGCTTAGAAAGCTAAAAATATTCGGATTCGAGTCAAGCTCGGGTCTTGACTTTAGTTATCGAATCAAGTTATTCACGTTGAATTAATTTTACCACGTCTATATCAAACTGCTAAAAGATCTTATACAGTCATAATTAAAAGAAGTGTTCTAATATATGATATATGTAATCCATATCTACAATACATTATTGTCTTTTAATTTGTAAGGTACGAGTGTCCCACCTGCGTATGTTTTGGCGTTTTGCTAGGGAGTACTGGTGAAGAAGCCTACATGTCCACACAGTCCCACACCACAAGAATGATAATATAATATCCTTATTTTTATGTTATTTAAAAGATAACTCATACATATGTCAAATCATAAAGTTTACGAAAAACCATGTTCTTTCTTCTTAATTTCAGCTTCTTTCAGTTCAGTTTAGCTCTATTCAATTCAGTTAAGTTTTGCTCAACTCAGTTCAACTTAATTCTATTCAAATCGACTCATATTTCAGCTCTTTTTATTTCAATTCAGTTCAATCTTAAATGATGTAACATAGAATATTACATACTGGCCCGTGCATCGCACGGGCATTAATCTAGTCTATATTATTAAAGGAAGTTTTTTTCGAGCGGATACAGAAACTCCAACCCTTATGGACTACCTTAATAATTAAATAAGCTACAGATAAATATTGGGGGAAGTGGTGATTTAGCTCCATAACTCTTTACAATTGTGAAATTAAGCCACATCAATCAATACTATATATTAAATCCAGAAACCAAGGGACTTCGATGTAATTAAATAAAGTTATACAAATTAATTATACTATATAGTTTAAATCAATAGCACCGTGTGATGGACCCGATTAAGGGATCTCAATGCAAATATTATATAGTTTGGGTTAAAATTAAATTATATAGAAGCTTGGTAATTTTCCTAAACATGGTCAATTTCCTTAAAATAAAATAATTAATTAAGATGGTCAATTTTCTTAAAATAAAATAATTAATTAAGATGGTCAATTTCAAGGAGACTAAAAGAAAGAAGATGTCTGGTAATTTTCCTAAATATTTATAGAAGACTTGAAGATGATCAATTTCCTTAAAATAAAATATTTAATTAGTATAAACATGCACACTTATGGTATTAATTATTATCATCATAAAATTATATATGAAATTTAAAATCTATGCAATTTCATTAAACTTTATAGTTTATTAGATGTATAGAGATGTTAATTATTTAACATATAAAAATATAATAAGTAGTTTATAAATAATTCAGGTTAGATTCCATAATATATAATATTGCATAATTCTTTCGATTTGATTAATGCATATATGTAATATATTTATATAAATATATAATCCTCTTAAAATTGCATGCCTAAGTAGTAAAAGTAATTTCGTCAGTAAAGAAAAGAATTGTAGTAACATTGGATATAGTTATATGATAGTAATCACTCATTTGAATAGTAAAAGTAACAATATTATCAACGAGATTAGTGAGAGTGGTAGAAACAACAACGGGAGTTGTGAAATAATCAATATTAATGCGGCAATAGTGAAAGTAACAATAATTACGGCAGGAGTAGTGAAATTATCAATATTAATGCGGCAATAGTGACAGTAACAATAATTACGGTGGGAGTAGTGAAAGTAACAATGATTACGGGCAAGTAGTGAAATGTTATTATTATTGTTTCATTAATAAGAGTAAAATATTAATAGCGAAAGTAGTGAATTTGTCTCAAAATTTATTTTATCGTAAATTTAGGATATGTTATAAAAAATATATTAATGATAAATTTATGGGTTATGCAATTTTAAATAATTTTATTTAATGAAAAAAAAAATTTAATGGTAAGTAGAGGTAGCCCGGGCGAAGCCGGACACTTGGGATGGGAGTAATTATTAAGGGAGTAATGAGAGCTAAAATAAGAAGAAATGAGAGAAGATTGATGCTTTGTGGTGGTTGTGGAGGGTGGAAAGAGGAGGTGAGGGAGGAACTATTACCTCTATATGGAGGTAATAATTACTTGGAGGGGGAGGTGGGTAACAATTACTCCTTTAATAGAGGGACTATTTTTTAGTTTATTTTAGCTCTATTACTCCCTTAATTATTACTCTGATCCCAAGCAAGCCCTTAATTGGGGTAATTTAGTCCCATTACTTATACATAAAGTGCAATTTGACCTCAATTCAAATTCTCATCAAAGTCTCAATAGCTAAACCTCAATTTCTATCCCAATCTAATCTCATCTTACTCAAAAGGTAATATATTCTTGTTATTATCATTTAAATCGTCTTATTTTGTTACTAAATTAGATTAATTAGAGAAATATATATTTTCATTATTTGGTATATCAATCCGTCTCATTGTAGACGGACAATATCCATCTAAAGCTGTAGACGGATAGTGACACTCTCACAAAATGCAAGTGAGAGGACAAGTGGGACACTATCTGTCTACAGCTTTAGACGGTAAGTGTCCGTTTAAAGTGAAAATTTGTGTTGGTGTATTATATGGTTGTTCAATATATAGACATGTCAGAAATGGGAGTGTTTGCTTATGGTTGCTAATGCTTTGATTTTTTTTTTAGTTACAGAAGTTTGAAGAACATATATCGTTTATGAAGAAACAACTATGTACGAAAAATGTGAAATTGTAATACGTATATGGAGCGTACAAGTTTTTTTTCTTATTTCTTTAAGTAGAAATTGAGGAGATATTGATTTCAAGGAAGATATTAGATACAATTTGAATTGGGGCCAGATTTCACTTTATGTATAAGTGTTGGGGCTAAATTACTCCAATTGGGAGTTATGGGGCATAATTTCACAATTTTAAAGAGTTATGGGGCTAAATCACCACTTCCCCGGATAAATATTTAACGATTAAATAAGCAACAGATAGGTATTTATTTTGGATAAGAAAGAGAACAGTATTCTATGTAAACTATGGAACTTAATATTAATAAAAAATACTTATAGAAGTCAACTAAATCTCGAACAACTGCGTCGCGAAATATAGGAAAGCCTATATATACACATTGCACGCAGATTTAATTATTCCCCTTGTATATGTTTTCTGATTTCCTATTGATGCAAACTTTGGCAACCTCCTTATTTTTCATTTCATATAGAGATATATATAGATTGTGTATTAAGGAATATTAAACTTTGTATGGAAACATGTAGCATGATGTTATGTTGATGAATACAGTATATTGTACATGTTTTTTGGTCCCCGATATGTTGTTTCTTAATCATTAATATAGGGTTATCATCCTTTGCACTAATAACTTTTTGTTGAAGTTTCACGACACTATTTTCAAAATGTGACCCGTCGCGCTGGGCTATAAGATACAGGTGTTGAATCGGAGGATGAGAAAATCAGATACATGCTCCCTCTGCCATACAACATAAGTTGAGCGTGTATATAATGGAATTCGTGGAAAAAAAATCTTAATCAAATAATTATTCTTAAAGGCATAGTTTATGTTGATATTGATATATGTCTGTATAAATTATCTATGAAGCACCCGTTAAATGGTAAATATAATTGTTTGTAATATATTTTCTTTAGTTAATCATAATAGCTTTGACTCATATTCTACTCGATTTTTTTTATGAAAGGATGTGCTAGGGCACTTTCAAATGGTTTGAATTTGAGTAGCAGCCGTAGACTCGTATTATTTTATTTTCTTTATGAAATTGTGAAAGTCATTAGGATGCATCGATTTAACAAGCACAAGATAGATAAGTACGAAATAAAATTCTATTATAAATAAATCGAAAAACACAATGCCTAATGAATTTAACTGAATTTCCAAAAATAGGAAACCAAAAGACAATCCTAATCTTAATAACATACACATTTGACCCGATGATTAACCATTAAGTCGGCTCCTCCACCAAGTGAACTACTACTAAAGTCCTATAGTTAGGTAACATAACTCCTTAATCCTACATTAACGTATATTCTAAATGAATATCCATGCTTTGTTAACGTCTTTTAAGAAAGCAATCTAAATAATACGAGTTTTGTTTGGTTAGTAGTTTTTACAATTTTGTTAGTGCATACGTAGTGTTTCATTTGCTTAATTTTTTATCTCAACGAAAATTTTAAGACGATTATTGAGCTCCAATCCAATATTTTAATATCTTAATGAAAACAGGTTCACTTAATTTTTGAGTACAATATATATCTCGAAATTTTGTACACTTAAGATCTATTAAATAGTAATAATGATTTAATAGAAAACATATATAATAATATATGAATTTGGCGTCTACTTGACAACTACTAACTACACAAAGTCTATTAGAGTAAAAGGAGAGTAAGAGGAGGCAATGTCTTTCTACATGAATTAAACGTTTCTTGCATTACAATTCATGAAAAACGTTTCTTGCTAGACGATATTATTTCTAGGTCCTTGAAAATTATAAATACAAATTGATTGTAGCTAGGTATTTTGACTTGGATTATTGCTCTATGAGTAAGAGGTCTCTACCTTTAAGATTAACTTTACCGTTATTACTGTCCTATAAATTCAAACTCTAAGTTTTAGGTTAACTTAATTATCTCATCCAATTTTTCTATAAGTTAAGCTTCTATAAGTTCAAGTCAGCTCATATAAATTTAATTCAGTTCATATAAGCTCAAGTCAGCCCTTATAAGTTCAATATAGCTTTTATATATTCAGTTCAGCAAAATTACGTGTGTGTAAATTAAAGAACATGATCTTAGAGTATTATTACATCATAATCATAGGATATTACAAATTGGTCCGGGCATCGCCCGGACATTAAATCTAGTCTATATTATTAAAGAAAGCTTTTTTCAAGCGATTACAGAGAGTTCAACTTTCACAGAATACTTTTGAGAGAAAAAATTAATAAATATTTTTCCATAGTTGACGTAAAGTGAGCATAAAAAATTCCAATGTATCCTACCACTGCTAAGATACGGAATGTGATAAACAATTGTTAAACGTTCTAACAAATATAGTTACGCAAAACACCAACTCTAGAATAGGGATGGCAATGGATCGGGTTTTGCTAGATCCAACCCGATCCAATTACTTATTGGATCCCCAATCCATATCCAAACCCGTTCCATATCCAAAACTTTAAAATCCATACCCGATCCATTATACCTTTTTCCAAATCCATATCCGCTCCAAATCCATCCATGCCCGATCCACCATATAATCCAAAACCCTACCCGAAACTTGATTTGATTATATAAAATATTTTTTATTATATGACAACATTGAAATTTCACGTTTAATAAACCCTAAATTTTCAAAATATTTGATTGGATCGGGTTTGGGTATGAATCGTTCGGGTTTTCCAATAGTGGATATGGATAAGAGTATTCAAATAGTGGATCGGGTGTGGGTTTTTAAACGTTGGGTTTGGATCGGATTTTTTCCTTCGGGTCGGTTCGGTTTCGGTTCGGTCTGAGTAACAATTGTCATCCCTAATCTAGAATTCTACCTTGAGAGTTAGACTAGATAAAATCGATATTTAGAAACCTAAACAAACACTATTACGTCAATGTATTTACATATATATAAGTATACGTACATTAATTTCTTTCAAAAAATTTACATATCACTTCACGTTAAATTGTTTTATTTTTATGTTTCTATTTTCTTTTAAATGATAGTATATATGAAATTATTTGTGGTGTTTATTTGGATCTTAATATTTTCATTGTATTTAAATTTTAGTGTAGCATTAATCTGCTAATACTTTGGTTTCGCTTTGAATTAATTTGGTGTCTAATAATTTCCTAACAAATTTTATTTTTTATATGTGTAGGTTTGAGCATACGATGGTGATATATAGATATAACAATCGCTATACTATACGCTTAAGGATCGTTTTTAAGCTCTAACGCAAGTAGCATAAATGTTCCATTTTTCTGGATTTTTTGTACAAATGTTGTTGGGGCTGGTGTCCTTAACAGTTAGTGCAAGGACTTATAAATCTCTAAAAGGATCAAAGGGCATACTTTTGGTATTATTATCAGTTGATCCACGTTTATCAATAACGGTTGGCTTGCTAGATAAGTCTGACGTTATTGTCATACAGATGGCGGTGATCAACTGGTCCCTAAAAGTCACACCTATAGGATACGTTTGAGAGATGTGACGGTATGAAAATACAGTCATATAGATGCCAAATTTGACTAACCGGTTAGTTCGAGTTATTTGACTAATAATTAGTCAAAATGTGATGTTGAGATATTTTATTTAATACGGATTAAATAATAATGGCTAAGACGAATTAAGCGGTTAATTCGTAAAATTGAATATAAACGATTTATATTTGATTAATGTATATTGAATAAATTAATTATACGAAATTGTCTTTGTCGGACATGTATTAATAATTCAACTAACCCGTCTTATTAGTTGATGCTTTAATAACCGATAACCGATGACGATTTATAATTAGACCGTGTCATATGCATTTAGCAATTTGGATTCGGACCACGAGTTTATATGAAGAGGAAATGAAAAAGCCCATGAGGCTCCCTCTCACTCGGTTTGGCCGAGCCAAACATAGACAAAAGGAGCCATCCCCTCTTTTGTTAACCTAAGCACTTCATTTGTATGAAAACTAGGGTTTTGGGAATTGTGCCTCTCGAAATTCGGATCTCTCATCCAACACAAACTCACAAAACAATCCCCTCAATATTGCAAGGCAATTAGGGGATTCACTCTAACACAAGGGCATTTCTCGGACTATCTTGGGTGCAACAATTAGGAGGAGATCTACCTTGATCTCTCATTGCCATTTTGCACTAGGACCGAAGGTTATTTCTATTGCTTAATCGTTTCATCATGTTATTCGTTTTATGACCATAATCACATGTAAATTTTGCGTTATAGTCCTAATTTTATAGGGTAGTATACGGATATTACCCCACAAGTGGTATCAGAGCGAGGCCACGTAATTTTTTCTATGTGATTTTCATTAAACGTTTTTTTGAATCGATGTTTTTTTTTTGTCTAAAATTTGGTGCGAAGCCATGTTTTGCTCTCGGCACAATTTTTTTGTTTGCTGCGTTTTTCCTTGTCTCGAAAACCGTGTCCAGTTTACACGGCTGAATTTTTTTTTAAACCGTGACATGTCTTACACGGTTATTTCATCTTGTTTTTCAATTTGTTATTATGCATATTGTTGTTTTATACGGAGATTATAACAATATGTCAAGTTTTGTCAAATTGTAAAATTGTTTTGATGCGGTTTTGATCAAAATTGCAGTAGGTTTTGTTTTGTCAAACTGTTTCACGAGGGTTTTAAGTTTTCCAGAAATTTTTGCACTCGATCGAGCATGTTTTTAATCGATCGAGTGGTTTTTCTGTCTTGTTTTTACTCGATCGAGTCCTTGCTGCATTCGATCGACCACTTTCAAAACCCCACTGCTCGATCGAGAAGTCCTCGTACTCGATCGAAGCGATGTTCTTGATATAAGTCCTCGATCGACCACCGATTACGATCGAGTACTTCCCGACTAGCATACCTCTCGATCGACTAGCGATTCATCGATCGAGCCCTTTAGTTCCTCGATCGAGCACTTTTGTCCCTGGATCGAGGGATTTTGTTTTGGCAGCTTTGATTTTTACTCTTTTTGTCTAAAAATTCTCTTTTGGCCATAAAATGTACTTTATACGGATATTGTACACTCGCTATGATTGTGAAACGGTTCACACACGTACCATTGAGTTATTTTAAAGCGTATTTAAAGTAACGGATTGTAATAGATTAAAATTAAATTGATAGAAGCGGTTTTATCACATGAATTTTAATCATTAAAAGGTGGTTTGGATAAATTTAACATAATTACGGAATTATGTCACGAATAAATTTAATTTAGTTGATGCATTTTCTTTTATCGTTGATTTGAATGCCGTGAATGCTTTATATTACGTATTTATTTATTTTACAAACGGTTGTAACTTAGTGTGGCCTTAGTAGAACGTGTTACCGTAATGATGGAACACGGTCTTGGTTGTATTTTGAGATCTCGTATCTCCATTTTTATTTCTTTTAATTACAGTTTTTATTTAGAATGTAAATAGGTTTGTATTTGTAAATTTTAAATTGTAATTTTTGAGAAGACCAAAGATGGAGACCGGATGCTCACTCCCGCTACATGGATCAAGATGGAACATCAAGACAAGCTTCTCGGGTCCAACGGTGGATTCCAAAGTTGTTTTATGTTCTTTTATTAGGATAGGCCACACTAGGATTTTTTACTTACGTATTGCATTCGTTTATTTATTTTATCGAAACGATAGTATGCATCATATTCCGCCTAAAAACCAAACCACCTAATTATTGCATGAAAACTGACACATATAGAGGTCACGAGTTAGTTTTCATTGACATTCTCATGTCACACGATTTTTAAGCCATCACCCAAATTAATTCATTCACGCAGTCGCTGGTTATTCGTTCACTTAAAATGAATTATAATTAAGTTGATGGGATCTTCCTCGTATAAACAAAAATTGAGAACGGTCTTTATAGGTCAAACTCCAATGAGTCCCTTCTTCGTCGGTAGGCATAATATGACCCCTTCTACGTCGGGTAAGTTGGAACCGATTGACCTATTTTTATCTCAACACTATGGTCACTCGTACGATCCTGTGACTATGGTGGACTATCGATAGGATTTACGGAAATCTATCGACCAAGAATTCTTCCGGAAGAATTAGCTAAACAGTTGGCTTATCAATTTACAGAAATTGAGTCTTGGGATCACTTGTATCATTCTTGAGGGAGATCAATTATGCAAGTGCATTGAGTCTACACGTTAAAATGAATTTTAAATAGACTTAAATCACCTCGATGAGTTGCTTATTTCGTTTTGTTTTTCTTTCTTTTTCAGTGTAGATCACGAACTTTTAAACTGCTAATAACAAATGGTGGTTCTACGATAACCCAATGCCAAGTGCCACATTGGACCGTGAGTCCCGGCTTCGGATCTTCATGAATCGGATGAATCGGTCCACTCGATCAAGAATGATGGATCAAACTTCGGAGACCGGGAGGCGGCATTACGGAATGCTGCCGCTGCTGCGACGGAAGCTCAAATATCTATTAGAGCCCCTCCCGGCAAACCCAGTCCCACGGCTAGAGAGTCTGCTTTGAAATCACCAAGTTTAATGATTTCTGTATGGAAGCGGGTGCGATTAAAAACGTACTCATTTTTGCAATGGAATCCAATTTGCAGAAACGCTTCATAGCCCATGGTGCAAACAAGATTTTCACCACGCTCACCAAGGAATTCTCGAAAGCACCGAGAATCGTGACCTATGAGCATACCACTCGCTTCTTTGATGCGAGACTCCGAAAGGGCCAACCAGTTAGCCCACACATTCTCGCATGATTGAGAATGTCGAGAAGTCGAGACCTTTAATTGTAACATCAGCGAGAACATTGTTATCGACCGCATGCTTCATTCACTCCACGATGGTTTTTCGCAATTTAGAGCGAATTACTATATGAATGATTTGAAGAAAACCCCACATGAACTACACTCCCTTCTCGTACAGACCGAGAAGGACATGAAGTTCAGTGGGAGCTTGAAACAGGATGTTCTCGTTGTGTCAAACAAGGGGAAAGGTAAGGGCAAAGCTCAGGCAAATCTAGCAGTAGGTAAACCGAAGTTCAAGAAGTCGGGTTCAGGTAAGAGTGGGCCTGGTGAGTCGAGCACCTCATCAGGCGCGACAAAGAGCAAGAATGAAAACATGGAGTGCCATCATTGCCACAAGACTGGGCATTGGAGGCGTACATGTCCTGTTTATCATGAGGACTTAAAGGCAGGTCGTGTTAAACCTGTTGGTATGTCTTCTCTCTCTTCTACTTTTATTCATATGATTGAGATTAACCACGCAAGTTACGGAACTTGGGTACTTGATACTGGTTGTGGTTCTCATCTGTGTAATCATGTGCAGGGGCTCCGAAACATCGAACCCCTCGTAAAGGGTGAGGTGGACCTGCGTGTTGGGAATGGAGCAAGAGTGGCTGCCATCTCAAAGGGGACATATGTGATCCAGCTTCCTAGCGGATTTGAGTTGTCATTATATGACTGCTATTATGTACCTAGTATTTCCAAAAACATTATTTCAGTTTCTGCACTTGACAAATTTGGTTTTTCATTTGTAATAGAGAATAATACTTGCATTTTCTCTTTACACGATATGATTTATGGCAAGGCAGTCTCCATGAACGGAATTTATGTTTTAGATCAGACCACCGAAATATTACACGTAATGAATAAAAAGTTAAAGGTTGGTGACAAAGATCAAACGTATCTATGGCACTGCCGTATGGGACACATTAATGAGAAACGCGTAAAACAGCTCATTAAAAATGGAGCTATCTGGGCCTTTGATTTTCAATCATTTGGCACGTGTGAATCATGTCTCATCGGTAAGATGACTCGGATTTCCTTCAAAGGTGTTGGAATGCGCACTGCTGACCTATTAGGACTCATACACACGGATGTATGTGGTCCTATGTCAATCACCGCACGAGAAGGCTATAGGTATTTCATCACTTTCACGGATGATTTAAGTAGATATGGTTATGTCTACTTAATGAAGCACAAAAGTGAATCCTTTGAGAAATTCAAGGAATACCAAAATAGGGTACAGAACCTATTGGGTAGAAAGATTAAAACACTACGTTCGGATCGTGGTGGCGAGTATTTCTCACGAGTTTGATCAACACCTAAAAGACTCAGGATTGCCCTACGCTTAACTCCACCGAACACCTCACCAATGGTGTGTCCGAACGGAGAAATCGAACACTACTTGATATGGTTCGATCCATGATGAGTCACACCGTGTTGCCTCGACTCATTGTGGGGTTATGCTCTTCTGTCACCGCTCTAATACTTAACCGAAGTCCGTCTAAAGTCATTGACAAGACTCCATATGAACTATGGAAGGGAACGGTCCCTAACTTGTCCTTTATACGGGTTTGGGGCTGCGAGGCTTATGTCAAGTGGAGACACGAGGATAAGCTCGGCCCGCGATCGGTCAAGACATACTTTATAGGTTATCCTAAAGGAACGCTTGGTCATTACTTTTATTCACCAACCGAACAACGTGTTTTTGTTGCGGCCAGTGCGACATTCTTAGAGAAGGAATTTCTCGAGAATGCCACGAGTGATAGAACCTTCGAACTGTCGGAGATTCCAGAACCAAGTACCGAGCAACTATTGGAGGAACCTATTCCTTCAATCCCGGCTGCGGTTAACATTCCTGAGGAACCTAGGAGGTCGGGAAGAGTCTCTATTCCTCCGGACAGATACATTGGTCTGGTCGAGGAACATGACATAGATGACATTCTACTCTTAACGAGTAGTGAACCCGCAACCTATAAAGGTGCCATGACCAGTTCTGACTCAAAGCTATGGCTTGAGGCCATGCAATCCGAGATGGACTCCATGTATGAGAACAACGTGTGGGATCTTGTTGACTTACCTGCTAAGGTTCGTCCCCTTCAATGCAAATGGCTTTACAAGATAAAGCATTCTGTGGAAGGTCAACAAGATATCTACAAAGCACGACTAGTTGCTAAAGGTTTCACCCAAGTGCCAGGTTTGCACTACGATGAGATTTTTGCACCCGTAGTCATGCTGCGTTCCATTCGGATTATCTTAGCGATTGCCGCTTTTCATGACTATGAAATTTGGCAAATGGACGTGAAAACCGCCTTCTTAAACGGCTTTTTGGAGGAAGAGTTGTACATGGTACAACCCGAAAAATTGGTGCTAAGTTGGTCGGTTCACTATAGTTTCGGCGGCAGTAAACTAGGTAGGTCTAAAACAAACACGTGAGACGGGAAAATAAAAAGTCCTCTCAGTCCATTCTTACAGGTAGCATCTTTCGATCTCGCTACAGGTCCCTAATATCACTAATACTAACTTTCGTCCTGAAAAGTGACTAAAAAGGCTAAATTAACTCATCTCTCGATCTTATTAATCTAGTCATCTTAATTAGGTAGGCTATCTCCCTTCCCTATCTTTTGATCTTTATTGGGTCGGTCAATTCCTAGGCATTCAACTAGTCGCGTGCACTCGATTCGTCAAACTTAGCAATTTAATTAATTAAAACGAAGCTGATCTCACGTGGCCAGTCGATCGACCAGGGTGTGCGGTCGATCGACCGTGGCACGATCTAGGTCTACTATTCTAATGCCGCCTACTTCTACAGATTCCCTACATCCTAGCACAAGGTATTTAGCTACTCATGACTACGACGAAAACAACAATGAAATTAACGAATAAAGATATTGAATGCATGATTGAAATAATTAAACAAACAAATAACATAAAACGATAATTTCGGCTTCGGGAAACTAATCTAGCAATTCTACACTAAGAACAAGTAGAGTAATAAAATTGAAATAAGAGTAGAAGAATACCGAATGGAATAGGAGGAAACCGAAAGTACGAAAGAAAGTAAAGCAATAATCCGATTGTATTGAACAATTAAACTTAAATGCAAACCCTAGTATTTACCTAAAGTTTTCTGATAAAAGACTTGATAAAAACTGAATAATGTCAGGTTACGTTATATAGAAATATAACGTAACACTTATTCCCAAACCTAATACACAATGGGCTTCTTAATTCTCGATCTCTTAATTCACGCACATTAGCGGTGTGGTCGATCGACCAGTGTGACCGGTCGATCGACTGGACTGCAGTGTACAGTAGCTCCTGGAACTCGTGCTCTGGTCGATCGACCATAGGCATCAGTCGATCGACCGAAGTAACTGATACTTGACTTCTAAATTCTCGTGGATTTGTCTTCCGGGCCTCGAAATGCGCACCAAGTTCGTTTCTTGAGTAAATACTTCATGACAAATGCAATGCAAAATACTCGGGGACGGATTTAGCTCAATATCTACTCATTTTCGTATAAATCTGCAATATTACATAAAAATACGAAAGTAGACGAAATGGGGCAAATAGTAGCTTTAAACTACATAATTGAGCTCTGAAATGTGTGTAAAATAGGGTGTAAAACATCTTATTTAGGACACGCATCAAACTTCCCCAAACCAAACCCTTGCTTGTCCCCAAGCAAGAACTAGACTCGATCCTAAAAACCTAATGGAACGAGTTCAATCTCAGTGCGAAATGCAACATGTAAAGCCTAAACCAATCTAATGCAATAACCAACAATCAATTAGCAATAAGAACCATGCAAACGAGTTATGAAGTCGTTGAAAACTGCTGAACCGTCAACTGTAGAGACTCATCATTATGGACTCTCACGGGTCGCTCAAATCACAATATAGCACATGTGTATATATGTAAAGATAGAAAGAAGTAAATGTAATGACTCTCACCTAACTACGACCTATAAGAACATGCCTGCAATCTAATATGAAAATGATCTCTACAACCGTGCATATGCATTCCTACCAAACAAATGACCATGACACATGCCGAGGTAAATATGGATATGTGAGGTATGGGTAAGAAGAGGCTAAGATAAATTTGGATAAAAACAGAGTTAAAAGCCAAGCTAGTAACTAAGGGAACCAAATTATAACAACATCCAACTTTTTGCTCAAAATTCCAATCAAAACGGTGCTAATAGCAAGCACAAATCTCACAATCTCCGATATAATCAACTCCCCATAAGAAATGAATGCAACATGGGAGCAAAAATTGCCATTTAATAAGGACTTTGAATTATGCGATTTGATTTTCTTTTTCTTCTCGGGCATCAGTCGATCGGCCAATGAGGCCAGTCGATCGACCGTCCTCTACAGTACACATGCGTTCCTCTTTCTTTTTCTCTTTATTTTCAATTCTATATTTTTTTCTTCTTCCTTTCCTTCCTTTTTCATCTTCCCAACATCATCTCAAAAGAGCATTTGCAACCAAAAATGAAGTGACAATCCCGACAACTAAACTACTAGCTTGACAAAGGCGGGCTAAATGTAGGATGTAGTTAACGGGACAAAAAGGCTATTTTTGGCAGTGTGGAGCTTATGGGCAAAATGAATAAAGGGGACCTCTTCCACATGTGTCAACAAACCACAGACCGAATGCATACAGGTATTAAGCAGATTAAGTTCACATTTATGCATATTTATGTAACATGTCTCATAAGGAGTACTACTCACAATCCTAGATAAACTGGTCATGAATGACACCAGTTATAGGCTCTAAACCTCATAAAATGATGTAGTTTGCCAAAAATCTAAGTCAAGTCTCAGGTTTAACAAGAAATTTAACGAAAACTCGTAGATTATGCATATATGATTTTACTAATAACATGTCAATTTGCAAGGCTTAGGCATAAAACAGCTGAAAACGCAATGTCATCATTGAAATACTACCGTTACGACTCGACCTATATGCTAAAATAAACATGCAAATTTTTTGAATTTTTGAAATTTTTTTTCAATTTTTTTGAATTTTCTGTATATATAATAAATAAGAGAAATTAAACAATAATGCAAGACAAAATGTAAACGTGAATGCAAGCAAATGAAATGCAACGCAAAACCCTTCCCCAAACCAAATTGCACAATGTCCCCATTGTGCAAAATCATGTAATGAAATAAAAGGAAAATGGGAATTTGCGTGAAATTAACTACATAAGACATGAAGTAAGAACTCGGAAACTCACAAGACTTTAAGCGCAGCAATAGGAAACCTCCCCAAACCAGCGTAAGCTATGAGGTTTCAGTACCCAGCAGTGCTACCAATAAGTACCTGAAAAGAAGCAAAAGTACCATGCGCAAATCCGAGAAAACAATTATTGAATCGCAAAATTATGTGTAAAATAAAGAAACGGAAGAAAACAGAAATGAGTCGGAGAATAAAGTGGAGAAAAGACTCCATCAACTCCGCAAATCGATCAAAAACAGCAGGGGAATGATCGAAAACAAGTACAGCAGCACGGGGTGGTCGATCGACCACATCACCCAGTCGATCGACCAAGGAGGTCAGGAACAGAAGCTCCTGGAAATCGCAGCTCAGTCGATCGACCACACAGGCCAGTCGATCGACTGAAAAACCTGCTGTAACTTTCTGATTTCTTCGAATTAGCTCAATAAATTGAGCTATCAAGGTCTATAAACCTGCAAATACACACAATAACGCGCCCAAAATTGCGCAAAACCCAAAGTGACAGTCTAAAGTATATAAAATCCTAAGCAAACTTATTAAAATGCGAAGTCTCGCGCACACAAAAGAACTAAAAAGGTCCAAAAGCAATAAAATGAATGGTTTTGTAAATGTCTTGATCAACTAATAGTTGATCAAGAATGGCCACGGAATGGCCCACTTGCTCGGCTTCTGGCTACAAGAAGTAGCCTCTACAGTGCTCATCTCTTCAGCTGCACTCTTCTCAACTCCAACAGCCGCAGATCTCAACGGATCAACAGCTTCAGCATCTCCCCAATCAATTACCTCTTCTGGCTCATCAGAATCCAAGTCGGACTCCGTCACTTTGACTGGCTCCTCATCAGGCTCCTCATCAGTGCCATAACTAAGACATCCTAGACCGCCTCTCTGAACGATTGGCTCCTTCACAGCTGGAGCAACATGCGGCTCTTCCTTCCCCAAACCAGCTCCTGCAACATCCAAAACAGAAGAATATTCCTCCAATTTGCTCCCAATATGGGGTGGAGGTGTTATAGCAGAAACAGGCATAGAAACAGCCATGTCAGAAAGCACAAAATAAGATTTCTTTTCAGAAACCGTATTACAAGTGACTGGCCACATGGGGTCTTTCTTCTTAGCTGTCTGGGCAAAGACAATGGAATGCTTCCCTACTTTGAAGGTCAAAGTCCCTGAACCAACATCAATAACTGCACCAGCAGTGTGCAGAAATGGTCTACCCAATATGATAGGAATGTGGGCATCCTCGGGCATATCTAGTACAACGAAGTCAACAGGGAAAAAGAACTTCCCTATTTGCACAGGATCGAATGTCTTCCAAGACTCCTATAGGCTGGACCGCAGATCGATCAGCCATCTGTACTGTCATGTTCGTGACTGCAAACCTAGCCAATTTCAACTTCCTAGCAAGACTCAAGGGCATGACACTAATACTGGCTCCTAAGTCACACAAGGCCTTCTCAATAGAAAAGGTGCCAATACTATGGGACTGAAAAGCTACCTGGGTCTTCTAGCTTATGGGGTGCAGTATGGGTCAGATAAGAGCATGACTCCTCAGTTAGTGTGACAGAATGTACAGTTTCAAGTGACTTCTTTTTAGATAAGAGTTGCTTCATAAATTTCATGTAAGCAGGCACTTGATTAACTAACTCAAGAAAAGGAACTTGTACGTTTAAACTACGAATAACATTTTCAAATTTACTAAACGATACCTGTTCCTTTGTCGGCACCAATCTCTCTGGATAAGGGGCTGAAAGAAGTAACTTATCCCTCTCCTCTAAGTCTCTCATGTCGGCATCGGTGGATTTAGGCTGAAAATCCACTACCTTCTCCTTGTTGTAGCTTGACCCTTCTTCAGACCGTCTTAAAAATGAACCATTAATCGTTATCGGGTCGTACTTCGGAACCGGAACTGACCCATCAGCATTTGGGTCTTGCCTCAATATTTTCGGAGTAGTCGTACCCCGAAACAAGTGGTCCCTCAAGTTATTTGGTATTGGAGGATGAAAAGACTCACCATCAGCAGCGTTGTCGGTCGATCGACCGTGCATGTCAGTCGATCGACTGACTTCTACAGAACGATGAGTGTTTCTTTTAAGCGGGCTGGTCGATCGACTAGGTATGTCAGTCGATCGACTGACATACCTGCTGATCGTCTTTTTCTTGCTATTATTCGCCACTGACTTCTTCTTGCTTGGTTCCGCCCCATCTTTTCCAGTAGCTTCCTCGACCATAGCGGGCCCATCAAGGGTAGACCCACTCCTCAAAGTGATAGCATTAAGGGTCTCCTTTTGATCCGTCTGCGACGGTAAATGTCCCGGGGCTCGAGTTGCACTCTTGCTAGCCAATTGAGCAATTTGGCTCTCTAACATCTTCATCCCGGCCTCTCTAGCTTGAGACTCTTTTAGCAACAAATTTTTCAACTCGGCAAATTCAGAGCCTTGGGATCTGCTGTCTTTGTGTGGAACATACGGAGGCTTTTGATATGGCCGATCTTTTATGAGGGGGCACATAATTCTGCTGCTGCTGCTGCTGTGGAGGTGGAGTCGGATTTAGGACATTTTGGCTACTCCACCTCAAATTTGGATGGACATTCGGCTCAAAATAAGTGTTTGTCTGCCTATAATGTTGAAAGGCAGCACAAGACTCATAGGGATTAGGACAGTTGTCTGAAACATGTCCTTCTCCTCCACATCTCTTGCAGACGAAAGGACCGTCTGAAACAGCATTCACATGATAGATCCCTCCTTTCGAAGGTCCTCCCAACTCGTACTTATCAAATCTCGCCGTGAGAGCCTCTAATGCAGCTACCGAAGGGGATTCAGCACTTCTCTTTTGGTTTCCCCTGGAATTTCCATACTCAGCTTTATGGGTGGCCAAATCATCAATAATTTTCCACCCCTTAGTCTCTCCAACATTCTCCTGGAATCTACCATTTGCTGCCGCATCCAGGATAGCCCTCTGATCGTCATAAAGCCCATTATAGAATTGATTGCATAGGCTCCACTTCTCAAACCCATGGTGCGGAATAGTTCGCACCAGCTTCTTGAAACGGACCCATGCCTCATGAAAATTCTCATCCGGACCCTGTTTAAAGCTCGTGATCTGAGCTCTAATGGCATTTGTCTTCGAGACAGAGAAGTATTTCTTGTAGAATGCCAGGGCCAGTGACTTCTAATCAGTGATCCCGTTAGCAGCTTGATCCAGGTCTCTATACCACTCCCTTGCAGCATCACGAAGAGAGAATATGAACATGGTCTCCTTCACCTGATCCTGGGTCACACCGGTTGGTGGGGGTATGGAACAAAATTAATTAATGAAAGTCTCCATATGCTTAGCTGCATCTTCAATTGCATCTCCCCCAAATTGGTTTCTCTCAACCAAGTTGATATAGGACGGTTTCGGCTCGAATTTTCTGTCCGTCCCTGGTAATGCGAATCCCTTATAGAGATTCTCAGCTGTCGGCTCAGAGTGACTGGCTATGCTTGCTTCTTCAGCCATGTCTGGAGATGTGACGGTCTCAGTTGATGAAGTAGAAACTGGAGATGAAGGTGGATCCTCCTCAAATAAAGCGTTCTCGTAGTAACTAGACAGAGTACTCAGCTCTTCCTCTATCAACAATACTCTAGATGATCGTCTCAACTCACGCAAAGTCTTCTCAATCTCAGGATTGAACGGCAGTAATTCACCACCCTGTGACCTGTGCATAAGAAGAAACTACAAGAAGAATGTGAGAATAGTTTAAGGAACAGATGTCCCTTAAACTAATAGAAAGACTAAAAATAAAAACAACTAAAAATTTTAAACAATTGCCTCCCCGGCAACGGCGCCAAAATTTGATGCCCGTCGTTGTGTGCACCAAAGATAATATTTATAATACCTATTAAAACTAACAGAAGCTAGTGGTAACAGGGTCGAACCACAGGGAGGCGATGCAATCAATAATTGTCTGATTTTAGTCTTTAAAGTAACGAGTGTGGGGGTTTTATTTGATTTGGTCTATAGCTAAAGACAATAAAAGAAATGTAAACTAAATAAACGGATGAAAACAAATATTAAAAGGGTGCTAAGATGGTCGGTTCACTATAGTTTCGGCGGCAGTAAACTAGGTAGGTCTAAAACAAACACGTGAGATGGGAAAATAAGAAGTCCTCTCGGTCCATTCTTACAGGTAGCATCTTTCGATCTCGCTACAGGTCCCTAATATCACTAATACTAACTTTCGTCCTGAAAAGTGACTAAAAAGGCTAAATTAACTCATCTCTCGATCTTATTAATCTAGTCATCTTAATTAGGTAGGCTATCTCCCTTCCCTATCTTTCGATCTTTATTGGGTCGGTCAATTCCTAGGCATTCAACTAGTCGCGTGCACTCGATTCGTCAAACTTAGCAATTTAATTAACTAAAACGAAGCTGATCTCACGTGGCCAGTCGATCGACCAGGGTGTGCGGTCGATCGACCGTGGCGCGATCTAGGTCTACTATTCTAATGTCGTCTACTTCTACAGATTCCCTACATCCTAGCACAAGGTATTTAGCTACTCATGACTACGACGAAAACAACAATGAAATTAACGAATAAAGATATTGAATGCATGATTGAAATAATTAAACAAACAAATAACATAAAACGATAATTTCGGCTTCGGGAAACTAATCTAGCAATTCTACACTACGAACAAGTAGAATAATAAAACTGAAATAAGAGTAGAAGAATACCGAATGGAATAGGAGGAAACCGAAAGTACGAAAGAAAGTAAAGCAATAATCCGATTGTATTGAACAATTAAACTTAAATGCAAACCCTAGTATTTACCTAAAGTTTTCTGATAAAAGACTTGATAAAAACTGAATAATGTCAGGTTACGTTATATAGGAATATAACGTAACACTTATTCCCAAACCTAATACACAATGGGCTTCTTAATTCTCGATCTCTTAATTCACGCAGATTAGCGGTGTGGTTGATCGACCACTGTGACCGGTCGATCGACTAGACTGCAGTGTACAATAGCTCCTGGAACTCGTGCTCTGGTCGATCGACCATAGGCATCAGTCGATCGACCGAAGTAACTGATACTTGACTTCTAAATTCTCGTGGATTTGTCTTCCGGGCCTCGAAATGCGCACCAAGTTCGTTTCTTGAGTAAATAGTTCATGGCAAATGCAATGCAAAATACTCGGGGACGGATTTAGCTCAATATCTACTCATTTCCGCATAAATCTGTAATATTACATAAAAATACGAAAGTAGACGAAATGGGGCAAATAGTAGCTTTAAACTACATAATTGAGCTCTGAAATATGTGTAAAATAGGGTGTAAAACATCATATTTAGGACACGCATCATATACCTTCCCCACCAATTGGTGAGGAACACTGCCACTTATCCCAATCCCTTCCTTGGGTATAGAGGAATTATTTAAGGCTTCCATGAATGTTACTTGTCCAGATTTATGCACAGTATAGGCTCCATCTGTAACCTCTTGCCTAGCAAGCATCATGATTGGCCTAGCAGGAGTATACCCTATTGAATACTTTCCTGATCTATGCCACACAACAGGAGTCTGTAATTGGATTTCAACAGGATGGTTAGCTTGCACTCCATTGTCATCCACTTTCTCTTTGCCCCTGCCCTGTTGAGTGACTGTTTTGTCCATATTTTTTGGCCTTCAAACTTGAGTGATGCTCTTCTTAGGTGGTTGGGCTACCTTAATAGGACCTTTCTTAGATTTCCTGCACTCTTTTTCAGCATGTCCCACTCATTTACACCCACTACACACCATTGGCTTCCACTCAAATTCTACCTCAATATCCACAACATAGCCATGCTCATCTAAGAACTGAACCTTATCAGGAATACTTTTACCAAATGCAACTTCAATCATGACACTGGCATACGCAAGTCTAGTTTTGTCCTCAATAGCAGAGTCACACTTGATAAACTCACCTATCAGTCCTGATATACGAGGAATCCCTTTCCCCCAAAACTTCAATGGTAATTTATGCAGTTTAACACAGACAGGTACAGATTTCACATCATGTTTAACTAGTTCAACATCAGACTCTCATGGTTTAACTATAAGCGGTTTGTTATCAAATAGAAAATGGCCCTGTCTAAGCACTGCCTCTCTAGCAGCCATATTCTTAAAACGTACGAGAAAAACACCATTAGGTAAGAAAGATAACTTATCTACCTGGTGATTAGCCCATAGACGCCTGATGAACCCATCCACAATCTCCCAGGGAGGGTTTGCACCAAGGATGAAGCAATATACTGAACTACGCCAATAATCTGCTTTAGTGAATTACGCCAATAATCTGCTTTAGTGAATTCACTACTACAAAAAAGGACAAAGAGCACGGTTAAAAATCGTCCTTAAAACTTAAAGGAACCGTCCTCAATTCACCCGTCCTCGTTACCTAAGAGGACGGTTGACGGAAAGTCAAACCGTCTTCTTTTGTAATTAAAAAGAGGACGGTTGTCACTTGGAACCATCTTTTTTTTTTTCTAAGAGGACGGTTATTAGTTTGAACCGTCTTGTTTCCTAAACATAAGGCGCCAAATTTTAACGTACCATCTTCACGGTTCATTAAGGAGCCGTCCTCTTTAGAATGCTATGAAATCAATTTAGGGCAAAATTTATGAATATATGCAACACGGCTTTCGCACAAATCTATGCTCTTTCACCACTAGATTAAAAAAAAATCGTTTTCATTCATACCCCATATGATAATAGTCGTATAGCTCAAATATATATCCCAATACATTTAAGAAAATCTAACAAATTTCACATTTTTAATCTAAGTCCAACCAAACAAAATGGAATAAGTTTCAACCCGCAAAATACAAACTATGGACAATCAATCATTTAACACAAGCACTAACATGAGTTCTTCCATCCACATACCATTACCTAAGCTATCTAAAAACTTTAAACATTATCATCAAATTCCATCGCCTTAAACCGCAATGCATATGTAGCCCAAATGTCCCGCACCTCATCAAATTGCTCAATCGAGTAGGTCTTTCGGCCTTTAAGCATGAACTGCATATAAAGTAAACAAAATACACAATTAAAATTATGTACATATCGCAACCTGTAAATCTGTAATGTATAAAATAAAATGAAGTAAATGATTGAAATAAAAGAAACAAAAGACATACATTTGGAATAAAATTAATATATCGTCCTCCGGTAATCTCCAACATATATCGGCAAACATAATATTTAAATAAGAAGGTCCTAAGGGCTGCATAGGACACTAAAGAAGAACTCATGTCCACTACAAGTTATAAACAATAAAACCCACAACAATTAAGGATAAATTTTATATAATATAGGAGGTAAAAGTATTGATAGTTGAACAAGTACCCTTATTATTTTCCATTCCAGCGGTTTTTGATTACACTCGAGAAGTGGATCCAAAGAAATTATCTTAGTAATTGCCCTGCGTCATATACATATATATGTATGAGTCCAACCGAATCAACACTATCTCTAGTGGAGTTAGAAATCTCCAGATAAACATACATGTAGTAAAAACTGCCCTACTCTTATTTATTTTCATCGCTAACCATACGAAAACAGGAATACTCATACACGATGACAAAGGGATATTCCCGAATTACTTGGTGCTCCATTTGGTATCTTACTATTACAGTACCTTTGTACCTTATATAAGGTACCTTATACTAAATTTGGTGCTCGATTTGGTACCTTATACTAAATTTTCTGACCACCGACACATGTAATAAAAACTTACCCTAGCTTGAGAAGCGAGTATTTCAAAGGCGGATTTGTGGATTTGTGGCTGTCAAAGAGCATCAACTCTGCGAAATCATCAATCACTCCTGCGACCAAGAAAAACTGACCTGAAGCCTGTTAATAATCACATATTATAAATGTTTAGGGTAAGTAAGCCTACTATCAATTGACATTTGAATCTATCTCTAATATTGTTTCAAGTGTACATGCTCTCCAGCCTATAAAAGTAAAAGTAATTGGACCTCAAAATTATATTTGAACTATGCGACTACACTGGCCTTTTTATGTCACAGTTTACAACAAAACATTGTTTTTGATTATCTTACTTGTGAGTATATTCTTCCAATTCTTGGATATCAGGGGTTCGTGAAAAACCGAGTTGCTCCAGTTAGTGTAGAAATCTTGGATGCTCCGGTCAATCATTCGAATAAAACCTGATGAATTTTCGCAAATCTCCATTATCTTCCTAATATATTATTATGAAAATGATAAAGTAATATAGCCGAATATTTGACAGAATAGAAATATAATTTTACCTCTCCACTCAAGACGACGGTTTGACATATTAAATCACCAAAACTGGCAGTTTAGGTTTAAGTAACAATTTTGTTCCCTAAACTGAACATATTAATTTCTGAGACCTGAAAACTGAAAAGTTACAAATTTTGCAATACATGTATCAACATAGATAGTAGATACATGTGTTGGAGCTTGTGTCCTCCACAAATTAGTGTGATAACATTGTAAATCTCTTACAGGTTCACAAGGGTATACTTCGTATTTTAATCAGTTGATTAACGATTACCTAATAACGGTTGGCTTGCTAGAGAGTTTGACGTTATTATCATACAGATGGCGGTGATCAACTGGTCCCTAAAGGTCACACCTATAGGATGTGTTTGAGAGATGTGGTTATAGAAATATAATCACATTGATGCCTTTATATGACTAAACAGTTAATCAATGTGTTGATGAGACAATTATTTAATGAAGATTAAATAATATTAGTTGAGACGAATTAACTGTCAATTCGTAAATTGAATATAATAAGTTATATTTAATTAAATGTATGTAATGTTAGCTTGGACGAATTAATATGTTAATTCGTAATTAAATGTAATCGGTTATATTTAATATCAACAAGATGAATGTGTCATAGTGGTAATAGTGAGGGTACACAAACCAAGAGGTCATGGGTTCGATCCTCACTAGATGACAATTTATTTAACATCTTTTTACATTTTGGAATAACCGAAAATAAGGAAATTACTCCTTGATATTTTGGTATAATGGGCCGAATAAGGAGAAGAAACATTCTACCCTAATTACTCTCCTTTACACGGTTAAAGAGAGGAGAGGGGGTGAATTTTTCAAACCTAATTCTATTCCCATTCTTGCCTCTCATCTCAACAAAACACAAAACCTAAAAATTAATCAGTGATTTTTGGATCGATTCTAGCAAAATCAAAGGGCATATCTCATATCGTCTTGGGTGCAACTGATAGGCGAATATCTACTTTGATATTGTTCTTAGGCCGTATTTGCTAGGACCGAAGGTTATTTCTTAATCCTTTATGCATTTGTTTTGCAATTTAGTTTTATGACTCGTAATCATCACTTCATTATTCGTTATAATCCTTGAATTTAAAGGGATGCATACAGATAAATCCCACAAGTGGTATCAGAGCTAAGACCACGAATTTTAATTTTGATGATTTTCATAAAAAATGGATGCAAACAATTTTTAAGGTTTCGAAAAAGAAAAAAAAAGGGCACGGCTGAAAAATTTTTATGCCGATTGGAATTTTTTTTTTTGAGCAGCCGGTTTTTTGTTCCTTTTCTTGATGATATTTCCATTTTATTTTTCATATTGTTGTTTTAATCAGTTAGAATGATTATATGAAAAATTGGTAGATGTTTTGATTTAATGCAGATTAAGTTAGAATGTAAATGGGAATTGTCATGTTGATGATATAAAAATTTATTTTTGCTATATAGTTTTTGGCATATACGGTTAATCTTGTTCCATTAATTCATATGCTAATCTTGTTAATAGCAACCATAAATGATTTTTGTTCATCGATAATCATGTTTTTGATATTTAGGGCTTAATGCCGATTTAAATAATTTTGACGGCTGTTTTATTTTTTTGCCGTGGAAAAATTTTTCCTCCAGTTTCTGGTACTGTTCACGTGTAGGGCAGAACATAAAAAAAAAAAAATTCTGTTTTTTTTTTTCCGGTTTTTGCTGAAAAACCGAGAAAAGATTATGGGTTGATTCGTTTTTTGAGGAATTACCGTAAGAAAAGAAAAAAAATTTTGTTTTCTGTTTTTTTTTCGGCCGAGCTGAAATAAAAAAAAAAAAAAAATTTCTCTATTTTTTTGCCGAGACATTAAAAGAAATAAAGGATTTTTTTTTTTGTTTTGGCCAATTAGTTATTGTGAAACGGTTCACAATTTAAAGATACCATATTATTTTAAAGCAGTTTAAAATTTTGATGGATTAAATTAATATTACAAGTTTAATATGAATTAAAATTGAAATTAATGTGATTAATTGAGGAATTGTCACTTAATTTGATAATTAAATAGGTGGTTTGGATAAAATTAATCTACATAATTAAAGAATTGTGTCATGTATGTTTAATTTATTTTTAGTTGATGCATTTTAATTTTGTTGAATGAATCGTTGAATGAATTTATTTACGTATTTTTTTTTGCAATCGGTTGTAATTTGTAATACTTAGTGTGACCTTAGTTAATTATGTTTTCGTAATGAAGGAAACATAATTTTTATGTAATTATGAGATCTCGAATCTCCTTTATTTTTCTTTACTTTTGGGTTTTGAAATTAGAATGTAATAAATAGGTTTATTATGTAAATTTTATTTATTGTATTTTTCAAAAGAAGACTAAAGATGGAGATTGGAGCTCACTCCCGCTACATGGATCAAGATGGAACATCAAGACAAGCTTCGCGGGTCCAAGGATGGATTCCAAACTTGTATTTAATTTTCATTTTGATAGGATAGGCCACACTAGGACTTTTATTGTTTTATGTTTTCATTCATATTGCTTTTCATTCACATGATAGTTTATGCATCATATTCTGCCTAAAACCAAACCACCTACTACTAAAATGCATGAAAATTGACACATATAGGTTGTATGTTAGTTTTCATAGACATACAGATGTCACATGATTTTAAGCCATCACCTTAGTTTATTCATTCTCGCATGCTAGATATTAGTTCACTTAAAATGAATTAAAATAAAGTTGATGGGATCTTCCTCTAAAACGGAAATTGAGACTAGTCTTTATAAGGGCAAACAACTATGAATCCCTTCTTCGTCGGTAGGCATAATATGACCCTTTCTACGTTGGGTAAGTAGTTGTGTTGACTTAGTTTACCTCAACATCATAGTCCGAAGAGTTTCTCGTGATTATGATGGACTATAGATAGAATTTACAGAAATTTATCGACCAAGAATTCTAACGGTAGAATTAGCTAAAAAGTTAGCTTATCAATTTACAGAGAATTGAGTCTTGGGATCATTTATATAATTCTTGAGGGAGGTCAATTGTATAAATGTTTTGAGTCTTCGCGTTATGACAGTAGTTCATTAGACTTAAAAATATAAAATCGATGCAAATGCTTATTATTTATTCTTCTTTTCGCAGTGTAGAACACGTTTATTTTACTGTTATAACAAAATGTCTGGAAATAACGCAATCCAAATGCCTAGTGCCACACTTGGACGCGAGTCCTGGCTGAAAATATTCATGGACCAGATGAATCAGTTCACACGTTTGAAAAACGACGGGTCCAACTTTGCGGGCGGGGGAGGCAAAGACTACGGAATGCTGCCATTGCTGACGGTAAGCTCAAGTACTTAACTGAGCCAATACCGGTAAACCCAGGCCCCAATGCAGGAGTCAACGAGTCACTCGCTTATAGTGACTTCGTTATGGAAGCGGGTGCGATAAAGAACGTATTCATCTTTGCAATGGAAACCAATTTGCAGAGACGCTTCATTGCCCAAGGTGCGAACAAGATTTTCACCACGCTCACTAACGAGTTCTCAAAACCACCGAGAATCGTTACATATGAGCATCCTGTCGCTTTTTTGATGCGAAACTCCAGAAGGGCCAACCGGTTAGCCCACACATTCTTCACATGATTGAGAATGTCGAGAAGCTGGAGGCCCTTGATTGCAAAAGCAGTGAGAGCATTGTCATTGACCGAATGCTTCATTCTCTTCATGATGGTTTTGCCCTTTTCAGGGCGAACTACTACATGAATGACTTGAAAAAGAGTCCTCATGAGCTACACTACCTTCTCGTACAGACCGAGAAGGATATGAAATTGAGTGGGAGCATGAAGCAGGATGTTCTCACGATTTCCAACAAGGGTAAAGGTAAGGGCAAGGCTCATGGCGACCTAGCTGTAGGTAAGCCAAAGTTTAAAAAGCCAGGAAACGGTAAGAGTGTGCCTGGTAGACTAGTGGCTCAAAAGGCAAGGCAAAGAGCAAGGGCGGTGACATTGAGTGCCACCATTGTCACAAGACTGGACATTGGAGGAGGAACTGTCCCGTCTACCGTGAGGACATCAAAACAGGCCGCGTCGTTCCTGTTGGTATGTCATCTTATATTCATATGATTGAGATTAACCATGCAAGTTTCGGAACTTGGGTACTTGATACTTGGTTGTGGTTCTCATCTCAGTAATCATTTGCAGGGCCTAAAGAACATCATACCTCTCGAAAAAGGTGATGTGGACCTGCGAGTCGGGAATGGAGCACGAGTTGCTGCTGTCTCGAAGGGAACATATGTAATCCAACTCCCTAGTGGTTTTGAGTTATTTTTAAATAACTATTACTATGTACCCAGTTTGTCTAAGAACATTATTTCTATTTCCGTACTTGCTAAAGACGGTTTTGCATTTTCAATAAAGGATAATAGCTGTATTTTCTCTTTCAATGAAATGATTTATGGCAAAGCAGTTTCCATGAATGGAATTTACATCTTAGACCAAACCACGGAAGTATTACACATGAATAATAAGAAATTAAAGATTGGTGACAAAGATCAAACCTATCTATGGCATTGTCGAATGGGACACATAAATGAGAAACGCGTAAAGAAACTCGTCGATAATGGGACTATTCCCGCATTCGAGTTTTCCACATATGGCACGTGTGAATCATGTCTCATTGGCAAGATGACTCGAATTTCCTTCAAAGGTGTTGGAATGGGTGTTAGTGACCTATTAGGACTCATACATACTGACGTATGTGGACCTATGTCAATTACCGCTTGAGATGGCTATAGATATTTTATCACTTTCACGGACGATTTAAGTAGATACGGATATGTCTACTTAATGAAGCATAAAAGTGAGTCCTTTGAGAAATTCAAGGAATACCAGAACAGGGTACAGAACCAACTGGGTAGAAAGGTTAAAGCACTCAGTTCAGATCGGGGTGGCGAATATCTTTCAAATGAGTTTGATCAACACCTTAAAGACTGTGGAATCGTTCTACAGTTAACTCCACCTGGAACACCTCAATTAAATGGTGTGTCCGAACGGAGAAATTGAACCTTACTTGATATGGTTCGATCCATGATGAGTCACACGGTAGTGCCTGATTCATTATGGGGTTTTGCTCTTTTGTCAGCTGCTCTTATACTTAACCGAAGTCCGACTAAAGCTGTCGACAAGACTTCATATGAAATGTGGAAGGGAACGGTCCCTAACTTGTCCTTTATTCGGATTTGGGGCTGTGAGGCTTATGTCAAGTGGAGACACGAGGATAAGCTCTGCCTGCGATCGGTCAAGATATACTTTATAGGTTATCCAAAAGGAACATTTGGTCATTACTTCTATTCGCCTACCGAACATCGAGTTTTTGTTGCGGCTAGTGCGACGTTCTTAGAGAGAGAATTTCTCGAGAACAAGATGAGTAATAGAACCTTCTGAAAGAAAAGTAGATCTATATACTTAACATATTCATATATGTTTTAAGTTAATTTAATCATAAAATTAATTGGTGATCTTATGCATGCAAACAATAAACAATATAAAGAAGAAATCTTTATCTTACATTGGATTTTCGGTTTATTTGGGCACAAGAGAGATCTCCTTCTCTCTTGTTCTTGTGCTTTCCTTAATGGAAGAACAAAGATCCAAGTATAGGATCTCTCCCAAAGTTTAATACCCAAAGCACACTCTTAATAAAATTAATATTATGAATACTAGTACAATATTAATTTAGCATAAAATGACCCAAAATAAATTTGATTTTGGTCTCCTAAAAACCGGTTTAAGAGAGGAGAAAAGGAAGAAGAAAATATTTTATCTCTCTAAAATATTTTGATGAATGAATATTGAATGAATGAATAACAAAACATTTTGTGTATATGAAGTAAAATAAGAGGAAAAACCACTTTGGTTTTTCCTCTCAAAAAACCGGGTGGAAGGGGGATGAGAGGGAGCCAATGCATGCTTGAGTTGTTCTTCACAATGAACACTAGGTTTGCATGGCTAGTCTATTAGGGTAATCATCATGTTTACCACTCACATAATAAACACAATATTATCATTAATCCTCCCTTAATTTCGGTACATATGTGTAAAATTGAATCCATTTTATTTTTGTCAATTTGTCAATATGTCACATGTCATATGTCACATAAAATTGTTATGTATTTTTAACATATTAAAAATCAACGTATTAATAAAAATACGTCATACACAAAAATCGACTTAGTAATTCATAATCACTTGTACCAAAATATTTTACCAATTTATAAATCACAATAATTTGTATTTATAATAATTCATTCAACTTTAATTGTTTCCTTAAACAATAATTTCATCTAAGTAATGAAGTAATTCGATTATTCAGACCGTATCTCATTTAATCAAATTTCAATGAGATACGTAAATATTACTTCCAAAATCGTCCGTCAATTTTAAATAATTTAATTGACTCGTAACGTTATACGATCAATTAAATGATCAATTAAGAGTGTTGCCCTATAGGTATGACCTAGGGGATCAACTGATCACCACCGTCGCACGACAGTAATGTCAAACTCTAGTCAGCCAATCATTACCGATATGTGTGGACCAGTTGACAGTAAAATATTCCTTCCTAATTGTATTCTTTATAATGAGACTTAAACATGTGATCATCATGATCAACAGTTGTGATCGCATTATTATCGGATGACACATATTCCAACAATCTCCCACTTGTCCTCGACAAGTGTGCGTCACCAATTCTCTTGTCCTATTACTATCTCCCACTCAATGCAAGGTGTCTTTCAGGTCGTACTTGCAAGTGATCATATCGAGAGTGGTTTCCTCGATCTGGAGAATAACTGATTGACCGGATTTATCCACCATGGATACATTCCGAGCGTGGCCACGCATTTCCAGTTCATTACTCCTCGAGTGGCCCTGATATATTGTTATAACCTTGACTAGGGGTGGACAATTCCTATCGCACTCATTCCCTTCAACTAGCCACAACCATCATAACCCAAAATATGCCCATTTGACCCCATTTACGAAGGTCGTAGTAACACAAATCAAAGTTAATCTGAAACTGTGCCATCTTAGGCGAATAGTCTTTAGTCAAAATAATCGACTCATTTGAATACTATAGCAGCTCTCGCCACGACCAGGCTATATAAATTTGCCAGTACTCTATAAGCGGTCATAAGGCCCGACAAAATGTTCCTAACAGTCCGCCTATGTGATCGACTAGTTATTCTCATATGACTCTATGGCACATGAACTTGCCATCAATCGCATCACATTCTAGTCACTTCGAGACGTCACCTCATGTAAGTAACTATGGGCAAATACAATGTTAATCCATGTTCACTTTAACGGGGTTCAATTGTCTCTACAACCCGTTTGGATATAACAACGTATAAGGTGAGTTAATGATAACTCAAACGACAAATGTCAACATCACACTCGGGTAGTCAATACAATATTACAACCTTGTGATGCATATCGTAAGTGTGTAAACACTTGTTGATTTCAATAGAAGTTTAACATGTTACGTGTCCATGTGTTCAAACTTCTTAATCGTATTATCCTTTACATTCATGTTATCACTCATAGCATGAACCTTACCAAGTACACATTAAGGTTCCCGACCTTGGTTTCGGTTCTTTATCCTGAAAGAACCTCCTTATCGATTATCACATAACGAACAAATTTGTGATGAATGATATAACTAGTATTGATTAAGTACTCCATCCACACACAATGCACTAGGTAAATGTTTTGTAGAGTCTTGCAACAATTTGTCAAGATGATTAGCCTAGCACTTCTCACAAGTCCTAGCATATTAGGAAAGATTAGTTTTAAGCAACTTCTTTATTTAACTAAGTATCTTTCCAAACTTCTTATTTCTCCTTTTAACTTGAAAGGCTTAGGATTCTCATAAATCCTTACATGTGTTCGGATTTTCATTAATATGTGCAACCTCTTGACACATAACAGAGTATTCTGTCAAACACTGAAATCGCTCATCGGATTCTCCTCGAGAATTCATGACGTTTATATTATGGCTTACCAATGATTCGTCATGCTCTTATGCATATGATTTATAATTGGACATGTGCATGATTATTCTAATGGCGGAAACATTAGTAACTTTTAATCATGTTATCAACTGTATTTAGGTTCAAGGAACGACCATGACTGCTAATGGCAATTCCATTTTCATTTAAATGAATAACCTACGTATCTCGTTGATTCAATCTGTATCTTATAATACTTATCCAACATCTCATGATGTAATTGGATTCATCATAGTCCATATTCATCCAGAATTGAAAACTCAAATACTTCTTTGTGAAGGAAGATATTAGCTCGTCATTCCTAATGAGTAATGAGTTGTAAACATTCAAAGGATGATAGCTCCCACTAAATTCCATGTCTTCACATGATAATTTCTAAACTCCCACTTAATTCTACATGTTTCGAAATTGATTACTCAATTGAAAACATTTCAAAATTGGAATGTATGTTGCTTTGAAAAGTTTATTAAGATGAAGCCATATATGTTCCCATCATATCCTTTCAAAATTCCTATTTTGAAGAGGTCTCATCTCAACCTTATGGAAAGAGATTTCAATCTCTAATTCGTACATGTCATAATGATACGTAGTAACGTCATTGTATAAATATAAATAATATCTAATACACGTCCTTCAAAATATCCCTTTCTGAAGGAGGTTTAACCAATTCATTTTCATAATGTGGTTAAGTAATGACTTTTGCGAGGTTAAAAACTTAGCTATTGAAGATATCGGTATATCAATCCTTGCAACTCGTTTATAACTAGTATGTTACTTTGATTCATTTAGGCTCTTAAGTAAATCTCAAGGTTGAAACTATTGGTCAAAATTTTTCATAAACTAGTCAAAACTCTTGTTAAGACTTTATATTAGTCATTTTGTTCCAAAACTTTCTTTTGGTCTCTTTAGTCATATAGAACTTACTTGAGACCATAGATCTCATCTATTGGGTATACTATATAAATAGATATACCTTCATTCAAATCATTCTCTCTTGCGTAGATCTCATTTACACAAGTACACAATTTTATCTTGCCTCGTGTGTTGTGATCTCATTTTTCTACCACTCTATCTTTAGAATAAATACACTATAGATTCAAAGATAGCATACGAGACACAAATAATGAATTTGAAGTATAAGGAGAACTATCTCATAGGTTGACTAATAGTTTTAGATTTCGTAAGTGTACTTGGTGATTGACATTCCTTTAAAAGAGTTCATAGACTCAAAATTACTTTGTGAATGATCATACACAAGCCTTAAGCATGTGGACATATAATGAATCCCGTCATTATATTTGTCTATTAGATCACTTTAAGTGAATAATCATATGTTTCTAAGAGCAAGCATTTAAATACGAATTTTAGAACAAAGGATAAAATGATAAAACGGGTGACTTGGGTTGCAAACCAAGCCACCATTATCCAAAAAACAACCAATTATCCAAAATACTTTTTCATGTCGAACACGGAAACTTAAAGGTTCTAAAATTCAAAACATGAATAAAATAAGACAATAAAAAGCAAAGCTCTATGAAAGCTATTCCTAGCTTCTTGATGGTTTCTCATGCTTGCTTTTCATTTCCCTTGTTTTTGCTTGGTGGAGGCCCTATTTACAATAAAAAGGGAGATACATTATCACAACTTTGTATCACAATACCATAGTTGAATTAGAAACATAAAAGAAGGGATAGTCATTTACCTACTGGAGTAATCTTTCCAGCCTTAATATCACCAAGGTATTTGGAACAATTTCTTTTCCAATGTCCAATACCATTACAATAATGACATTTATCAAGAGGACCCTTCTTGATTTTTGAAGTGCTAGCATCATTAGCCTTAGCTTTGGTGAAAGTGGGAGCTTGTTTCTTACCCTTCCTCCCATTCTTCTTGAACTTCCCCTTGCTCTTAGTGCTTATGTGAAGCACATCCTTGGGTGGGTTCACATTTAACCCCATGTCCCTTTCGGCTTGCACAAGTAACTTGTGCAATTCTTCAAGAGACACATCCTTGTCTTGCATGTTAAAATTCACCCGAAATTGAACATACGCTTTGACTTTAGATAAGGAGTGTAGAATCCTATCTACAATTAGTTCTTTGGGGATTTCAACCTTTTGAATCTTCAAGGTCTCGACTAGCTCCATAAGTTTGAGCACATGAGGGCTAACCTTTTGGCCCTCTTTGAAGTCAAGATCAAAGAATGCCGCGGCCGCTTCATATTGGACGATCCGCGGAGTTTGTGAAAACATTGTCACAAGCTTGGAGTAAATCTCATTAGCGGTGCCCATTTTAAAGGCTCTCCTTTGGAGGTCCGCCTCCATCGCAAATATCAACACATTTTTCATTGCGGCGGACTCCTTATGGTAAGCCTCATATGCTTCCCTAGTGGCGGCGGTCGGCCTAGTAGTAGGTTCGGGTGGAGAGGCCTCGGTAAGGTAACGAAGCTTGTCGTCACCTTGGGCGGCTAATTTGAGTTGGGCATCCCAATCGGAGAAATTTGACCCATTCTTTTCAAGTTTACATCGATCCATGAAGGATCGAAGCCATGATGAATTAGCGAGAGGCGTGGCGTTAGGGGTTGGTGTTGCCATTTGTTATGAGAAAAGAAGTGGTCTACAAAACAAAATAGAAGGAGTAAAACAAATGTCGTTTTAATAATAATACTCGTGAAAACTAATTTAAACAAGTTTTATTGCATTTATCTAGTGACCTCTACCCAACTTAGATAAATGATTCCAAGACCCAAATTCATACTAACTTAGGGCACGGTGTGCCGAAATACCCTTTGTTAACATGACTCGGTGGATTAACCTTTTAATCGATTCTACTTTTAGAACTCTTGGTTGATAAAATTTACATTAATATTTATCTTTAGCCCGAAACACATCCGGAAATCGTCGTGAATACTTTCGTTGAGTACAACCCAAATTTCGAATAAATGTGTCCATAATCCAAACCCATATCAACTTAGGGCACGGTGTGCCGAAATATTCATTATTAATATAAATTCGGTGGATAGACATTTATCACCCACTTCCCCTACGTAACAAGGTTTGTACCCCGGTGTGGCCGAGTGCACTCCCTCGCGAAATAGGTTTTCATGGTTTCTACTATTTGGTAAGGCTATGTCTCAATTGATTTGTTTTAGCGAGAGGTCATGTAAATTTATTATCTATCACGTTTTAAGTGAACTAAAGCGGTGAATTACGATAATTGTATTTGACACGGTCGATAAACTCGATTAGATGATGATGCATGTTTTAGTTATGGCGATTTAGCGATGCATGCGACATATAAATAAAATGCAAAGCATAAAAAAATAAATCCTAGTATGGCCTTCCTAAAATAGATAATCTAATTAACTATTACATATTCGGAAACCAACTCCATTGGTCCCTTGAACTTCGGTTGTGGCACGCATCTCGAGGTAACACCGTCTTTATGTATCGCCATCTTGAAGAAATCCGTCTTTGGGAACTCCAGAATAAATAAAATTACATAATAAATTACATAATTTCCTATTATACATTTGTAACTATAATAAAATAAATCTATTAAATTGCAAAACGGTGATACGAGATCACAATAAAATTACAACCGAATCGATATTCCCATACATTTCGGGTAATACCAATTAAAAACTAAGGCCATACTAAGTAAAAATTACATAAAATAAAATTACATAAAATAAAATTATGACAATCATAAAGAAAATGCAGCATTATAATATGTATGAACATGCCCAATTTTATGCTAAATCGCCTTTAAATAGCCAATATCGTATATTACTCGGTTTTTACGGATTTGCGTGATTTCAACATTTTATAATCACCAAAAATTACATAAATTCATATTTATGTATAAGTTAATTACCCTAACCTCTTAGGACTCAAAATTTAGTCTTCACTAATTATTTGACCATAATTAACTCATATTTCTAAAATTTGTTCATTAATGGACTTAAAATTATAATAAAAAGCTATAAACTTCAAATAAATCACAAAATTTCAAATAAATTCAAAATTCAAAATTTAAACTCATGAAAATTTTGGAAAAATACCATGACACTCATAATGTTCAAAAACTTAGGTTAAAAATTTCGAAATTTATCCGGAAAAACAATGTTGCGGTTTATCGGTTTTAACAAAATAATCATAAAAACATGAGAAAAATTATATTCATCAACTTTTCAATTTTAGATCTGAAAAAGATAATAAAATGCAACATGTGATGTTTTTCCTTAGTCATAGAGTATGTTTTATTAATATTTCACTAATTAAGTCACTATTTATGCTATTTTTCTTCAAAAAATCATAAATCATGCATAAAGACTTCAATATAGCCTATTATTTTACACACATCTTATAAAATTGCATATGACAACATACTAAATTTCTATGACCAGATTCGAAATTTATCTCATATTAACCTAATTTTCATCTAAATTCGATTTTAATAATGAAAAATCCATTTTTCGAGCATAAGAAGTCCAAAAATTATGAACATTTACAGGTCATCTCAAAATAATATATGTGACAACATATCCAAAAATCACTGGAAAATTCGAAGTTTAGCTAATTTTAGTCCGAAAATGACATTTTATTCATAAAATCATATTTTTAATGCCATTATAATATAATATGAACAATAAAATCCATAAATTAACCAAAATATCCTAAAAACATTTTAGGACCAGAAATTTTAACATGCATAATGATTTTCGTGATATAACATAATAACACAAATTTAACAAGTTTTATATGTTAATCATATAACTCGGAAAAACTTTTAACCGATTTGCATGCAAACAACCAAGGCTCTTGATACCGATTGAAAGAAAAGTAGATCTATATACTTAACATATTCATATATGTTTTAAGTTAATTTAATCATAAAATTAATTGGTGATCTTATGCATGCAAACAATAAACAATATAAAGAAGAAATCTTTATCTTACATTGGATTTTCGGTTTATTTGGGCACAAGAGAGATCTCCTTCTCTCTTGTTCTTGTGCTTTCCTTAATGGAAGAACAAAGATCCAAGTATAGGATCTCTCCCAAAGTTTAATACCCAAAGTACACTCTTAATAAAATTAATATTATGAATACTAGTACAATATTAATTTAGCATAAAATGACCCAAAATAAATTTGATTTTGGTCTCCTAAAAACCGGTTTAAGAGAGGAGAAAAGGAAGAAGAAAATATTTTATCTCTCTAAAATATTTTGATGAATGAATATTGAATGAATGAATAACAAAACATTTTGTGTATATGAGGTAAAATAAGAGGAAAAACCAAAGTTGTTTTTCCTCTCAAAAAACCGGGTGGAAGGGGGATGAGAGGGAGCCAATGCATGCTTGAGTTGTTCTTCACAATGAACACTAGGTTTGCATGGCTAGTCTATTAGGGTAATCATCATGTTTACCACTCACATAATAAACACAATATTATCATTAATCCTCCCTTAATTTCGGTACATATGTGTAAAATTGAATCCATTTTATTTTTGTCAATTTGTCAATATGTCACTTGTCATATGTCACATAAAATTGTTATGTATTTTTAACATATTAAAAATCAACGTATTAATAAAAATACGTCATATACAAAAATCGACTTAGTAATTCATAATCACTTGTACCAAAATATTTTACCAATTTATAAATCACAATAATTTGTATTTATAATAATTCATTCAACTTTAATTGTTTCCTTAAACAATAATTTCATCTGAGTAATGAAGTAATTCGATTATTCAGACCGTATCTCATTTAATCAAATTTCAATGAGATACGTAAATATTACTTTCAAAATCGTCCGTCAATTTTAAATAATTTAATTGACTTGTAACGTTATACGATCAATTAAATGATCAATTAAGAGTGTTACCCTATAGGTATGACCTAGGGGATCAACTGATCACCACCGTCGCACGACAGTAATGTCAAACTCTAGTCAGCCAATCATTACCGATATGTGTGGACCAGTTGACAGTAAAATATTACTTCCCAATTGTATTCTTTATAATGAGTCTTAAACATGAGATCATCATGATCAACAGTTGTGATCGCATTATTGTCGGAGGACACATATTCCAACACCTTCGTGCTGTCGGAGATTCCAGAACCAACAACAGAGGAACGGAACTGATGATACGGTTAATATTCCTGAGGAACCTAGGAGGTCGGGTAGAGTCTCTCATCCTCCGGACAGATACATTGGTATGGTCGAGGAGAATGACGTTTTACTCTTAGAGAGTAATGAACCCGCTACCTATAAAGGTGCTATGGCCTGTTCCGACTCAAAGCTATGGCTCGAAGCCATGCAATCCGAGATGGACTCCATGTATGAGAATGACGTATGGGATCTAGTTGATTTACCTAATAAGGTAAAATCTCTACAGTGCAAGTGGCTTTACAAAATAAAGCGTTCTGTAGACGCGCAACCAGATACCTATAAGGCACGACTAGTGGCAAAAGGTTTCACTCAAGTGCACGGATTGCATTATGATGAGATTTTTGCACCTGTAGTCATGCTACGTTCCATTCGGATAATCTTAGCGATTGCCGCTTTTCATGATTATGAAATTTGGCAAATGGATGTGAAAACCGCCTTCTTAAACGGTTATTTGGAGGAAGAGTTGTACATGGTGCAACCCGAAGGTTTCATAGATCCTGAACATCCTAAGAAAGTATGCAAGCTTAAGCGCTCCATTTATGGACTTAAGCAAACTTCTCGGAGTTGGAATCATCGTTTCGACCAGGTGATAAAAGAGTATGGTTTCACTCGATCGGTCGAAGAACCATGTTTATATATCAAGTCGAGTGGGAGCAAGATTGTATTCTTGATATTGTATGTCGATGACATACTCCTGATTGGGAATGACATTCCTCTCCTATCTTCGGTTAAAGAATGGTTGAAGAACCATTTCCAGATAAAAGATCTGGGTGAGGCACAACGCATTTTGGGAATCCGTATCTACCGAGATAGATCACGACGGATGTTATCACTTAGTCAGGAGTCTTATTGGGATAAGATTCTTGAGAAGTTCAGCATGACCAACTCCAAGAAAAGGAACCTTCCAATGACGACTGGGATGCAGTTGAGCAAGTCTCAGTCACCCACGACGCCTGAAGGGATTGAGCGCATGAGTCGTGTTCCTTATGCATCTGCAATAGGATCGATCATGTATGCCATGATATGCACACGTCCAGACGTGGCATATGCATTGAGTATGACGAGTCGGTACCAAAAGACTCCAGGTGAAACACACTGGATAGTTGTTAAAAACATCCTCAAGTACCTACGGAGGACTAAGGATTGGGTATTGACTTATCGAGGCGATACTAAGCTATGTACAATCGGTTACGCAGATGCTAGCTTCCAAATGGATCGAGATGACTCAAAATCTCAGTCCGGGTTCGTCTTCACTCTTAATGGTGCTGCGTTCAGCTGGAAGAGTTCCAAACAGAGTGTTGTAGCAGATTCTACTACCGAATCCGAGTACTATGCCGCTTCGGAGGCAGCAAAGGAAGCGATATGGATGCGTCAATTCTTACAAGGACTTACGGTAGTTCCTAGTTCGAATGACCCGATCACCATCTATTGTGACAATAGAGGTGCCATCTTCCAGGCTAAGGAGCCAAAGTCTAGCAACAAATCTAGACATGTACATCGGAAAGCTCACCTGATCCGTGATTACGTGGAGCAAGAGGAGATAGTGATAGACAAGATTGCGACGGATGATAACATCGCGGATCCTCTCACTAAACCGTTGAATTATGATAAGCATGTAGGACACGTTATTTCCATAGGAATTAAACGTGTTCCTGAGTTGTAGTACTTGATTATGGATTTGATACATTATCTTTTTCATATACTATTTATAACTTCATCGTTTTATTATAATATTTTGTTTTTCATGTGGATTGTACTGACAACATTGAACGCCACAAAGTGAACTGAATTACATTATATTTGTTTGGTCCGTAATCGCCCATGTGAGCTGATAACTCCAGCTATTAAATTGTGCAGTCGAATGATGGTGGGTTCAACGAGCCATAAGTCAAACTGTTGACTGATCGATCACAAATGTGAGATTATAACGATACCTCGTAGGACAAATTTTTGTGACAACGTAATGGAGTCCTAAATGTTTAAAACATTCGGTGCCAGGTCGTGGATAGGACATCCATTGTGTTCCTAGAGTTGATTCTTTTGACTATCGACTGTCTCTTGAGATTAAGGCAGTTTTGGGTGACTTTGGTTTCTTTCTCATGGTCTGCCGTAACTGGAGGCTAAGTAGATTTTTTCTGGGTCATTTCATACTGTGCTTACATCTGCAGGATTCGAGTTGAGGAAAATATCCAACCCTTATCAGGTATAGTTATTTCTCAGGGCCACTCGAGGAGTTGTAACTGAAATGCATGGCCATGCTCGAATGTTGATTCATTTATCAGTTAAGTTACTCTCTAGTCGGGAAAACCACTCTTGATGATGATCGCTTGTAAAATACGACCTTTGCGAATACGGATTTGCAAATTCTTTTACATTGAGTGGGAGAAATTTTAGGATATGAGAATCGGTTATCGCACATACACTTGTGAGGACAAGTGGGAGTTTGTTGGAGCTTGTGTCCTCCACAACTTAGTGTGATAACATTTGTAAATCTCTTACAGGTTCACAAGGGAATACTTCGTATTTTAATCAGTTGATTAACGATTACCTAATAACGGTTTGCTTGCTAGAGAGTTTGACGTTATTATCATACAGATGGCGATGATCAACTGGTCCCTAAAGGTCACACCTATAGGATGTGTTTGAGAGATGTGGTTATAGAAATATAATCACATTGATGCCTTATATGACTAAACAGTTAGTCAATGTTTTGATGAGACAATTATTTAATGAAGATTAAATAATATTAGTTGAGACGAATTAACTGTCAATTCGTAAATTGAATATAATAAGTTATATTTAAATGTATGTAATGTTAGCTTGGGCGAATTAATATGTTAATTCGTAATTAAATGTAATCGGTTATATTTAATATCAACAAGATGAATGTGTCATAGTGGTAATAGTGAGGGTACACAAACCAAGAGGTCATGGGTTCGATCCTCACTAGATGACAATTTATATATAACATTCGATTCTAGCAAAATCAAAGGGCATATCTCATATCGTCTTGGGACCGAAGGTTATTTCTTAATCCTTTATGCTTTTGTTTTGCAATTTAGTTTTATGACTCGTAATCATCACTTCATTATTCGTTATAATCCTTGAATTTAAAGGGATGCATACAGATAAATCCCACAACATGTTCTAACACATTCGAGTGCACACCAACATACATTGTATGTATAGATAAATGTTTTAAAACTATGAACTGGTGTATTAACCGATCGACGACTAGTTTAAAAACAATTAAGATACTACCAATAATGCTTACTTAGATCAACAAAAGTTGAACAACAGAGCGGCACTTGACATCAGATGTGGCAGCATATAATTGCTGCGTACTTAATGGATCAAAAGATGCAAAAATAAGTTGTGCTTCTATTATGTGACCAATTATGTTTTTTTTCTTTTTCAATTCTTTGATTGAGCTTATATTATGTGAATACTCTCTTACATAGGACAAAGTATTTTCATAGTATGTTTCATGCTTAGTTACCTTTCCTCCGTCATAGTGCTCTTCCACTTGAAACAAAGCCATAATTTTTTTTTTGTGCACAGAAACAAAGCCATATTAAAGTACCCTTATTAAAGGTATAACAAAGTTACTTACTTATGTGATCAAACTCATATAATCATAAACTAAAATTAAGAACAAAAAGGCACAAGGAACAATGGAACATGATGAAGACTTGATATTCTTGGAAACCAAAGGCATAAAGAACAGTTAAATTCCCTACCACAGCAACTCTTGATGGTCGTACATACTTAAGTCTTTCGATCCAAACAAAGAGTACATACTTCAGTTGACCTTAAATCTAAATTATACTATCACATAAATAGTGTATTGAAACTACAAATTTTAGACGAATTTGTTAAACTACTTTCTAGTTTAGCCACCTCTCCCAAACTAAGATTAATTCTAAACCTCCTCCTATTTCAATTAAGGATGAGCTTTCACATAATGAATTAATATATACTGAATATGTGTCAATACTATTGAGTATGGTGAAATTAAATCTGTTACACGAAACAACACGACTAAATTAATATGAAGCAAAAGATTAGAGGCACATCAACAACAAAACATGACGTAACTGGCTACGATTAACCTTCAAGCAAATGACATATTTCCCTAAATTGGCCACAATCAAATACTAATAAACCAAAATGAATACAAATAATACGAAATTTATATATCACAAATTTGTATTACTCAAAATTTATATATACTAATAACTATAAATATATGAAATAATGAAAAGAAGAAGTTCAATAAAGTGAGGAGCCTGCAGGCCGGATAGGGTGACGAAACGCAGCGGCTTGTGACGGCGTAGATGACTAGCGGCATGAATGACCAGCGACGGCATATGCATGGTGGTGACTAAAGGTGTGTGGTTATTATTGGGGGAAAGGGTTATGGTGGATCGGATAGAACGATTGAGGGAGAATGGATTCTGGTAGTTTGCGATCAAGGCAAGGGAACGATGGCATGGTGGTTGGCGGTTATGGGCGAAGGTGTGGTGGTTGGATTTTGAGTGAGGTAAGAGAACGGATGGGTAGGGCGAGGGATGTTGAGTGTGTAACTTTTAGTAAAGTGGTCGAACACTTGGAATTTCTGGAAACATCTATTACCAAGAGGACAGTTGGGACCTAAAACCGTTCTCTTTAATAATTTAAGATGGTTTTTTTGACCAACCGTCATCTTTATTTACAAATTAAGGACGGTTCTGATTGTCAACCGTCTTGTACATGTTATCATAAAGGGCGCCAAAATTATATCCATAAAACAAGACGGTTTTGTGTCCACCCGTCTTCTAAAGGGCGTCATCTTTGCTTGAATTTGTAGTAGTGATTGCAGCATCTTAACTGGTTCCTCCTGGATAACATTCTGCTCAAGAGAGTCAGTGATAGGAACTTCTTCCAAATCAGCATCCTCCTCCTCTTCTTCATCAACGTCCTCAACCAAATTTTCTAAATTTAGAGGAGGTATACCCACAATCGTCCCCATACTCTTCTCTTTGCGATTGTCTTGGCTTGACGGTCCAACATTTCGTGCTAGAACTAGGAATTCCTCATAGGTGGTAGCAGAAAGAAGATCAAATTTATTACAATTTTGTTGATTTTTGTTTGAATTTTTTGATTGTAACGATGAAGATTTTGCGGCTGTCATGTTTTTTGTGTTTTCTCAAGATTCTAGGTTTTCTTTTCTCTTTCTCTCTCTATCTCTACCATTTCCTCTCGTTAATTATGTCATAACTATTGTTTATCATTAGTAATAGATTATCAAGTTTATTATTCCCGCCGCTTTTGACGAAATGAAAAGTTTGTGAAAATGTTTGGTTATGGTTGCAAAAATTTGGGTCAAATGAGACTTAATGCCCGTAGAAGATAACAGGAAGAGGGTATTGAACCCGTAGCATTTATAGGGTGTCTAACTTTCTCAAAATGCTTTCGAACGATTTTTCTTTTGGCTAATGAAGCGCGCATTTAGGGTAACACCCCTATACTCCAAGTGCCTTACCAGGACCACCTAAAGCATGAGAATACTACCATCTCAGTTACCCGAGGCAATGTATATCAAATACACAATAATGAAACATACTTTATTAAATAAATTTAAAGTGATACATGTCCAAACCAAAACTGTTAAAAGTAAAATACAACTTTTCCAAACTGCTAACTCAAATAAAGCAACTAAATGTTCAAAACATAGCGGAAGACTTCTAGACATCTCTTGAAAACTCAACCCAGCTATCCCAAGCTCATCCATCTCATACCTGCTCAATAACTGCTCACCATTCCCGAATGGATCACCACAGTTTTCAAAACATTTAAACGGGGTCAGTTACTGATTACACAAAACCAATACAATAGGAACAATACACAAACACCCAATGTCCACCATAAGTCCACACACCAGAATACACACTAGAGTGTGTAGTCCTGCCAGAATACCCATCTCAACAAGTATTCCACTCCGCCAGTGGGGGACCGCAGCCGTTCCCACCTAAGCCCCGCTCATTTCATCCGAGCGATAACCCATTTTCTTTAATGTGCACATCCCCTCTATGGCGGGTTCCACAGAGGGCGTGAAGCCACTCCCGCAAGTGAATCCACTCAGCTGAGGACGCACCTCGAGAACCACAGACAAACAATCACAACTAAATATATTATACAACAACAAACACAAACTACCAATTCCAATACGATATAAATCAACAACAATAAACAACCATCAACAACATTATGTAATCAATAACCGAGTTGGGAAACCCTACCTGGAACAAGCAACCACCAATACCGTCACAATAGCGAATCAGCAAAGTTCCTCTACGAAATCACCTCCTATCAAATACACAATCATACAATCACCATCTAGTATCAAAATAATCCCAAAACCCCCAAATTACTCAATTAGGGTTTCAACTAATATCAATGAAACGACATAAAAACAGTTCAAGAATCTTACGCACAATACGACGGTCTCAATGGTATAAAGAACTCTGAATTCCGACGATTCTCGCCCCTTGGATTTGATAGCAATGTGAAAAGAGCATGTAACGATGTTTGTTTTCTTGTAACAATGTTTAGAACTTGTAAAAAGTAAAAAGAAACTAACGGAGAAGTTATATAACCTCTTCACGCATTATTATCAAACCCGACAAATAACCCGTAAAAACTGACTTACTCACTTACTCGATCGAGTGACCCCTACTCGATCGAGTGCCACACTTACTCGCTAGAGTACCCATCAGCATAACACTGTTTCGAAATCCAAACTCACTTACTCGACAGAGTAAGCCCCACTGGATAAAGTACCCAAAGACATAGAAAACCGTAGTATTACAGTCTTCCCTCCTTAAAACGAACTTCGTCCCCAAAGTTCAAACCCAATCTATAAAACATGAACTCTTAACACCAACTCCAGCAACTATGCCTACCTCCACAACATGGCTCACCTTATTGTATCTACCACATTATAGTCTGTCGACACTAACTCCACACACTTCCAAATACCATCCACAAACGCCGGTAGCTTCGTCTCTCTAACATATTATTGATAAGTGCATATTTTATATACTTTCATCCCCTATATTAGCTCCATTTTATTTGTTATTTAGCACTTATCATAGTGTCATAAGCTAATATTTGTTGTTCTAGTGTATTTGCTTGTCTTAACATGTTTTTGTAGGAATCTAAGCATTTAAAGGCTTTTTCCTATCATTTTGTACACTAAGTTCACTAAGCTAAACAAGACCAAGTGTTGGACTAAGCATGGAGCATTGGAATGAGTTTTGCATGGAGAAATTGATGGATCAATATGTGTTATGTAAATGTTGCCAACAATCAAAGTCAAGGCCCAATGTCCAAGTCCAAGTCAAGGTGGAAATCATAAGATTCTAACATGCTTAGGATGCTTTTTGGGAGCTCTAAAGATGATATATGGAGCATTTACCCGGGTGCATTAAGGGTCACTAATCACGCTCTTAGGATTCCTCAAGCAATTAAGTGAGGAATTAAGAGAAAATACCCGGAAACACACGACCCCGATCGGGGCCACCCAACCCCGATCGGGGCCGCATGCATCTTGATTGTTTACGTTTCTTCTTCCTCTCCTATAAATAGAAGAGGCATCCCAAGGCTTAGGCATCGAATTTTCACGTCTCATTTTACTTTACAATAGCCTTAAGCATTATATTTCTCTCAGTTGTTTTCTCATTAGTTTTCAATATTGTTAAGCTTGTAGTTGTTAAACATTTGGTTATTTATACATTCAAGCTTTTGGTTCTACTTTGTTCTTCCTTGCAAGTTCTATTTTCATTCGGTAATTCTAATTCTAGCTTGTTTAATTTACGTTTCTATTATAGTTATCATATAGTTTTCATCATTAGTCCTTTTATACCACATAGTTTAATTTTATATTATATGTCTTACCATTTAGTTTACATCATTTTCATTATCATGTTTATCATTTCTCTTAATATAGTTTACAATTTACACCCTAATATGAGTAGCTAAATCTCTTAGTCTAAGGGCTAGGGGCGCCATGCATAAAATAAGTATATAACATGATAAAATAGGTTAATAATAATATTTTTTAAATTGCTTCTATCACATGCTTGTGCCATAACGTTTAATCTTTGTTTAAGTCCTTATTCAATTGATTAAGTTTGTTCATTCGTTCTATAAGTCGAGAGGCACGGAATTGAATTAGACTAAGCATGTATAGTAGGACGACCTAGTCATGGACGAGAGTTTCTCTAGGACCCGGTCTATGGTTGACACTAATATCGTAAGGTGGGTGTCTTTAAGCCTAAGCAATTGACAATGTTTTTAGTACCGCATTTATCATGATCATATATCTACCTTTGCATGTGTGACCCGAACCCCTTAGACTCCCTTTTATTATATAATTTACATCATAATTTTTATTAATCATCAAACAACCAAACCAAATCGAAGTCGACCTTGATAAAAATCTACCCATAGCAATTCACGACGTAATTCCTGTTTCCTTGTGTTCGACCCCTATTGCTACATTAACTTGTTGTTTAGGGTAATTATCTTTGCATAGGTACACGATAAACCTATCAATTATCCACTAGAAAATCCAATATCAAGACACTCATAAACATCAAACGGAATTTTACATTCTACCACCCTTAAAAAGAACTTCATCCTCGAAGTTTACTCATACTCATAACATCATCATCCAACTATCAACACTATCGAACTATTCTCTCACTCCTAAACATCGCACCACTACAAGCACGGCCATGACCTTTAATGATATCAACCACAACACAAATCCATCCTTTATTCTACACCAAAGTTCAAACTTCCAAATCTACTACCACATGTACAACCATCAAACTCTCTTTGTCGCATCCTACTCCTCTTAAAATAAATGTTACGTCCTCGTAACTCACTAATACTAGATCCTTAGCCATACTTCCCAAAATCCTCATCACCACCGCATGTCAATGATAACTGACTATAACCTCAACACCTACAACCATTCCTATATCCAGGTCTCTCTTCCTCTAACAGTACTCATTCCTCAATTCATTCTGCACTCCATCTAATATATACCATAAAATCCTTGGCAAAAACACCACACCAACTCTTTAACACTACCGCAAAACAACAAACTCCTCTATACATGCGCTTATATCCATAATCATAATTCATGATCCACAATTGTTACACACACTCTCACTATATCCTCAAGCTCTCCCTTTATAACCACAACTCATCCACAACTTAACATGATACTAATTTCCAACACCCTATACTCACTGTCCTAATAAAAGATTATGAACCACCTGCAGCTTCCAGATCAGTACAACACATGTTCCACAAATCACTCGCCACTACTATGTCAACCAATGCCTCCTCTAAAAGAAGATCACAAGTACTCTAACAACCTCTCGTAACTGTGTCCCATCAACATGATATCACTATATCATGACAACAACGGAAACATACACAACTCTCTTCCCTATCACACACTATCCTCACCCCCAAGCTGAAACTGGTAAGAAACATCAATAAACAAAATAACCGTCTATCTGTCCAAACCGAAACTCGCAGGAAACAGCAGTAAAAAAGACAACAATCTATGTATAACTGGTATGTACTTTCGAAAACTCGTCTCATAAGTATCACGTCTACTCCACCACAACTGTGTGGACATGGGCCACTGGGGCGCTTGGGACAAGCGTTTGCATTTGTGGAGCCGCCACCAATTTTTATGGGAAATTGGAACCGTTCGAATACCTCGTGTCATGTCAAGACACAAAGTAGTGACATGAACACTAAGAACTCGTTATCCTTAGCATTCTATGTCTAGAATGACTCTCGTGGATGCCAATGAACACGGATGTGCACAGACATCTGGAGTAAAGGGTAAGGGTACGTAATAGGAAGTCCTTTTACTGAACACCTAATCCCGCCCGCCTCGATAGCGGCCTCTACTAATGATTAGGGAAATCATTTGTATTTGATATGTTGTCGATTATATGCATGCAATGCAACATCCGCAGATTAATCCTAGCATGTGAATTAAACTATGTGGGTGAACAAATAATTTAGCACTTAATTGGGTCGAAATAGATGTTAGATTAATTATATGTGAAGAACAAGTAAATAAATCATCCATAATAAAATACAATAAATAAGTAAATTGCGATAATTAAAAGTTACAATAAATAACAATGATTTAACGATTTACGTCAAAAATATACTTAAGACGGATGATTTGAGGAAAATAAAGGAAAATAAATAAGGTTAGAAAATATGGACAGATTAGGGGTGATATTACGGATAATAATCGATTAATTACGTAATTAAGGGATTAAGTCAAAGCAAGAACGAAAGTTCAGAGACAGAATTCATCCCGGAACAGGCGGAGCATTACTGCGTCCCTTGGAAGAGGCGTAGTAGTCACTGCGTCTGTTCCTGAGGTGAGTTCTGGCTGTGAAGTCAGAACTGCAAGTTGTTACATTCGTTCGTATGTTTAACGGTTGAATATTGATATTTGACTCGGATGAAAGTAATTTAGCGTATTATTAACATATAAAGCCGTCATAAAAGCAATAAACGTGGATTAAAATGGGTTGAAATGAATTAAAAAAAACGAATTATGTCAAACTAGGTTAAATTATGAAGACGGAAACGAGTTGAAAGAATTAGACAAACTGGAAATGAATGATAAATATGTACAAAGGCGAATCTCAGAAACTTGATATGGACGAATCGAGTCTCCAAAATCTGGGTTTGATTTAATGGCGAAAACTCACAAATATCGATTATAAGGGATTTAAACCGTAAATAAAACATGATATTTATTAAGAATATGTTAAAAGATTATTATGTATGAAGAAAAAGGAGAGAAAATAAGAAAAGGAAGCAAAAGGGACGAACTAACAGAGAACCGAGGAAGAAGAAGAAGAAAAGCATGAACTGCGGCAGCTTCTTAAAGAGGCGCAGCAGATGCTACGACTCTTCGAAGAGGCGCAACAGTTGCTGCGTTTCTTCTCTAGGTCGGTTTGCTGCTGATCCGTAAAAACAGTTTAACAAAAGGGTTTTAGAAATCGGTTTTAAGCGTACTTTTGACGTAAATCTTACATTAATTAGTACAATAATAAAATACAATAAAAAAGACGGGATTTACACCCTCAGACTTACATGTTTGACGAAACGAGATTAACTAAGTTAACGTAGTAATTGATCGACTCGAATGTATGTAGAAAGTGCCCTCGTAAGAGGATTTAGATTAAATTGATTGATGTGTAGTGGTCAAATTGGTCGGTCATGCAACGTGACTGGTACTCAGAATGATCAGAGCTTACGTGGTCAATTGATCAAGCACGTAGGCATCGAATGCTTAGAGCACGGTCTTAGAATGCAACGGGAGAAGAGAAGGGTGGACACTCGAGTGAAAAATATGAGGAACGAAGCTCCCTATTTATACTAAAAAATATGCAGAGTTATGGAATGACTCAAACTTTGGAAACAAATCACGGAAAAATCTGAAATCTGGCAGAAAAGAGCTGGGGAAGAGGCGCAGCAAGAGCTGCGTCCTTTCCCTAGAGGTTTCCTCCTGCGGAAGAAATAATTCCGCATTTCTTTTATGGAATTGTGGTGGATCTCTACTTCCTTATTCTTTAAAATAAGATTTTCGGGATATATTTTACCAAAAGAAATAAAATTATATTATGGAATAAAAATATCCGGAATATTCTAGGACATTCTGACTCGGCATTTTGAACGGTTTCTTGGAAAAGGAAGCGGTTTTGACCCGGACTCCATATAAGCTCTAATTACTGTCAAATTGACCGTATTGGCACGTAGATGACGACCAAGAGGTAGACACAAGTATTTGAGCAATCACTTGACGATAAACTTATGGACTGTCATAAATTGTTCCGTGTACCAAACATGCTGTCCAATCATCACTGGGTGGCATGCGGGAGGTGCAGAAATGAGGTATTTAAAGAGCCCCCACTTTGACTGAGGCTTGGACAAGGCGAAAGTCAAAGTATAGCCCTCAGGTCAATCGAAGATTACAACCTGAAGACTATGGCGACGCGAGGCGGCTCAAGGGGTCTGAACCAAGGCCCTGTCGTCGGGAACATTTTAGCGTCTGTCGACTTCCGGGGAGGGTCATTTAAAGTCCATTAGACTACGTAAGGAGGCTCGCCAGCCATAAGAAGAAATCATACCTGAGACTTCTTTACAATAAATAATATTGAGGATAGCAGGATGTTGGTAGAAACTGCTGAGGGAATTTGTTGACGATTCTGTCTAGATTGAATCATGTCTGGGAATCTGCTTGTGTCGGCTTCCAAGCGAAAAACTCGTCGGGGAATATATTGATGATTCTGTCCGGATTGAATCATGTCTGGGAATCTGGTTGTGTCTGCTGGAAAATGCGCTCGTTGCTGCGAGCGAAGCCCTGATGAAAGATCCATGCTGGGAGATAAAATACTGCGACGGTTCACAGTCTACTTTATAAGGAATACACGGACTGATAAAGTACTTTGATGGTTCACAGTCTGCTTCGGGAGAATTGCGAGCTGATAAAATACTGTGACGGTCCACAGTCTGCTTTGAAAAATTGCGGGTTCGGCCAAAAAAATAAATGTCCAATAGACCAAACATATGATATAAGGTGTTGGAGAACAGGCGCACAAAAATTGGGCCCACAAATAACTAACTCATAACGAACTTTTGAAAATTGAGCTGGCAAGGATTTGGGGAAGAGGCGCAGCAAGAGCTGCGCACTCTTCGAAGAGGCGCAGCAGATGCTGCGTCCTTTCCTGAGCTCACCCCTGTCTGAGTAAAAACTCGCAAAAACCGTGTTTATTTCATAATAAGCAAAACACAATTTCTATTAAAACTCTCTCAAATTCCGATCATTTTCCGTCAAAATTTGATCAACCTTCTCCATTAATAATGACTAATAGAGGTATGCATCGTATTCTTGCTTTTAATTCTTGTTTTTGCTTGAATTAGAGCCGAAAAAAATTAGGGTTTCCCCTCCCCTATTTCGAAAATTTAGGGGTTTTGCCCTTATTGGATTTGTTTGATAAAATTGACATTAGAAATGGATAATTGGCAATGTTAGGAACATAACTGTTAGGCCTGGAAATCCGCAGACCTTCCTGATCAGTATCTCATCTAAAACTGACTGCCAGGCCGTCAGGCTATCAGGGCACATGAAGATAGGCGCCAGGTCATGGAGAGGACAACGGTAAAAATATCAGGACGATATTAGACCATAAACGCGTATTATAAAAAGGATTATATACGCAGCATTGAATGAGAAGATCTCGCAGTAAATGCAGTAATTAAGGGAGGAATATTTAGCCATTATTACAGGCAATAATGGAGAATAATCCACATTCAATACCATATCAAGCAGCCGTTCAAGATTGGAGCTTATATAATGAACACTTTGAAGACATTGGACTCATCTCGTTCTTACACAAGAAGAAGCATACATTTTCATACACAATATTTAGAGAGATATAAACGTTGTCATTATCATACAATAATTCTCCCAAATTACATAGTGAAATTCTCTCCTGGCTTGGTGCCCGTGATTTTTCCCATTCAAGGGTTTTCCACGTACAAAATTCTTTGTCTCGTTATTGTTATTGTTATTATATTTACAGCTTTACATTTAAGCCTGACGACCTGACTAATAGACCATTTAGAGCTAGTTAACCTTGCATAACTCTACCCTGACCTGATTTCGCCTTGCGCAAAATCCACACAAAACAATTGGTGCCCACCGTGGGGCATCTAGCTCTTTAAATCCTTTTTTATTATCCTACAAAAATTCAAAAATCCTACAAAAATGGCCCAACCCACCGTTGAAGAACGATTGAATGCAACTCTCCAACAAATCGCTGAGTTGGAAAGCCTAAAAGAAAAATTAGCTCAAACTGAAGCAGAAATCCTGCAATTAAAAGAATCTGAGTCAGCTCTAAAGCAAAAATTAGAAAAAACCCAAGGGGCAGGCTCTAGATTCCAACCAGGAACCCCATTTGCATCAATCATTAAAATTATTGATTTTTCCAGTTTTGGGAGCCCAAGTATTCCTCAATCCATTAATGTTGATGGTGATGATGAACTAAAAGATGATAAGGAGAAACCTGATGAATCTGCAGCAGCCATCATGATGGCAGTGGTTCAGGAGATCAAGAAACTCAATGAAAAATTCGATAAGATACCCGGAGTACATGCCAGCATGGAAGAAGCTTCCCCCGACAGCTATGCTGATTCGCCTTTTATAGACGAAATAACAAAAGTAGACCTACCAAAGAAGTTCACAGTTCCATCCATGAGGGTCTATGATGGAACCACGGATCCACAAAATCACGTGGCTCTTTACAAGCGAAAAAATGCTTTGTCGCATCTATTCCCGCGAATTTAGACAAGTTTGCATGTGCAAGGGATTTGGAACGACCCTAACGGCCTTGCTCGCAATGGTACATCAACACGCCAACCGGGAGCATCCATTCCTTTGCCAACCTGATCAACATTTCAACCAAAGATTCGTAAGTAGCGGGGAGTTGGAGAAATGATCCAGTGACCTTTACCGAGTTACACGAAGCCTGATGAAACTCTCAGAACATTTCTTGCAAGATTCAACAAGGAGAAAGTATCCATACCCAGGTGTGACGTTGGAACAGCAGTGGAGGCATTCAGACAGGGGTTACTACCATATAGTGACTTATACAGCAAGCTCACTAAGTATCCCTGCCACACCTTCAAAGATGTTCAGGCAAAGACTCTTGCTTTCATCAGGCTAGAAGAAGATAAAATCTATAAAATTGGATCACCCAGTAGACCAAAGGATAATTAAAGGATCAGTAGGAAGAGCAACAAAGAAAACAACTATAGACCTACTCCATATTCCAGGCCAGATCAGTCAGAAGTTAACCTGGCTCATGAGTATCAAGGGAAGGTTAAAGTTTATCCACCTATTTCCGAACATAACTTCAGTGTTGATATTGCAGGATTAATCCAGAGACTTGACAACATGGGATCAGCTGTCAGATGGCCCAGGAAGTCAGAAAATCCAAATCCCAGAAGAGACAATTCTAAATGGTGCGAATTTCACATGGATATTGGACACACCACGGATGATTGTTTCACCCTGAGGAAGGAAGTGGCCTACCTACTAAAATCTGGATACTTGAAATACCTGATCAAGACAAAAGGGAGGAACGCAAACCAGGATAAAGAGAATTAGGAGCATAAGCAGGATCGTAGTCTCCCTCCACCACCACCAATCTATGAAGTAAAATTCATATCTGGCGGTTCAGAGATTTGCGGCCTGACAAGTTCAACAGCAAAGAAGATAACCAGGACGCCAAGGACTGTGTCACTCTGCAAGCCGGATCATGTCCCAACAATCACTTTCAATGATTGTGACCTGGTGGGCATCCCTGATGTTCATCATGATGGCCTGGTAATTTCTATGCAGATTGGAACCGCCACAGTAAGAAGGATCCTGGTAGACGGAGGCAGCTCAGTGAAACTGATCATGCTTGACGTACTTAGTCTAAAATGCCCTCTTGACAGGCCGAATACCAAGCCCTCCAGCTAGGCAGGGGACATAAGCCCTCCTGACAGGTCGGTTTTCCCACCCCTTCAACCATTATAGCAAAAAACTATACTTGGTTGAATTACTCATGAATGACAAAATAAAATGAAAATGACGTGCAGGTTATTTAAACAAAATGTTTGACAGGCCCAACAGGATGAAACTCACAAATCCAAGCAAAGTCGAAAGCAAAATCAGCCAAAAGAAGGCCACCATGCCTATATTAATAAAAACCCTTACCCCCTGGGGCAAAGGCGCCAAAATATTCATAAAGGCCAGGGATAGTCTCCCTGACCCAAAACAGAAAAAGAAAAATATTGTTTGTCCAGGGACATCCCCCCTGGATGGGCCAAAATACCAACTGAAAAACTAAATTACTGCTTCTTCTTAGAAACAGTACCAGCACCAACATCCTGCTCCCTACTCTTAGTCGGATCAGCGTCAACATCCTGCTCCCCTGGAGAGTCGACCTCTTGTTCATTTTCCATATTATGCAGGTCAGGATACTTTGAAGCAGCAAAAGCCATCTCAGCTTCAGGGTTCCACTTCGCCCCAGCCTCAACAGGCTCGACATAGCAAAGACCCTTTCCTTGATATAGAAGTAGAGGGAAGCATCATCTAGCTTGAACTCCAAGTCATCCCTCTCTTGGGTGAGCTCCTCATTTCTGTCCAAGGCCTCCTCCAACAGCCACTTGCTTGAATCGCTGACCTTTAGCGACCTCTCTCACCGCACCCTCACCAAGTCGGCACTTTAGCGACCGGTCGCTTCGTGCAAAATCCGGCTCGACTTGACCTATCATAATCTGATCTCATCAGATAAATCCTGGCTACCAAAGAAGTAGCCTGATAGGCATTATGGAGACAGGTCACAGCACCCTGACCAAAAACAGAGAGAAAAATATGAGTAATATACCCCAATAATAAAAATTGCTCAAACAAAACACACATAAAAATTATTCCAGCCTACCTCCCTTACAAGAAAAAAAGCACTCGCCAAGAGGTCGATGAATGATCCACCGAAGCAACTGCCTGAGTAGCAGTCTCAACAGGGTCGAGGGTGAGCATGACATCAGATCTAGAAGCAGCATAATCCCTGATCTTCACCCTAGCAGCCTCCATATTGTCAACCCCGGCTCTCACTTCCATGACAGGGGCATAAATTGTAGGGAAATATCCGTAAAATTCCCTTAAATTTTAAGGATTATAACGCAAATTACATGTGAATTATAGTCATAAAACAAAATACAAGAGAAACGATAAAAGGTAAAGAATCAACCTCGGGTCCTTGTGAATGCGGCCTAAGAACAGAAATCAAAGTAGATTTCCTCCTAATCGTTGCACCCAAGACCGTCTGAGACTATGCCCCTTTGTGCTAGAAAGTGCTCTCTAATTGACTTGCAATATTGAGAGAGTTTATGTGAGTTTTCTGATGAGAGATCTAGGAATTTCAGAGAAAATTGCACTGAAACCCTAATTCTATTTCACTAATGATGATTAGGTTAACAAGAAGGAGAAGGCTCTCCTTTTTGTTCTTCTAATTCAGCCAAACCGAGAGCCCTTATGGGGAAGTGGGCTTCCACTTCCTCTTAATTTTAGCTCGTGGTCCGGTTAAATCAAAATGCTAAAATGTATATGACGGGTTTTTATTATAAATCATCATCGGTTATCGGTTATTAATACATCGACTAATAACACGGATTAGTTGAAGTATTAATACATGTCCGACAAAGACAATATTGTATAATTAATTTATTCAATATACATTAATCGAATATAAATCGTTTATATTCAATTTACGAATTAACTGTTTAATTCGCCTTAGCCCATTTTATTTAATCCGTATTAAATATAATATCTCAACATCACATTTTGACTAATTACTAGTCAAATAACTCGGACTAACTGGTTAGTCAAAATTTGGCATCAACATGACTGTATTTTCATACTGTCACATCTCTCAAACGTATCCTATAGGTGTGACTTTTAGGGACCAGTTGATCACCGCCATCTGTATGACAATAACGTCAAACTTATCTAGCAAGCCAACCGTTATTGATAAACGTGGACCAACTGATAATAATACCAAAAGTATGCCCTTTGATCTTTTTAGAGATTTATAAGTCCTTGCACTAACTGTTAAGGACACCAACCCCAACAAGCTCCCACTTGTCCGTACAAGTGTATGTGCAATGACGTTATCCGCACTAACTGGAGGACACAAGCTCAACAAACTCCCACTTGTCCGTACAAGTGTATGTGCGATAACCGATTCTCATATTCATTTAAAAATTTCTCCCACTCAATGTAAAACAATTTGCAGATCCGGATCCGCAAAGGTCGTATTTTACAATCGATCTGTATCAAGAGTGGTTTCCCCGACTAGAGAGTAACTTAACCGATAAAACGAATCCGTATCCGAGCATGGCCATGCATTTCGATTCTGACTCCTTGAGTGGCCCCGAGAAATATCGAGTACCCGATAAAGGCTGAATATTTCCTTCAACTCGACTCCTTCCGATCTAAGCACGGATGAAATGACCCGAAAAAAATCTACTTGGCCCCTGTTACGGATGACCGTGAGAAAGAAACCAAAGTCACCCAAAATCTGTCGTAGTCTCAAGAGACAGTCGATAGTCAAAAGAATCGACTCTTAGGATCACCATGGAGGTCCTATCCACGACCGGGCACCGAATGTTATAAAACATTTAGGACTCCACGTCGATGTCACAATGGTGTCCTACGAGATATCCGTATAACTCGCCTCTGTGATTGGTCAGTCAACCGGTTGACTTATGGCTCGTTGAACCCACCATCAACCAACGTCACAAAATAATTGCCAGAGTTATCAGCTCATGTGGGCAATTAAGGACTAAAAATATAATGTTTGTTCAGTTCACTTTGTGGTGTTCAAAATTGTCGTACAATTCCACATGAAAAACAAAATATATAAATATCAAAACGATGATGTCGTATAGAGTACACAAGAAAATGAATCTAATCCATAAAAGAGTACTACAACTCAGGAACACGTTTAATTTCCATGGAATTAACATGCCCTTCATGCTTATCTTGTCGTAATGGTTTAGTGAGAGGATATGCTATATTATCATGTGTAGCAATCTTTTCTATCACTACTTCCTTTTGCTCCACGTAATCTCGGATTAGATGAGCTTTCCGTTGTACATGTCTAGACGCGACATAGTACTCGGACTCAGTCGTAGAATCTGCTGTAACACTTTGTTTGGAACTCTTCCAGCTGACTGTAGCGCCATTAAGAGTAAAAACGAATCCAGACTGAGATTTCGAGTCATCTCGATCCGTTTGGAAGCTAGCATCTGCGTAACCGGTTGCGCATAGTTTTTGTTCGCCTCCATGAGTCAATGCCCAATCTTTAGTCCTCCGTAGGTACTTAAGAATGTTCTTGACAGTCATCCAATGTGATTCACCTGGATGCTGTTGGAATTGACTTGTCATACTCAATGTATATGCCACGTCCGGACGTGTGCATATCATGGCATACATGATTGATCCTATAGCCGAAGCATAAGGAATCCGTGTCATGCGCGCTTTTTCTTCCTGTGTCTCTGGTGCCTGAGACTTGCTCAAATGCACCCCTGGAGCCATGGGAAGAAAACCCTTTTTGGAGTTAGTCATGCTGAATATCTCTAGGACTTTGTCTATGTGAGACTCCTGACTGAGAGATAACATCCGACGTGATCTATCTCGATAGATACGGATGCCCAAAATTCTTTGTGCCTCACCCAGATCTTTCATCTGGAAATGGTTTTTCAACCATACTTTCACCGAAGTTAAGAGAGGTATGTCATTCCCAATCAGGAGTATGTCGTCAACATACAATATTAGGAAGACAATCTTGCTCCCACTCGACTTGATATATAGACATGGTTCCTCGACCGATCGAGTGAATCCATTTTCTTTTATCACTTGGTCGAAGCGATGATTCCAACTCCGAGATGCTTGCTTAAGTCCATAAATGGAACGCTTAAGTTTGCATACTTTCTTAGGATGTTCTGGATCGATGAAACCTTCGGGTTGTACCATGTACAACTCTTCCTCCAAAAAGCCGTTTAAGAAGGCGGTTTTCACGTCCATTTGCCAAATTTCATAGTCATGAAAAGCGGCAATCGCTAAGATAATCCGAATGGAACGCAGCATGACTACGGGTGCAAAAATTTCATCGTAGTGCAAACCTGGCACTTGAATGAAACCTTTAGCAACTAGTCGTGCTTTGTAGATATCTTGTTGACCTTCCACAGAATGCTTTATCTTGTAAAGCCATTTGCATTGAAGGGGACGAACCTTAGCAGGTAAGTCAACAAGATCCCACACGTTGTTCTCATACATGGAGTCCATCTCGGATTGCATGGCCTCAAGCCATAGCTTTGAGTCAGAACTAGTCATGACACCTTTATAGGTTGCGGGTTCACTACTCGTTAAGAGTAGAATGTCATCTATGTCATGTTCCTCGACCATACCAATGTATCTGTCCGGAGGAATAGAGACTCTTCCCGACCTCCTAGGTTCCTCAGGAATATTAACCGCAACCGGGATTGAAGGAATTGGTTCCTCCAATGGTTGCTCGGTATTTGGTTCTGGAATCTCCGACAGGTCGAAGGTTCTATCACTCTTTGCATTCTCGAGAAATTCCTTCTCTAAGAATGTCGCACTGGCCGCAACAAAAACGCGTTGTTTGGTTGGCGAATAGAAGTAACGACCAAGTGTTCCTTTAGGATAACCTATAAAGTATGTCTTGACCGATCGCGGGCCGAGCTTATCCTCGTGTCTCCACTTGACATAAGCCTCGCAGCCCCAAACCCGTATAAAGGACAAGTTAGGGACCGTTCCCTTCCATAGTTCATATGGAGTCTTGTCAACAGCTTTAGACGGACTTCGGTTAAGTATTATAGCGGCTGACAAAAGAGCATAACCCTATAATGAATCAGGTAATATCGTGTGACTCATCATAGATCGAACCATATCAAGTAGTGTTCGATTTCTCCGTTCGGACACACCATTCAACTGAGGTGTTCCAGGTGGAGTTAACTGTAAGGCAATCCCACAGTCTTTAAGGTGTTGATCAAACTCGTGAGAAAGATACTCGCCACCACGATCTGAACGCAGTGTTTTAATCTTTCTACCCAGTAGGTTCTGTACCCTGTTCTGGTATTGACTTGTAGGGAAATATCCGTAAAATTCCCTTAAATTTTAAGGATTATAATGCAAATTTACATGTGAATTATAGTCATAATACAAAATACAAGAGAAACGATAAAAGGTAAAGAATCAACCTCGGGTCCTTGTGAATGCGGCCTAAGAACAGAAATCAAAGTAGATTTCCTCCTAATCGTTGCACCCAAGACCGTCTGAGACTATGCCCCTTTGTGCTAGAAAGTGCTCTCTAATTGACTTGCAATATTGAGAGAGTTTATGTGAGTTTTCTGATGAGAGATCTAGGAATTTCAGAGAAAATTGCACTGAAACCCTAATTCTATTTCACTAATGATGATTAGGTTAACAAGAAGGAGAAGGCTCTCCTTTTTGTTCTTCTAATTCGGCCAAACTGAGAGCCCTTATGGGGAAGTGGGCTTCCACTTCCTCTTAATTTTAGCTCGTTGTCCGGTTCGTCAAATGCTAAAATGTATATGACGGGTTTTTATTATAAACTGTCATCGGTTATTAATACATCGACTAATAACACGGATTAGTTGAAGTATTAATACATGTCCGACAAAGACAATATTGTATAATTAATTTATTCAATATACATTAATCGAATATAAATCGTTTATATTCAATTTACGAATTAACTGTTTAATTCGCCTTAGCCCATTTTATTTAATCCGTATTAAATATAATATCTCAACATCACATTTTGACTAATTACTAGTCAAATAACTCGGACTAACTGGTTAGTCAAAATTTGGCATCAACATGACTGTATTTTCATACTGTCACATCTCCCAAACGTATGCTATAGGTGTGACTTTTAGGGACCAGTTGATCACCGCCATCTGTATGACAATAACGTCAAACTTATCTAGCAAGCCAACCGTTATTGATAAACGTGGACCAACTGATAATAATACCAAAAGTATGCCCTTTGATCCTTTTAGAGATTTATAAGTCCTTGCACTAACTGTTAAGGACACCAACCCCAACAGAAATGTCAACATCTTCAATTTTCCTTTTTTGGGCTGCTGAACTTGTTTCAGCAGGGGCAGCAGGCACATCAGTGACCTTGGCAGCATCAGATTGTTCAGTCAAATCAATAACAGGCTCAGCATCCCCGCTTCCCTGGGAACCTTCTTCCTTGATCTTAGCCAGCCTGGCTGAAAGGTCAGCCATACCAAACCTGGCAAGGTGAGTAGATGACCTGGTGGCTACAACATGAAATACTATAATAGAAATATAAACCAAACATTATCAGGAAGCCAAAGTAAAAAGAAAAGAAAGACTAAGATAGACTTACTGCCTAAGCTAGTGGCACTAACTGCCCAGAAGGTTTAGCCACTCCGGCAGCACCGTCAGCCTTCAAACAGCGAGGAAGGTGACCAGCCCCACAACAGAGAGGCCAAGACCTCTCCAAAGGAGGAATAGCAAGGAAAGTAGAAATATTGGGAGTGGGATACTCAGTTTCAGTAACCCAATCATCAACTGCACATGTGAGAGGTATGACTTATTATAGATTTCATTTTATTTTTCACTAACAAGTAAAACATGCAGGGCAAAGAGAGAAACCAAAAGACTCACCAGAAACGCAAGCCTCATGATTTAAATACGCCAAATCAGGACCCATAGAATTGGTCCTGACAAACATGTACCCAGCAGCCCAGCCTTTATCGTGGCCGCTGTCCAGGTTGCTTAAAAGAGGAGTAGTAGAAGCCCTGACCTTAAAACTTATACGGCCAGGACTATTTGTTTTTATGGCATAACAAGCCTCAAATCGTCAAGAGAAAAAGAAATATTGTGTTTTTTTACAGAGATTCTCAATGGAACACATAACCTTTCACACCATAGGCATCAACTGATAAGATGGAACACCGATCTCCTTAATAACCTCAACCATAAGAGGAGAAAAAGGAAGCGTACAACCTGCCCTGAAAGCCCAGTCATGGATACAGAACCAACCAGGACAAGCCCAGTCGGCCCTGATAGGAGAATTCTCAGGGATCCGGACTTGATCGCGGGATGATCCCCTTATCCTTCAAAATCTTCTCAAACTCAGGCTTCAAATGATTTGCAACAGACTGATCCTCATTTAAAGCCTTCGTAGGCTTGAATTGAAAATCACCATGGAATATTGAGATCATCTCCAATGGAGAATCACTCAGCTTACTAATCATGGAAGGTGCAGCAGTAGAAGAAGTAGGCAGATTTTCAGAAGAAATTTCCTCAGGATTCTGAGGAGGAGGGATTACAGGAACTGCTGCCCTGGTAGACTTCTTTTTCGCAGCCATTATTTGAAAGATTATGAAGAATTGATCGAAGATCGAAGAAGTTGGGAAATAAGAGAACTGAAGAGAAGGATTATTAAGAGAGAAATAAGAAGAATTGCTTTGGTGAGTTCAACTTAATAAAGCACGCAGGTATTTATAGTGGAGAAGATTAGGGTTTCAACCGCAAAGGAAGTGGATAATCGTTAAGGAAGTTGCAGTAAATCTTACACACGTCTTAAACTGTAGTAAAATAGTCGTTACAGGAAACTGACTAAGCATAACTTAACCGTTGGTTAATCTTCTTAAAAATAAAGTTATCTCCTCATTTTTTCGTCTTGGCACACTGCAAATAAGGAGATAAGGGGCAATTGTTAGGCCTGGAAATCCGCAGACCTTCCTGATCAGTATCTCATCTAAACCTGACTGCCAGGCCGTCAGGCTATCAGGGCACATGAAGATAGGCGCTAGGTCATGGAGAGAACAACGGTCAAAATATCAGGACGATATTAGACCATAAACGCGTATTATAAAAAGGATTATATATGCAGCATTGAATGAGAAGATCTCGCAGTAAATGCAGTAATTAAGGGAGGAATATTTAGCCATTATTACAGGCAATAATGGAGAATAATCCGCATTCAATACCATATCAAGCAGCCGTTCAAGATTGGAGCTTATATAAGGAACACTTTGAAGACATTGGACTCATCTCGTTCTTACACAAGAAGAAGCATACATTTTCATACACAATATTTAGAGAGATATAAACGTTGTCATTATCATATAATAATTCTCCCAAATTACATAGTGAAATCCTCTCCTGACTTGGTGCCCGTGGTTTTTTCCCATTCAAGGGTTTTCCACGTACAAAATTCTTTGTCTCGTTATTGTTATTGTTATTATATTTACAGCTTTACATTTAAGCCTGACGACATGACTAATAGACCATTTAGAGCTAGTTAACCTTGCATAACTCTACCATGACCTGATTTCGCCTTGCGCAAAATCCACACAAAACAATTGGCGCCCACCGTGGGGCATCTAGCTCTTTAAATCCTTTTTTCTTATCCTACAAAAATTCAAAAATCCTACAAAAATGGCCCAACCCACCGTTGAAGAACGATTTAATGCAGCTCTCCAACAAATCGCTGAGTTGGAAAGCCTAAAAGAAAAAATAGCCCAAACTGAAGTAGAAATCCTGCAATTAAAAGAATCTGAGTCAGCTCTAAAGCAAAAATTAGAAAAAACCCAAGGGGCAGGCTCTAGATTCCAACCAAGAACCCCATATGCATCAATCATTAAAAATATTGATTTTTCCAGTTTTGGGAGCCCAAGTATTCCTAAATCCATTAATGTTGATGGTGATGATGAACTAAAAGATGATAAGAAAAAACCTGATGAATCTGCAGCAGCCATCATGATGGCAGTGGTTCAGGAGATCAAGAAACTCAATGAAAAATTCGATAAGATACCTGGAGTACCTGCCAGCATGGAAGAAGCTGCCCCCGACAACTATGCTGATTCGCCTTTCATAGACGAAATAGCAAAAGTAGACCTACCAAAGAAGTTCACATTTCCATCCATGAGGGTCTATGATGGAACCACGGATCCACAAAATCACGTGGCTCTTTACAAGCATAAAATGCTGGCTGCATCTATTCCCAGCGAATTTAGACTAGTTTGCATGTGCAAGGGATTTGGAACGACCCTGACTGGCCCTGCTTTGCAATGGTACATTAACCTGCCAACTGGGAGCATCCATTCCTTTGCCAACCTGATCAACAGTTTCAACCAGCAGTTTGCAAGTAGCAGGGAGTTGGAGAAACGATCCAGTGACCTTTACTGAGTTACACAAAAGCCTGATGAAACTCTCAGGACATTTCTTGCAAGATTCAACAAGGAGAAAGTATCCATACCCAGGTGTGACGTTGGAACAGCAGTGGAGGCATTCAGACAGGGGTTACTACCATATAGTGACTTATACAGCGAGCTCACTAAGTATCCCTGCCACACCTTCGAAGATGTTCAGGCCAAGACTCTTGCTTTCATCAGGCTAGAAGAAGATAAAAGCTATAAACTTGGATCACCCAGTAGACCAAAGGATCATGAAATCAGCAGTAGGAAGAGCAACAAAGGAAACATCTATAGACCTAGTCCATATTCCAGGCCAGATCAGTCAGAAGTTAACCTGGCTCATAAGTATCAAGTTAAGGTTAAAGTTTATCCACCTATTTACGAATCAAACTTCAATGTTGATATTGCAGGATTAATCCAGAGACTTGACAACATGGGATCAGCTGTCAGATGGCCCAGGAAGTCAGAAAATCCAAATCCCAGAAGAGACAATTCTAAATGGTGCGAATTTCACATGGATATTAGACACACCACGGATGATTGTTTCACCCTAAGGAAGGAAGTGGCCTACCTACTAAAATCTGGATACTTGAAAGACCTGATCAAGACAAAAGGCAGGAACGCATACCAGGATAAAGAGAATCAGGAGCATAAGTAGGATCGTAGTCTCCCTCCACCACCACCAATCTATGAAGTAAAATTCATATCTGGCAGTTCAGAGATTTGCGGCCTGACAAGTTCAGCAGCAAAGAAGATTGCCAGGACGCCAAGGACTATGTCACCCTGCAAGCCGGATCATGTCCCAACAATCACTTTCAATGATTGTGACCTGGTGGGCATCCCTGATGTTCATCATGATGGCCTGGTAATTTCTATGCAGATTGGAACCGCCACAGTAAAAAGGATCCTGGTAGACGGAGGTAGCTCAGTGAACCTGATCATGCTTGACGTACTGAAAGCCATGAAGATCAGCGAGGACCAAATCATCAAGAAATCTAGCGTCCTAGTAGGATTCAGTGGCGAAACCAGGAGCACCCTAGGAGAAATCCAACTCCCAACCTACGTGGAAGGAGTCTCATCTTATGAGAAATTTGGAGTCCTTGACTGCCTGTCATCCTACAACGCTATCTTGGGCAGACCCTGGATTCATAATGTCAAGGCCGTACCGTCAACCTATCACCAGTGTATCAAGATACTAACAGACTCAGGCATAGCCACAATCAAAGGGGATCACAAGATAGCCCAGGAATGCTACACAGCAGCCTTGAAGCCTTCCAAGGCAGGTAAGTCCCTGACATAGCAATTACAGTACCCTGTCAGGAGTACCTATGCGGCACCTCTCAAAATGGAAACAGATCAGGTAATCTTAGACCCTGAATACCCTGACAGGTATGTTTTAATAGGATCTGACGCACCAGATAGTGTCAGGCCTGAACTGGTGAAGTTCCTTAAAAGTAAATCATCCTGGTTTGCTTGGTCACATTTTGATATGACTGGAATTAGCGCTGATATAATTACACATAAGCTCAACGTTGACCCATCTTTTAAGCCTGTACAGCAGAAAAGGCGGAAATTTGCAGCGTAAAGAAATACCATTATTAACAAAGAAGTAGAAAAACTCTTGGATATGGGGATGATCAGGGAAGTAATGTACCCTGAGTGGTTGGATAACGTAGTTGTGTAGAAAAAGAATGGAAAGTCGAGAGTCTGTGTTGACTACACTGACCTGAACAAAGCCTGTCCTAAAGATCCATTCCCCCTGCCTCATATTGATGCCATGGTAGACGCCACAGCGGGCCAGGAGATGCTGACATTCATGGATGCTTCCAGTGGGTTCAATCAAATAAAGATGCACCCTGCTGACCAGGAGAGTACTGCATTCATTATAGACCGAGGCATATACTGTTACACTGCCATGCCTTTCGGCCTGAAGAATGCAGGGGCAACGTACCAGCGCCTGGTCAACATGATGTTTAAAGACTAAATAGGTGACATCATGGCAGTATACATAGACTAAATGGTGGTGAAATCCAAAAATGCAGAAGATCATGTGAAACATCTAGAAATAGCATTTGAGATATTGGAAAAATACCACATGAAGCTAAACCCTGCAAAATGCCACTTCGGAGTCTCTGCAGGCAAATTCCTTGGATATATGGTCACAAAAAAAGGCATAGAAGCTAGCCCTGAACAGATAAAGGCTATCCTGGAATTACAGTCACCCAAGTTTGCCAAGGATATCCAGAAATTGACAGGCCGGGTAGCTGCCCTGAACCGTTTCATATCGAGATCCTCTGAGAGATGCAAAACATTCTATAACCTCCTCGGAAAGAATAAACAGTTCCAATGGACGGATGAACATGAGACAGCTTTTCAGGATCTAAAATCCTACTTGTCATCTCAACCCTTACTGGCTAAGCCAGAGAAAGGAGAGCCTTTGTCAGTATACCTATCTGTCACTGACACAGCAGTCAATGCAGTCCTAGTGAAAGAACAGGACGGTCAGCAAGATCTAGTCTACTATGTAAGTAAAAGCCTGCTAGATGCTGAGTTGAGGTATAGACTACTTGAAAAATATGTCTTAGCTTTAATTATGTCATGTACTAAATTGCGACCTTATTTTGAAAGTCACCCCATTATAGTCAGGACCAATTTACCCATAAAATCTGTCATACGTAAGCCTGAACTTTCAGGGAGGATGGCCAAATGGTCAGTCTGATTAGCACATACGACATCTCCTTTGAACCCGGGCGGCGATTAAATCGCAGCCCTAGCGACTTTTGTGGTGACTTTAGCCCTAACTCGGAACCGGACACGATAAAAGAGGTCAACCAACTAGAAAATAAAACCCCGGACCAAGAATGGACCCTATTCATAGATGGGGCATCCAACGCCAGGGGGACGGGGTTAGGACTAGTACTTAAATCGCCCCGGGAGATATGATAGCACAGTGTAAGTTGTGAGTTCAAAGCCACGAACAACGAAGCGAATATGAAGCCCGATAGCGAGGCTTAAAGGTATGTCTAGACCTCGGTGTTCAAAACCTAAAGGTAAAAACTGATTCACTCCTAATTGCTAATCAAATAAAGGGAATTTATACGGCTAAGGATGCAAAAATGATTTCGTATTTAGAATATGCAAAAAACCTTACCGCTAAATTCGCTTTATTTGACATAGATCAAATATCAAGAGAGCTCAACACCCAGGCTGATGCTCTGGCCAGCCTAGGTTCAAATTTTACCCCCACTGTTTTCGACAAAATAACAATTGTGCACTTATTAGAGCCAGCCATCAGCAGACCCGAACAAGTCAGTCCTGTCAATCAGGACAATAACTCTTGGACTAAACCCTATTATGATTGGTTTCTCCGAGGAATATTGCCTAACGGTAGACATGAGGCAAGGGCTTTTAAAATTAGAGCTTCAACTTATGCTATCATCAATAACACTCTGTTCAAGAGATCGCAGGCTGGACCCTACCTGAGATGCTTGGAGCCTGACGAAGCCAAACTAGTACTTCAAGAAATACACGATGGACACTGTGGTAACCACAAAGGAGGAAAGAGCCTGGCAAGCAAAGTTCTCAGGACAGGCTACTCGGGCCTACACCGAGGGTGATCGCCGGAATACTCTTCAAAATGCGAAGCCTGCCAAATTCATGCACCAATCATACATCAGCCATCTGAACTCCTCCATTCAATTCCCGCACCCTGGCCATTCATAAAGTGAGGCATGGATATTGTGGGAAAACTGCCTGTAGCTCTAGGACAAAAAGTATTCATGTTGGCTATGACTAATTACTTCTCCAAATGGATTGAGGTTGACTCTTTCAGGCAAGTAACAGAAAAGGAAGTAATATCCTTCATCAGGACAAACATCATTTGCAGATACGGAGTCCCATCAGAAATAGTATGTGATAGTGGAACTTAATTTGTGGGGAAAAGGATCCAAGCATTTTGCCAAGAATGGAATATCAACCTGGCACTACTACAAATACAGGCAACCACAACGGCCCTTTAACAACGCTTATTCACGAAAATCATCAAAACACGTTGTAGAATTGATTCCGCGAATTTTACCAAACTTAATTACAACGGTTATGTGTTGTTAACCGTTGTTATTGGTTTTAACAACGGGTCATACTTAAACAACCGTTGTTAATGAAAAAACTAATAACAACGGTTAAATTTTAACCGTTGTTAATGGTTTGGCGCCAAATTAGTGAAAAGTAATCACAACGGTTATATTAGAACCCGTTTTTAATACTTTTTAACAACGGTTGTAGACTCAATAACCGTTGTTATTAATATTATGAAAATCTTAAGAACAACATATTGCTTTATTTTGTTATACGCTACAAACACAAACACAAGCTAATACTGCTACTATATCATCCTCCATTCCTCCCTGATCGTCTCTCTGTCTTCATCTCCGTCACTGTTGTCACGTCTTCTCTCCCTCATCGTGTTTATCAATTAGGTATATATATGTTTCTTAGCAACGCTTATAGATATAGGATTTTTTGGGTTATTATCTAATTTGTTGATAATTTAGCTTAATTGCTTTCCTGAATTTCGTTTATTTGTTTGCCTATTATTGTATTTTCTGAATTAGTTGCCTATTATTACGAATGTAGAATAATGACTCGAACTTGGATGATTGATGCAAATATGAGTGACCGCACCTACAAGGATGGTTTAGCTGAATTTTATGAATTCGTTTCGAACAATTTGAAAGGTTCTTCTAGTATTGCATGTCCTTGTGAAAGATGTGGTAATATTAGCTATATGGCTTTTCCGGACGTTAAAATACACCTAGAAAAGTGGAGATTTAGTCGATCCTATACACTTTGGATTTTTCATGGGGAATCATTAGAGGAAGAGAATAACTCTGAAGAAGATGATGTTGAGGTACACGAAAGGCTAACTGATGATCCTGAGTTTGCCGAGTTTTTTGAGTTGGAAGAGTTGGAAGTAGAGAAGTTGAATGTTGGGTCTATAGATAATGAAGAGAATGATGATGAGTCGATTGCTTTTGAAGATGTAGGTGATGACACTAGTAATTGGGATGACCTTAACAACATGTATGAGAAGTTGTGTGAGTCTGAAGCACCTCTGTATCCTGGTTGTAAGTTCACAAAAATGTCGGCTGTGGTGAAGTTGTATAATATCAAGGGGGCAAATGGGGTGAGTGACACGTGTTTCACTAGTTTTTTAGCCTTGATAAAGGAGTTGCTTCCTGATGGTAATGTTCTACCTGTTAAGACATATGAGGCGAAAAAACTAATAAGAGGAGTGGGTATGAAATATGAGAAAATACATGCATGTCCAAATGATTGCATATTGTATCGGAAATTATATCAAAACTTAACCAATTGCCCTAAATGTTTGGAGTGGCGTTATAAGGATAAGGAAGGGATACCGTCTAAGGTGTTGTGGTATTTTCTATTGATACCAAGAGTCATAAGGATTTATGCGAATCCCGATGATGCAAAAATGTTAACTTGGCATGAAACAGGAAGAATAAATGATGGAAAGCTAAGACACCCGGCAGATGGTAAGCAATGGAAATCGTTCGACGCTAAATATCCCGAGTTCGGCAATGAACCTAGAAACTTACGTCTAGCGCTGTCCACTGATGGAATGAACCCACACGGAAACATGAGTAGCCAACATAGTACTTGGCCAGTAGTGTTGGCTATTTATAATTTACCTCCATATGTGTGCATGAAAAGAAAGTATTTGATGTTGTCGTTGTTAATTTCCGGCCCTAAACAACCTGGAAATGATATAGATGTATATTTGGAACCTCTTCTAAATGATTTGCGATTGTTGTGGGATAGTGGGATAGAAGTATTTGATGTATATAAGAACGAAACTTTCAATTTGAGAGCGATGTTATTGTGTACAATAACTGACTATCCGGCTTATGGCGACCTTTCTGGGCACACAGTTCATGGGAAAGAGGCTTGTCCATTGTGTGGGGAGGATATCGAGTCTGAATACTTGAAGTCTTCTCGTAAGTATGTGTATATGGGAAATAGGAGGTTCTTGTATCATGACCATTGTTATCGCAAGATGCAGAAAGCATTCAATGGAAGACAAGAACTTCGTCAACCTCCTAGAATTTTGAGTGGGCATGAAGTTTATCAGAAAGTAAAGCATATTGAGATAGATTATGGGAAGAAGAGCGGCTATAAATTGTCTACTCGTGGGTATAAGAAAAGATCCATATTTTTTGATAAACTTCCATATTGGCCGACTGGAGGTCGAGCATTGCCTCGATTTCATGCACATTGAGAAAAATGTCTGTGATAATATTATCAATACCCTTCCGAATGTTCCTGGTAAAACAAAGGATAACGCCGCAGCTAGGGAAGATATGAAAATGATGGGTATTAGGCTAGAGTTGGCACCACGAAGAGAGGTAATCGTACATTTTTACCGCCAAAGAGCTTTTACCCTTTCACGGAATGAGAGAAAAGAGTTTTGTGCATGCTTGAATGGAATTAAAGTGCCACATGGTTATTCGTCGAACATCAAAAGCCTAGTGTCGATGCAAGACCTAAAACTCACCGGGTTAAAGTCACATGATTGTCACACTTTGATGCAACAATTACTACCTGTGGCTATTCGTTCCATTTTACCTGAAAAGGGAAGATATGCTATAACTAGATTCTGTCTCTTCTTCCAGTCCATATGCGAGAAAGTCATCGATCCCGATGACGCGGATTCATTGCAGGACCTCATTGTAACCTCTCTTTGTCAGTTGGAAATGTATTTTCCACCCTCTTTCTTCACTATCATGATTCATCTGACCATTCACTTGGTTAGGGAGATTTTGTACCTTGGGCCCGTGTACTTGAGATACCAGTATCCTTTCGAAAGATTGATGAAAGTCTACAAGGACTATACATCTAATCGGTATCGTCCGGAAGGTTGTATTTTTGAACGCGCTATTTTAGACGAAGCTCTTTCATATTGTTACGCTCATCTCTCCCCTGAGGAGTTGATTGGCATTCCTAAGAATCGTCATAGTGACTGGATGACCGGAAAAGGTATTAGGGGCCGGGTTGAAAAAATTGTGACACGTGAAATGTTGCATTTAGCACACATGTATGTGCTAAACAACGAAGATGAGATGCAACCTTATATTCAACAACACAAAGATGAGCTCAAATACGATCACCAAAACAAGACCGAGAAGTGGATTGCGAACGAGCATACGAAGACGTTTCTAGAGTGGTTTAGGAATATTGTCTTACGATGTCTGATCAAACTGGTGATGACATCTCTCCTAGGTTACTACGTCTTGGTTTAGGTCCAAATGCCAGGGTCACCTTTTACAACAGTTTTGCCATTAATGGATATACTTTTTACACCCGCGAGCAAGATGAGTTGAGCACAATGCAAAATAGTGGTGTGAGTTCTGAATTTGAGGCAATGCACTTTGCTACTTCAAAAGATAAAAAGCCTATTTGGGGAAAATGCCTTTATTATGGTGTTATTCAAGAAATATTGGTACTAGATTACATTGATTTCACAATGCCTTTGTTTCGATGTAACTGGGTTGATAACAACATCCATTGTGTCCGAAAGGATAAGATGGGATTTACGTTGGTCAATCTGGGTAAGGTTGGAAATAATAAGGATGATCCTTTCATAATGGCATCCCAAGCTAAACAAGTGTTCTATGTCACCGATCCTATGGATAAGAAGTGGTCTTTGTCTTGTCTATAAGGAGTAGAAGGAGTAGTCCATCCGATAATGGTGATGATGATCAGGATGTCGTTTTTGAGGGAATGGATCAGTCTACCACTGTATCTTATTTCGACGATGTTGACACTGATCATGAGGACACTGAAAGCATCTATATGCGTGATGACCATGGTGAAGGTATTTGGGTTAACGAAGAAACTATGACATCCAAGAAACGTCCCGATCCTGAGATAGTTCATCGGGACACAGTGATATGGACGACCAACATTTTGAGTCATTTTCAGACCAATAATTTGATGGTTTAATTTATTGGTAAATCAATAATGGTCATTATATTGTTAAATAAAAATTCTCAAATTTGCATGGCATGGTAAATCCTGTAGCTTAGATATGCGGTATGCATGCATCTTTGGTGTTGTCTTATTTTCTTGATCTTATTATTAGATGTGGATGCGAGGTGTTGAAATTCTTTGAATAATGTTGCAAAGATATGGTGCTTCTGCATTTACGGTATGTATTGTTACAGGTTTGGACTGTAATGGAATTACAGTAATTTTTTTTTAAAAAAAAGGTTCAACAATAACAACGGTTATATTTAAATTACCCGTTGTTAATACTTTCAACAACGGGTGTAGTACCTCTACCCGTTGTCAATGATTTTTTTGACATATTTCATTTTGGCGCAAATTTGGTGAAAATATATTACAACGGGTATATTTTAACCGTTGTAATAAAGTTATGACAACGGTTGACTTTTATTGACCCGTTGTTATTAACATATAACAACGGTTCTTCTTTGAGCACCCGTTGTTAATAGTTTGTCTTAATAAAAAACTAATTTAGAAACCCATACAGCATGCCATGCACAAACACACACAACATTATTAGTTCAACCGTTGGTATCCTGAGTTAATTCTTCTCTCTTCCTCGCTTTCTACATTCTCGTTGCCGGCCGTCGCCCAATTTCCGACGCCCAGATTCCGTTGCCTTCCCTTATCATCCTGCTCGTTCTCTTTATCATCATCATCATCATCAGGTATGTTCACTTTAATTTTGTGTTTCGTCATTAGGGTTTTAAGACGATCATCTTGTTTCTTTTTCATGCATCTGTTTGTTTTTCGTCTTCTTTGTTATCTTTATCATCCCGCATCATCTACTTCACTCCTCTTATTAGGGTTTAGGATTTTAGAAGCTCAATCTGTTGTTTTAAATTTTCATTCCTATTAGGGTTTAGGGTTTTAGATAATACTCTGCATGTACGTTGTTAAGTTGTTCATTTCCTATATCATTCATATTTGGGTTTTAGGATTATCATGGGTGAAAAACGTAAAAGAAGTCAAAAGAATAATAAGCCTGGTGATAATAAGCCTGGTGAGAGGGGTGCTACGAAGTGCCAGAAAGTTCTTGCAGCTATAGCCGCTAAACAGCCGTTCAAAATAACATGGAGTGAGATGGGTTTCCCTACTGGTCCAAATGCGGGTCTTTTCTCCAGTTGGATTGGTACTTGCACAAGAGAGTTTGTGCCTATCCATTTAGATGATTTTAGAAATTTGAATACAAAATTGGTGGAGTTATACTTGGCTCGTGTAAAGGAAGGCTTTATTATACCCGATGAAAGCCATGATCCGTATTTAATGCATAAGGCAGCGGATGTCCACAGGCAGTGGAGGTGTGACGTTGCTAGGGATTGGTTGTATGTGGACAAGGCAATGGGGGAGATGCGTAAGAGCCCACCGGAAAACAAGTGTCCCACCATCAAGCGAACAATGGGATCTTTTCAAAAGATGAGAACTACTTTGGGAAGTTTCGGGTTAAATATCCTCGCCTTTTAACGATTTACCTATCATTTTTTTAATTAATGAGTCCTTTATATAATCTTTTTATTATCTCATCTACTTGCGCTTTTATATAATTATTTGAAGGCCGTTAGCAGAAGAAATCGTGCTAACATTTCATGCAAGAAGGGGAAATGGTATGGTTCTCGAGGCGATTCTGAGAAAGATAGAAGAGAACCTCGTAAGTAGCATGCATTATTCCCCTGTGAGACTTTATTTTTTTAATCACACTTGGACTTGCATTGATACACATTTACGTGTATAAATGTTACCATGTTAATGTGTAGGTGGCAAAGGGAGTGAAAGAGGTGGATCGGCATGTAACTTATAAAGAAGGGCACACGCCTAAAGGATCCCGATCGCGTGACAAATATGATGAGGAAGTGTTGGCCAACATAGTAAGCATTATTTTATTAAGACGAGTTCATTACTAACTTTATTATTTTAGTCACAAATATAATTTGAAGTTTATTTAATATATTATAGGACAACGTATTGAAAGAGGTAGAAGAAGGGAAATTCACTCCCAGTGGTCGTAATGACGTTCTTGCTAGAGCGATCGGCCGACCCGAACATCCGGGTCGTTTGAGAGGCGTCCGTTACGAGGTTGGAGTAACGAAATATTATGGGAAAACTGCCCAGATAAAGAAGAAAAGGAAGACTAAGTCTGAGAAGGCTGACATGGTAACATTTATTCTATTATTTTCATTTAAGTTCAATTCACATGTTATTGTTGGGATAAAAATTGCTGACACATTACATTCTTGGCAAGCAACTTCAGTTAATGGCATCCGTACTACTAAAGCTGAATGCTGGAGGTAAGCTTTCCGAAGAAGAAGTGAAGATGATGGAGGATGTCATTTCTAAAGGGGGTAATAATAAGGTACAACAGATTGGTCAAGAGGCCGATACTACCTTGGCAATACATGAGAAGAAAGTATCGGTCAACGAAGTCGATCAGGTACCTAATAATGCTTCTGAAGTTGTAACAACTAAAGCCAATCAGGTACCTAATACTTCCTTATTTATTTTTTTTTTTTTTTGGGTAAGATCAGGGGGTGTGTTCCCTGCCAGCTCTAATGCTATAACTTCTGACATGGTGCCATTGGTTAATTTTATTAGGTAAATAATGGGTCTGAAAAGGAGATGCAACTTGAGAAGACGGCTGATGGAAAACAACATACATCCCCTTCAAGTCAGTTCCCTGTTTTCAGTAAGGTATGCATGAAGTGTTTAATTAGTTTAATTTATATGAATGCTGAAGTTTGTGCAAAAATCGGCCTGAGACAGAAAGCGTTTTTGCAAAATCTTTTGAATGCTGAAGCGTTTTTACAAAGATATAATAATGTATGTGTATATTCTTCAGGCCGTAAACAAGAGGCCAGTTATTCTTGCTGACCCTAAAACCGAAAAGCCACATGTGCGTGTTGGCCGGGGTCTCGTAGAAATGCACACCAAATCTGCGAATGAAACCGTAGTTCATGGCGAAAAACTTTTGCCGAATCATACCAAATTAGAGATAACTACAGTCTTACCAGGCCATGAAAACTTGCAACTGCCTGTCCCAGTTCGTGACGACATTACCATTCTGGGAGATGCGCTTGGAAGTTTCATCCAATGGCCTGAAACTCACATCTACTTGCTCGGACGTCTCCGCTCGAAGCGGAAAGCGATTGGGGTTAGAAGAAATACCTTTATATATATGTTAAATTTTTAATTGTTGAATGTTTTTATATGTTAAATTTATATGTTATTTTTTTTGTAGGGAACAAAAAAGCCGGCTTTGGCGGATAAGCCTAAGTCCACAGACATGCCAACGACCTCGTCGAGACAACAACTTGATGAGGTATTTAATTAACTTCTCCATTTTTTTATAAACCTCGCTCCCTTTATTTATATTTTGTCTGTATTTATAAAAAGCATGGTAATTTTGTGTAGGGGACAAAAAAGACTGATAAGCCTAAGTCCCCAGTCTTACCTGCTACTACTACCTCATCATTGAAAGTTAGGAGTTTAAATGACACACAATATAAAGGGAAGGATTACATGGGATATGTAAGAACGGTGATGATGAGGAAACTGCATGAGGAGGCTGGCCATCGCATAACCACCGAGCAATTGATAGTTATTCCGCTCGAGGAGGATATTCTAGGGGTTGAGCGCCAAGCACTTCTATCATGGGATATGCTAGCCGTATGGGATGGCCTAGACCAGATTGATATCCAACACGTATTTGTTTGGATGAAGTAAGTTTCTTAATAAATAATTTCATATTCTAATAGTCTGACTACTAGATAGTGTTTTAAATACCGGAATTAATACCGTAATAATGTAGGATATTGAAATTGAGAGTGATCCCCGAGAAGAATATTCCATCTGATCAATACGGATTCCTGTGCCCCTTTATTTTATCTTTATTTATTGCGGATTTCTCGTTCCAACAACGGGTAGATTATATTGCTCAGCAATTGGCGACAACCAAGAAGCTGATTTTTGGCGCTTATAATGAAAAAGGGTAATAAACAAATTAATATTACGTTTCCCCCTACAATTGCATTTTCATAACTAATATATGTACTTGTTAATAATGATGATGTCTCTTGATGATGTAGGACTCATTGGGTGCTAGCAGCCATCATGCCGACAAGGAATAAAGTTTTCTGGTTGGACTTTTTACATCATCAACCAAGCGAGACTTTTAAGCGCTTGATTACTATGTAAGTTTATAATACTGATTTATTTATAATAACATTAAGTTTCAATTTTTATTTATAGAAAAAAGCTCAATTTTGCCCCTAAAATAATGAGTTTCTGCATCCTTTTTTATTTTAAAAAAAAAGAGCCTTTGAGAAGAAAAGAGCAAACGAGCAGGATCAACCCACGAAAGATTCTGATGTTGGCCCTGATTTTATTACGATAACAGGGGTACGTGCTCAAATACAATAACATTAAGTGCAAAATCTGTGTTTAATACTAATACAAGACCTAAAGTTCAAGATTCTGATGTGAGCCTTCTCTCGTCTGTTTGTTTTTATGTAATAATAGGCCACTCGCCAGCCAGATAGCATACAATGTGGATACTACGCTTGTCGGTTCATGTTGGAGATTATTAGGCGAAGATATATCATTATTCCAGAAAAGGTTAGTAATTTAATAATGTGTTTATTACTTTTTTTAAATTAGAGCTAATGTTGTCTTGCTTGCTGCTATATATACCATAATGTCTTCTCTTTGTTTTTTCCGCAGTATGCAATCAACCCGTCACAACAGATTGAGCAGTACTCAAGTATAGATATAGACGAGGTAAGAGACATGTGGGACAACTACGTCTTAGAATATAGAAATGCATGATACTCAGAGTTTAGATCAACTTATTAGTAAATTTTTTGTTGAAGTTAGGGAATGATTAGTTCATGTAAATTCAACTCCTTAAGTATATATATATATATATATATATATATATATATATATATATATATATATATATATATGATGCCGTTGTTGTGTTGAATTGAATCTATTGAGTTCGATGAACCCAAATTTGTGATTTATCTTTGTCTTTGGTATATGGTGTTTCACGATATATGCAGGTTTTTGAATGGCATGAAACAAATTTAATTTTCAAAACATTAGGAGTTCGTAATAAAAACGGTTACTAAAAAAAAACCGTTGTGAAGACTTTTCACAACGGTTAATAAAAAAAACACCGTTGTGAATGACTTTCACAAATACCCGCGCATAATATTCAACAACAGGTTTTAAACGAAGAACCGTTGTTAAAAGTCTTCACAATTTTGAAGGTAAAGTTACAACAACGGTTGCTTCAACTAAGAACCGTTGTTACTAAAAATTTCAACAACGGGTATGTAGCATAAACCCGTTGTCAAAAGACTTCACAATTTTGGACGGAAAGTTACAACAACGGTTATACATACGACAACCGTTGTTATATTATTCCCTCCAAATTTTTGAAACACTTTCCACAACGGTGAACACCCAACAACAACGGCTTTTAACCGTGGTGAATACTTTAGACAACGGTTTCATTAAATAACCAAACCGTTGTAAATACCTTCTACAACGGCCGCTTTAACAACGTCTGCTTTTTGTTTTTACAACGGTTTTTACCCGTTGTTATAGGCTGTATCTGTAGTAGTGTGGTAACATCAACCCCTGGATATCCAAAAGCTAATGGCCAGGCTGAATCAAGCAATAAGGTAGTCATAAGCTGCCTAAAAAAGAAGCTAAAAAGAAGACGAGGCAGATGGGTTGAAGAACTTCCATTAGTACTATGGGCAGACAGGACAACTCCAAAAACTACAACAGGCCAAACACCTTACTCCCTGGTGTATGGTTGTGAAGCTGTCATTCCTGCAGAAGTACAGGTGCCAACATCAAGGTACGGCTGAACAATGTTGAAGCAAACAAAGACCTAATGCAAGATAACCTGGTCCTAACAGAAGAATTAAGAGACGCTGCCAAGATCAGGATTGCATCATATCAACAAGCAGTCGCCAGGACTTACAATAAAAACGTCAGGATCAGAGTCTTTAAAGAAGGAGACCTTGTCCTACGCAAGGTATTTCCAAATAAAAAAGAAAAATCAGCAGGCAAACTAGCTCCCACATGGGAAGGCCTTTACTTAATCGATTCAATTATTGGACAAGGAGCATACATGCTCCAAACGCTAGAAGGGGAAATGATCCCAAGATCCTGGAATGTAACTCATTTAAAATTATTCCATATGTAAAGATCAGATCAGGCTACAATCAGGTATAAATTCAATCACTACTCAACCTGACGTGCTACTTGATGAACTGCATGTTTTACATGCCTTGTCTGTAATTTATATCTGTCCAACTAACCTATTTATTTACTTCTTGAATCATGAACAATTATACATGATAAAAGATTATATGCATAAATATTCAGGATTGAGGGCTACTCTACTATGTATTTCTGAAACAAAAATTATGCACTTGACTGTGCCTGACGAGTCGGTAACCACCACTAGATACAGTAAATGTCAGGACCAATCAGGCATGAAATAATTGCCTGACCTGACTAGGTTTACTGCCACGGATTACAACCGGCTGGACGCAGCAAGACAGGTGTAAGGGTGTTCTCTCCCAAACACTTAGTCTAAAATGCCCTCTTGACAGGCCGAATACCAAGCCCTCCAGCTAGGCAGGGGACATAAGCCCCCCTGACAGGACGGTTTTCCCACCCCTTCAACCATTATAGCAAAAAACTATACTTGGTTGAATTACTCATGAATGACAAAATAAAATGAAAATGACGTGCAGGTTAGTCAAACAAAATGTTTGACAGGCCCAACGGGATGAAACTCACAAATCCAAGCAAAGTCGAAAGCAAAATCAGCCAAAAGAAGGCCACCATGCCTATATTAATAAAAACCCTTACCCCCTGGGCCAAAGGCGCCAAAATATTCATAAAGGCCAGGGATAGTCTCCCTGACCCAAAACAGAAAAAGAAAAATATTGTTTGTCCAGGGACATCCCCCCTGGATGGGCCAAAATACCAACTGAAAAAGTAAATTACTGCTTCTCCTTAGAAACAGTACCAGCACCAACATCCTGCTCCCTACTCTTAGCCGGATCAGCATCAACATCCTGCTCCCCTGGAGAGTCGACCTCTTGTTCATTTTCCATATTATGCAGGTCATGATACTTTGAAGTAGCAAAAGCCATCTCAGCTTCAGGGTTCCACTTCGCCCTGGCCTCAACAGACTCGGACATAGCAGCAGCCCTTCCCTTGATATAGAAGTAGAGGGAAGCATCATTTAGCTTGAACTCCAAGTCATCCCTCTCTTGGGTGAGCTCCTCATTTCTGTCCAAGGCCTCCTGCAACAGCCACTTGCTTGAATCTTCCCCAGCCTTAGCAGCATCTCTCTCAGCCTGCACCCTCACCAAGTCAGCAGCTTTAGCAGCCAGGTCGCCTCATGCAAAATCCAGCTCAGACTTCAGCCTATCATAATCTGATCTCATCAGATCAATCCTGGCTACCAAAGAAGTAGCCTGATAGGCATTATGGAGACATGTCGAAGCACCCTGACCAAAAACAGAGAGAAAAATATGAGTAATATACCCCAATAATAAAAATTGCTCAAACAAAACACACATAAAAATTGTTCCAGCCTACCTCCCTTACAGCAGCCAAAGCACCTGCCAAGAGGCTGACTGAGTGATCCACCGAAGCAACTGCCTGAGTAGCAGTCTCAACAGGGTCGAGGGTGAGCATGACATCTGATCTAGAAGCAGCATAATCCCTGATCTTCACCCTAGCAGCCTCCATATTGTCCACCCTGGCTCTCACTTCCCTGACCGGGGCAGAAATGTCAACATCTTCAATTTTCCTTTTTTGGGCTGCTGAACTTGTTTCAGCAGGGGCAGCAGGCACATCAGTGACCTTGGCAGCATCAGACTGTTCAGTCAAATCAATAACAGGCTCAACATCCCCGCTTCCCTGGGAACCTTCTTCCTTGATCTTAGCCAGCCTGGCTGAAAGGTCAGCCATACCAAACCTGGCAAGACGAGTAGATGACCTGGTGGCTACAACATGAAATACTATATTAGCAATATAAACCAAACATTATCAGGAAGCCAAAGTAAAAAGAAAAGAAAGACTAAGATAGACTTACTGTCTGAGGTAGTGGCACTAACTGCCCCAGAAGGTTTAGCCGCCCTGGCAGCACCGTCAGCCTTCAAACAACGAGGAAGGTGACCAACCCCACAATAGAGAGGCCAAGACCTCTCCAAAGGAGGAATAGCAAGGAAAGTAGAAATATTGGGAGTGGGATACTCAGTTTCAGTAACCCAATCATCAACTGCACACGTGAGAGGTATGACTTATTATAGATTTCATTTTATTTTTCACTAACAAGTAAAACATGCAGGGCAAAGAGAGAAACCAAAAGACTCACCAGAAACGCAAGCCTCATGATTTAAATACGCCAAATTAGGACCCATAGAATTGGTCCTGACAAACATGTACCCAGCAGCCCAGCCTTTATCGTGGCCGCTGTCCAGGTTGCTTAAAAGAGGAGTAGTAGAAGCCCTGACCTTAAAACTTATACGGCCAGGACTATTTGTTTTTATGGCATAACAAGCCTTCAAATCATCAATAGAAAAAGAAATATTGTGTTTTTTACAGAGATTCTCCATGGAACACACAACCTTCCACACCATAGGCATCAACTGATAAGATGGAACACCGATCTCCTTAATAACCTCAACCAAAAGAGGAGAAAAAGGAAGCTTACAACCTGCCATGAAAGCCCAGTCATGGATACAGAACCAACCAGGACAAGCCCAGTAGGCCCTGATAGGAGAATTCTCAGGGATCCAGACTTCAGCATCAGCAGGGATGATCCCCTTATCCTTCAAAATCATCTCAAACTCAAGCTTCAAACGATTTGCAACAGACTGATCCTCATTTAAAGCCTTCGTAGGCTTGAATTGAAAATCACCATGGAATATTGAGATCATCTCCAATGGAGAATCACTCGGCTTACTAATCGTGGAAGGTTCAGCAGTTGAAGAAGTAGGCAGATTTTCAGAAGAAATTTCCTCAGGATTCTGAGGAGGAGGGGTTACAGGAACTGCTGCCCTGGTAGACTTCTTTTTCGCAGCCATTATTTGAAAGATTATGAAGAATTGATCGAAGATTGAAGAAGTTGGGAATTAAGAGAACTGAAGAGAAGGATTATTAAGAGAGAAATAAGAAGAATTGCTTTGGTGAGTTCAACTTAATGAAGCACGCAGGTATTTATAGTGGAGAAGATTAGGGTTTCAACCAAAAAGGAAGTGGATAATCGTTAAGGAAGCTGCAGTAAATCTTACACACGTCATAAACTGTAGTAAAATAGCCGTTACAGGAAACTGACTAAGCATAACTTAACCGTTGGGTAATCTTCCTAAAAATAAAGTTATCTCCTCATTTTTTCGTCCTGGCACACTGCAAATAAGGAGATAAAGGGCAATTGTTAGGCCTGGAAATCCGCAGACCTTCCTGATCAGTGTCTCATCTAAACCTGACTGCCAGGCCGTCAGGGTGTCAGGCTATCAGGGCACATGAAGATAGGCGCCAGGTCATGGAGAGGATAATGGTCAAAATATCAGGACGATATTAGACCATAAACGCCTATTATAAAAAGGATTATATACGCAGCATTGAATGAGAAGATCTCGCAGTAAATGCAGTAATTAAGGGAGGAATATTTAGCCATTATTACAGGCAATAATGGAGAATAATCCGCATTCAATGCCATATCAAGCAGCCGTTCAAGATTGGAGCTTATATAAGGAACACTTTGAAGACATTGGACTCATCTCGTTCTTACACAAGAAGAAGCATACATTTTCATACGCAATATTTAGAGAGATATAAACGTTTTCATTATCATATAATAATTCTCCCAAATTACATAGTGAAATCCTCTCCTGGATTGGTGCCCGTTGTTTTTTCCCATTCAAGGGTTTTCCACGTACAAAATTCTTTGTCTCGTTATTGTTATTGTTATTATATTTACAACTTTACATTTAAGCCTGGCGACCTGACTAATAGACCATTTAGATCTAGTTAACCTTGCATAACTCTACCCTGACCTGATTTCACCTTGCGCAAAATCCACACAAAACAATAACTATGTATTCTTTTTGAATTTTTGTCAAGTATTGAGCATTTGAGCGAAATTGAGACGGTTTCTCAGCTGTTTTGAAAATCGCTTCGAAAGTGCCTTTAGGATGGTCCATTTTTGATGAAATTTGGTTTTTGGAACCCTTGTATAATGGGTAAACTTCCTACCATGTCGGATTTTTGATTTGTGATGACTTTTTCAGGACACTTTTCTAGGGTATAATCGCCACTATAGCGAAATGCTGCCGAAATTTCGACTCAAACCCGTGATGAGGCTTGAACTTAGACTTGACCTTGACCTAATATTTCACCTGAGCGGTCGGGTTTCGAAAGAAATGGCCAAAGATGGCGGAAAAAGGCCGTTTTTGGGGCTTGAAAAGGCTTGAAACAACCTCACGGAGGCTTGTCGTCATTTGGCGCGACCTAATTTACTCTAATTTTGCAGGTGACGTTCCTTCTACGTCGGGGAGGGCTCCAATGGACATAGACTTTGACCCTTCTCTCGCTCTCGAGGAGGTGGTCGAGGAGGTAGTTGATGAGGCTGTTGAGGAGGAGGTCGAAGAGGTCCCGAGGCGGGCCAACGTAGGACGTGGTGGTCGCCAACTAGTGGGGGCACCCGAGTGGGCTGAGAAATGGGATGGTAGACATCTCATTTGGGCAGTAGAGAGCCACCTGTCTTACAGGACGACGAGGAGTTTGGTAAGTCTCGAACTTGTCATTCCTTTATTACCTTCCTTATTGACTTGTTGTTTCATTTCTCGTTGGTCTTGGGCTAAATATAGCTTTTGACCTGGACTGATACAGGATGCCGAGAACTTGAGGTCTTTTTCCGGCTACACGACGATGATGGAGGCCTACGAGAGACTGATGGAAGAGGAGAAGGCCATCGTCGAGCTGGGAGCCTTCGGAGCTTTGGTGGGAGTGTGGAGGGCGATTAAGGAAAGGAAGATTCGGGCTAAACTTTGCCTGATTCGAGCTTTCCTTGATCGGTACTGGGACACGACCTCGACCTTTCACATGTCTTTTGGAGAGGTCGGGGTCACTCTCGAGGACTACGGCATGATCTCTGGTCTGCCGTGTGGAGCCCTAATGCTCCAGCTTTCGTGGCCGAGGTCCTTCGTCCTAGGAGCTCGAGTCGGCTACTGCTGAGGACGTCCATGGGACCTGTGTGGTACCTGGGCGAGCGTTTGACTCAGCAGTGCTCTCGTGAGACTTTCGCGGTTCCCATCGATCCTCCACGGACGATGTTTATGGAGCCTTCTGACGCTGAGAGAGAGGCTGAATAGGCGGACGCGAGTGGTGACGCCCTTCTCCTCCCTGCCGAGGAGTACTCTGAGTTTGTTCGCCGGAGATTGGCGTTCTGGCCGATCGTGGTAAGTGTTTTACGTTTCTTGCTTTGACTTGTCGAATGACAAATGATCGTAAAAAAAAAAAAAGAACTATTTGAAACTCGTAGGAGATCGAGGTGGCAGGTGTCGAGCCCCCAGCGTACCCAGAGACACGTGAGTATACCGACGCGACGGGGATGACGACGATCTCGGAGATCCGTGACTTTGGCGAGGAGGTGACAGATGCTGGCGTGGAAGAGTGGCAGCATTTAGTGAGGAGGGTAAGCCCCCAGCTTCGGCTGTCTTTCGCTGTCTTTATTGCATAAGAATACATTTGTTTATTGCATAAGAATGCATTCGTTCTTTTTCTAAAATCCTTTTGATACTTGAATTCAGGTGGCGCCGTCTCAGCACGTGGTGTTGTAGAGGTTGGCTAACTGGCTACGGGCCACGACCATCGAGGCACTTGCTGGTGGCCGAGGACGACATGTATGAACCTCTCATTCTCTTTATTTTGAATTTGATCGCAATCTCTCGCGTTTCATTTTGAAATGGTTGAATGAGGCATTTCTTTATCATTTGCAGAGGGAGCGTGACCTAGAGCGCAAGATGGCGTAGTCCCAGGAGGAGAGAACTCATCTGTTGAGGGAGATAGAGGTCAGAGACGCTGAGATCGCTGCTCTCGAGGCGACCGTAGGTGAGTTGAGTGGCGATCAGGACTAGTTATCCTTCCCTTTTTGTTTGTTGTTTGTATATACTTTGTACATTTTGGACTTCATTTTGGACCTTTCGGACCTGTTTTGGGCGGGAGCCCCCAGTTTGATATACATATTGTATTTTGGTTGTATATATGACGGCCTGAGTGCATGTGCTGCTGGTTGTTTATTGTTCCTGCAGGTTAGCTTACAAACAGGTTTGGTAGATGACGGTTTATGCCGTCATGCTGTCGAAATTTACACATAATTTACAAATAAAACACATAATATATAGGTGGCTTAAATTAGCGCAAAATGAGAAAAAGTGAAAAAGTGCCCGAAAATGAGCAAAAATGACCGAAAATGCCCAGAAATGAGCGAAAATGACTGGAAAAATGACCGGACAGTAGGAAGGGCTACCCCCTAAAAATAACTTAAAAAGAAATGTATAAGTGTGAAATGAGGAGTGAAATGATTCCCCTAAAAAAAGAAAATAAAACAAAATGGGTAAGTGTGCTCATTTGGCGAAAATGTTGACTTCATCTCGAAAAGGGAACCCGAAAAGAATTAGGAAATATAAAATTTGGTAATTTGACGGAATTACCAAAATAATAACCTATAGGAATAGGAAATTATAGCCAAAAACAAATTAGGAAAGATCCAAAGCCGAAAATCACGGAAAACAACCTAGGGAAGAGGCGCAGCAAGAGCTGCGACTCTTCGAAGAGGCGCAGCAGATGCTGCGCCATTTCCCCAGTTAGTCAGACCTTGACAGAAATTAGGAAATTGCATTTAGTATAAATAGAGACTTCGGGGAAGCTTTTATTCATACAATTCCTCCATCTTTATTCCGTCTATCTTATAAAAGCTCTCATATCTTCATAATAATTTCAAAATTATGGATGCTTTTGAAAACCATCTCAAGGAGTGGATGAATGAGTCCACGAACGTTGAGAAACATGACATGGGTGCTTTTAATTTGGGATCAATCTTGAGTCTCAAATTAGTGAAGATTGTGAAGCCTTTCTTGGATGTTTGTCTTGAATATTGGGATCTAAATTTTCATGTATTTGCCTTTCCCGGAGGCGTTATTTCTCCTTTCCCTGAAGAAATAGCTGCTATTGGAGGATGGGATCCGGAGAGTCTATCCGCTATACCCTTTAGCCCTCAAGGATATAAAAGTAAATTTAGAGACTTGCTCTGGTTGACCAAGGCTGAGGTGGACCGTCTTGTGACCTCAAAAGGGGTTCGTATGCTTGACTTTATTCATCGATTTATAAATATGGAAGACCCTTCTATTTCCTATATTGCGAGGAGCAGAGCCTTTGGGTTTTGTCTACTTCATTGCTATGTCTTTCGAGGGCATGTTGACAAGGAGATGAGAGGAGATCCCCGTTTCTTGAGCATAGTGGAATAGATGGAGCTGCGCAAGAGCCCAGCATACCTTTGCTTAGGAGAGATCATTCTTGGGTTGGACAACAGAAAAGCCAACCGCGAGCTTCCTTATTTTGGAAGTCCCATCGTTTTACAGGTAAGAACCCGTTTTCATCTTAAACCAACCTTTTTTTTTCGTTTTTTTTTTCGGTTGATGAAAGGGACATTAATTCTCGTCATCTTTTGTAGGTTTGGCTGATGGAGTGGCTGCGGTTGATCGAGCCCCCAGTTAATGTGCCCGGATATCATGCTCGATCAATTGCAATGAGAACTAGGCTCTACATGGTGGACTTTACTCGAGTTTGCAACTATTGGGAAAATAAACTGAAAAATGAAGGAGGTCCCCTAATCTGGTGGATTGTGCCATGGTGGCATCTCAGGTCAGTCACTGGAGTTTCATCTTTAGACCCGACCGGTCAGTTCGTATCCCTGGCTTAGAGTTCATGATTTGCATCTTTCCGGAGAGACTGATGAGATAAGTGGGCCTTAAGCAGAAGATTCTGAAGCTAGACACCGTTCCTCAGACTGCATTAGCGCACACCACGGAGACTCGTCGGGAGTGGGCGATCAAGTGGGCTCAGTGAAATATGTGGTTCATACCCGCTCTTATTGGCTCTTTATGGGCATCTGACTCATACTTGCAATGGAGGAAGGCTGGCTCTCCCGAAGAACGTGAGAAATTGAGGAAACACGAGCCTGTTGACTACAAGATTCGCGAGGTAACAAAGGAGAACCAGAAGTACTTGACTGAAGAGGAAGAAGAGGCCGGACTCCGAGTCGTTCATCCATCGCAGAAACCGAAGACCGCTCCTGCCGTAGAGATGGTGATGGATCGAAATGGTAAGGTTAGACCGTGAGAGAGACGTTTGGTTATTAGGTCAGAGATAGCACAAGAGCGCCCGGCTCGTGGTCGAGATAAGAAATATGACAAGGGTGACAAAGGCAAAGGGAAGATGGAAGAGAGTAGCCTTAGTCGTTTTATTATTTATTATTATTATTTAAGTTGTAATAAACGGCGGGGTTTTTAGAATCCTAACCTAGCATTTATTTCAGCATTTATATTATTTGGCATACTATTATTATTTATGGAACAAATGAATAAAAGATTAACTGGTTAAGAAACCGTTGTGATTTTCTTTTATTATTCTTGTTGAATTTCAAATGCAAATGTCCTTTTATTTACATTGTGAAATAATGGGTTGTATCCTGTGAAGGATTGCCTACGTATTCATTAAAATGAAATCAAACCCTGTGCGTAGTTCGAACAAATGCAAAAAGAATAATTGTTCGAAGCAAGAGCTTGTAACGATCTTTTAGAAAATAAGCATGAGATTTACTTACTCCTAAAATACAATTCAATTTATTTTATGACGCGAGGATGTCGAAATGTCAAAACACAAGAGCATAGTGTCATAAGTCTTCTTTCAGCGGGCCAGGGGCCATTTTTATTTCGTGTTGTAAGAGCGGCACATGAGTGTTACGCGAGGCGCGTTTCCTATTTTATGCTAAGGGTATTATCGTTTCAGTTGGTCGAGGTTGGTCGGGTTAGCAAATTCACTCCCATCTAGGTCTGTAATATTAACCGCACCCCCGTAGAGTATGGACTTGACTAAGAAAGGGACGGCCCAGTTGGGTTTAAAATTTCCACGTGGATCGACAGGTAGTAGAGCTCTGACTGATTTGAGGACTAAGTCTCCTTCTTTGATGTTCCTGAGTTTAACCCATTTATTGAAGGCTCGTTTGATACGTGCCTGATATGTTTGCACATTATGTAATGCGCGCAACCTTCGTTCATCCAGGAGGATGATTTCTTCATAACGATCCCTGTTCCACTTAGCTTCAGGGATTTGACTTTCGAGCAAAATGCGTAAGGACGGTATCTCTAGCTCAACAGATTGCACAACTTCCATTCTATAGGTTAGAAAGAAAGGAATGGCTTGAGTGGGTGTCCTAATTGATGTGCGATAACCCCATAGCACAAAGGGTATTTTGCTAGGCCAATCTCTATAATTGTCGATCATTTTCTTGAGGATCATGACGACGTTCTTGTTAGCTGCCTCTACCGCACCATTAGTTTGAGGTCTATAAGGCGAGGAATGGTGGTGCTTGATTTTGTATTTGACTACCAATTGTGCAGCTTCAGCTTGGAAATATGACCCATTGTCGCTGATGATCTCATTTGGACAACCATATCGACAGATGATATTGGTTTGTATGAACTTTGCCACATGTTTAGCTGTAAGAGTAGTGTAGGATGCTGCTTCGACCCATTTGGTAAAATAGTCGATAGCTACCAAAATGAAACAGTGACCTCCTGTTGTAGCTGGGGTGATCTTCCCAATGATGTCGATTCCCCAAGCATAAAACGGCCAAGGAGATGTCATGGTGTAAAGCAGTGAGGGAGGAACATGTTGAACATTCCTGAAGATTTGGCAATTATGGCAATGTTTGACGTACTTAATATAATCAGACTCCATTGTGGTCCAGTAATATCCCAGACGTGTGATTTTCTTTGCCATCATGGGTCTACTCATGTGAGGGCCACATTCTCCATCGTGAACTTCTTTCATCACTTTTCGTGCCTGTGAATGATCAAGGCAACGCAGGACTACCCCAGGAGGTGTTCTTCTGTACAATTCTCCCTGCATGAGGAGGTATTGAGAGGCTAGCAGGCATATGGCACGTTGTCCCCTCTTCTCCATATCTGGCGGATATGTACCATTGACTTTGAAGTTTAGAATGGCTTGGAACCAAGGTTCCTCCAGACTTTCTTCTTCATTTGTAATTTGGTGTACATAGGCTGGTTCTGACCGTCGTTCGATGCATAAAGGCATTTCTACCATGTTGTCTGGCATATTAATCAAAGTTGCAAGTTTCGCAAGAGCGTCTGCAAATTGATTCTCTTCACGAGGTAAGTGTAGATAAGTGACCTGATCGAAGAATTAGGCAACTTGAACTATCCTAACCTGATAGGGTACTAGACTTTCACTTCGAATTTTCCAAGACCCCATAATTTGGTTATTGATCAAGGATGAGTCTCCGTGAACTCGAAGATTCTTGATACCCAAACTTAGTGCCGCTTGTAGGCCAATGACATAAGCTTCATATTCTGCTGTGTTATTTGTCACCTCGAAGTCGAGTTTGACAGAAAGTGGTGTATGCTCACCTTCAGGAGAAATGAGCAACACTCGTATTCCAAATCCTCTTAAGTTTGATGCTCCATCAAAATAAAGGTCCCAGGAGTCTATACTAGTTTGTAAGATGTCCTCATCTGGATACGACCACATATCTATTGCTTGGGTGTCGTTGATAGGATTATCTGCGAAAAATTCGGCAACGGCGTGCCCTTTTTTAACTTCCAGAGGTACATATTTGAGGTCGAACTCTGAGAGCATTAAGGTCCACCTTGCTAAACGTCCGTTGAGAATGGGTTTCTCGAAGAGGTATTTGACGGGATCCATTTTAGAATACACCTTGACAGAGTAGCTAACCATGTAGTGGCGTAGCTTCTTTGTTGCCCACACAAGAGCGAAAAGTGTGTACTTGCACTCATACTCCAAGAAATTATTACTAAGGTAGTAGATAGCTCTTTCTTCTTTCCCAAGAGTTTGTGCGAGCATAGCCCCCATGGCTGTTTCGGCCACTGTGAGATATAAACCTAGAGGTTGATCTCGTTGAGGAGGCATGAGCACTGGTGGCTTGGCTAGTATCTCCTTAATTCTGTCAAATGCCATTTGACATTCATCTTCCCATATGGTGTGATCTATTTTCTTGAGCATTTTGAAAATGGGTTCGCAGATCATAGTGAGCTTCGATATGAATCGGCTTATATACTGCACCTTGCCTAGAAATCTTCTAACCTCTTTCTCTATTTGGGGTTGCGGCATTTCTATTAGAGCCTTGATCTTAGATGGATCAATTTCTATTCCTCTTTGACTGACGACGTATCCCTGGAGCTTGGCTGACGTTACCCCGAATGCACATTTCTGAGGATTGAGCCTCATGTTATACTTTCGTAGCCTTAGGAAGAACTTGCGAAGATTATCAATATGTCCCTTCCTATCCTTGGATTTGACAATCATATCGTCGACGTATACTTCTACTTCTTTATGCATCATGTCATGTAGCAAAGTGGTCGCGGTGCGTTGATATGTAGCCCCAGCATTGATGAGCCCAAATGTCATAACTGTATAATAATATGTGCCCCACTAAGTGACAAAGGATATCTTATGCATGTCTTTTATGGCCATCTTGATCTGATTATACCCTGTATACCCATCCATAAAGGATAACAATGCGTGATCTGCTGTATTATCTGCCAATATGTCGATGTGTGGTAGAGGGAAGTCATCCTTGGGACTTGCTTTGTTCGAGTCTCTGAAATCAACACAAACTCGGATTCGCCCATCCTTTTTATGTACGGGGACTTTGTTAGCCACCCAGTCTGAATACTCGAAAACTTTGATGAACTCAACTTTGAATTATTTATCGACTTCTTCTTTGATTTTAAGAGCCCATTCGGTCCTCATTCTACGAAGCTTCTGTTTTACGAGTTTGAAACCTGGTTTGATTGGAATTCGATGTTCTGCAATATCCCTGTTGATCCCTGGCATGTCCTTGTAAGACCAAGTGAAAACGTCCTTGAACTCGTGTAGGATGTCGATGAAATTGGCCCTTTCAGTTGGGTTTAAGGTCGTCCCTATCCTAAGTTCCTGGGGTACTAATTCGGTTCCTATGTTGATGGGTTCAGTGTTCTCTATAACTGGTGCCCCTTCCCCCTCTTGTAATATCTCTTTAACCATATAGGGTGGTAGTTCGACTGAGTCTGGGTCAGGATCATCCTCATTATTATCGTAAATAGAATTGCATTCAGAAAAACACAAAGAGTAAGCAGAATCTGATTTATTCATATTAAACTTTGAAAAGAGTTGAAACAAAGAAGCCATATGTTCAGTAGTTAGTGGTGGTAAAGGGACAGCTGCCGGGACATTTCCCAAGCTGCTGTTACTACTCGATGCTATGCTAGGAGAAACAAGGGGAAGGGGAGTGGCGATAGAAGAAGACTCTCTAGCGACTTTTCTAGACTCAGACTCTGTTTCCGACTCCGACTTCGACTCATATTCGTTGTCTTCAGGTTCTCCTTTGAACATCTCTCCTTCTCCAGTGGTGACTTTGAAGAGCTTTCCTTGGTTGTTAGTCCACTTGATCGAGTTTTTCCATCCTTTCTGCTGATTTGGATTAGTTTCTGTGATTAATGCTGTCGGGTTGAAATGGTCATCTTGAAGTATCATGGTAATGATCTCATCTTGTGCTGCCCTGACGAATCGGTTCTCTCCAAACAGAAGGCTAATAGCCTGTTCGTCTAAACAAGGTGTTTGAGGATTTTTGACGGCAGGAACCGTTTCTGAAGGAAGGAAATAGCAATCGTGGAAGACATCGATTCCAGCTAGTTGCATTCCTTTATAATGCCAGGGTTCGGGAAACCCGTGAAAGTATTCTTGATTCCCTTATCTAATGAAGTATCCATTTAAGGTAGGGAGATAGGGTCGCATTTGGATTCCCTTGTTCTTACGGTTTTGAAACTGAGTGAGCATCTCCAAAGCTTCTTCTTTCGTGGGTTTTATCCCAATCCTAAGGGTATCCTCTGAGAGTTTCCTTCTTTGTAAGTGATAGGCTATCGCACACCTATGCAAAAATAATAGTTATACCCTAGAAAAACAAATGAATGTAGTACATAGGGGTCGAACCACAGAGAGACGGGAGTTGTTAATTAGTTGTTAAGGGTTGAATTCTATCGAGGTCGGTTACGTTTGATTGATTGGTTTGGTTTAATTATTAGAAAATAATAAACGAAATGATAAAAGGAGTCTAGGGAAGTCGGTTCACACATGCAAATTATGTAAATGCTTAAATTAAACATAGGAGTTGATGAAACGTTAATTGTTTAGGCTTAGAGACACCCACCTTACGACATTAGTGTCAACCATAGACCGGGTCCTTGAGAAACTCTCGTCCACGACTAGGTCGTCCTACTACACATACTTAGTCGAATTCAATTCTGTGCCTCTCGACTCTAGAACGAATGAACAAACTTAATCGATGAATAAGGCCTTTAAACAAAGATTAAACGTGATGATGCAAACATGTGATAGAAACAATTAGACAATCAACCTAATTTAACATTTTACAAATACTTTTTATGCATGTTTCCCTTCATTCCCTAGACAAGGTAAAACTACTCTAACATATTGAAAGTGTAAATTAAACTAATGCTAAATGAAATGATAAATAACATAATGAAAATAGAATAAGAATTACCTTGAATGGAAATGGAAATGGAAATAGAAGAACAATGAAACTAGAACAAACTTGAAATGTAACTTGGAATTAAACTTGAAATGGAATTGTAATGTAAGTGCTAAAAAGAAATATAAAAAAACTAAACTAAACTAAGCTAACCTAAACTAACTACTAAAATTTAGAGAGAATTTAGATGGAAAACATATGTGAATGGTGTGTAAAATTTGTGAAGTCTACACCCTTTATATAGGAAATGAGGGTGAAACTTAGAGTAAATACAAGGGGTCAACCCCAAATATTTTCTCTTAATTGCTTGAGTAATTGCCTATAGAATCCCATGTGAGCCATTAATCTCATCTTTAAGCCTTTGGTTAATCACATAATTTAGCATCTAAAGTTGAGCATCCCATGTTGAGTTTGTATGAACTTATTAATTGGGCTTGACATTTCTTGACTTGTGTTGTGCATTTCTCAAATTAATCCACCACATTTGATCATGCAAATCCATGCTTTACTTCATTGTTTGTCCATTCTTCTCTACAACTTAGCTTTGTATCCTAGTGCTTTTAAACATGTGGAATTAAGCTCCTTAGAGCTTAAGTACCTACAAAATATGATAGAACATGCAAATGCAACTAGAAATACAATATTAGCTTAAAATCACTAAGGTTGGTGCATAATGTCAAATATATTAGAGCTAAAAGAAGGAGATAAAGTCTATATAAAATGACCTTATCAAACTCCCCCAAGCTAAACTCTTGCTTGTCCCAAAATAAGAAACCATACCCCATCAATTGCAATATCCTAAAACAAGCTAAGCATAACGATTCAAAACCCGAGACAACATGGGCATAAGGAATAATGCAAAAACATGGATGAGATTTACATGACGGCGTAGCATAAAAGACTTTGAATGAACCTTTAAGCTCTTGCATGATATTTGGACTAATGGACTCTCACGATGTACTCAAACTCATTTGTATGTGAAAGGACATTTTTGTGTGAAAAAACTCACTTATCCTCGACTCATGAGAATGTGCCCGCAATCTAATATGGTAATCATTTCAAAACTACAAGCCAAAACATTCAAATGCAAGCATGATAAAGAAGCCAAATGGGTAAGAAGAAAGATAAAAGACATGGGTAGAAAGGGGAACAAATGAATTATGGAAATGTGGAGCTTAAGTTAAGCTAGCAACTATCCAAAATGTAAGGATGCTCAATCCCGAAACTAACCCAATATTGTAATGCAAACCATAAGAAAATTCTCCAAAAGATGATAATAAAATATGAGAATTTTTTACATCAACTTCTTCTTCTTTTTTCCAATTCAAATCGTACTTCTATTTTTCATTTCATGCTTTTTTTTTTTTCATTTCTTTTTTTCCTCAACTTTTTCTTTCGCAATTTTTTTCATTTTAATTCTTCATTTTTCTTTTATTTTTTCTCGTTCTTTATTGATCATTAAGACCAAGCTCACATGATATTCAAACTTTGAACCAAATCCCAATTGAGCACCCAAGTAAAAACAAACAAAGCTACTAGCTCAACAAGGTCGGTGTAACACCCCGTATTTTATAATAATATTTTACTATAAAAGTATTTTATTAAATTAATTATTTAGAAGTGGATGGTTGTATTTTGGAAATATTTATATTTATCGTCTTCATTCTCTATTTTATTATTTCTCATATTAATCTACTTTTGATTGAGTTGAAATGTCCGTGCACGATTTTATTATTTTAATTTAATAACTACTTTATTATTATAAGGTCTCCTTGCGTTTTAATATGGTCCAATCCGATTTGTAATCAGATAATCTATTGTATGAGCTAATGGACCCAAAGTCCATTAGTTAATCTCTTATAAATAGAACTTAACCTAGCAAGCAACTAGGTCAATTTATTTTCTATCCTACGTGATACCAGCCGCACGCCTCTCCTTTCTTTCCTCTCTTTTGTTCTTCTTTTCTCCCTTTGACTCCATTGTTGAATATCTTTTCTTCTTCCAAACTCATATATAAATTATATTTTCATAATTCTTGCTCTTATCCTTACAACATATTCTTCTCCAAATAATTTTATGGGGATTATTTGTATGGACCTTTAGACCTACCTTTATGGTCTCTTATTTTAATGGGTAAAGAAGAAGAAGAGTCTTTCATGGCGTTTTCAAGTGTTTCGGTCTGTGCTTTTATTTTGTGTCGCTTTTCGGGATGTTGACACGTGTTGGAGACAAGACTTTGTTGGTCATATTCTTTATGAAGGTTTTCATTAATTGCTAAAAAGGTAACTAGGTGTTTTCCTTTAATTGTGTTTATGCCAATTGATATAATTAATTTGATTTAATTATTGATTTGTATGATTAGTACATGTTTTGATTGTTTATTATCTTGTTAATTATGTTTCGCATGTTTGTATATGATTTAAAGTTTTAATTATGTCTCGTATATTGTTTACATGTTTATTATGGGTGTCATGAGCGCAATTAGGGTTTACGAATAAACCCTAGTGGCGGTATGATAGGCGGCCAAGAGTTCTCTCCAAAGTTATAGCTAAAGCTAGTATAACCTTGATGATGATTCAAGTGTTATAGCTGAAGTTAGTACAACTTTGGGTAGTTACTCTAGTTATGGCTGAAGCTACTATAACATTGAAGTACGAGTTAAGGTTATAGCTGGAACTAACATACCCTGAGATTATGGCTCAAGGTTATGGTTGGAACTAGTATAACTTTGAGTTTCGTGTCAAAGTTATAGTTGAGGTAAGTATAACTTCAAGTTATATATGTTGAAGTTACAGTCGAGGTTACTATAACCTCGCATCCAGAGTTTATGTTATGGTTAGGATTACTATAACATTGAATTGTTAATGTTAAAGTTATAGGTGAAGTTACTATAACATTGGTTGCTTATACTTGTTTCATATGTTGTATTGTGTTCAACGTGTTATGTCCTTGTGTTTGCATATATATATATCTTTGGTTACTCTTGTTCATATGATAAGTAGGATGGTCAATTATACTATCCTATGGGTTGAGTCGTGATGTCGTTCATGCATGTTAGTACAGTCAGTTATACTGTGCATTTGTTGGATGGCTAGTTTGAATAGATGACGGTAGTATCATTTATATACTATCAGAATGAACCAACGCTACCCGTTGATGCGGGATTTGTTTGGTCTATGTTCGGGGATGGCCAGAGCAGTGGTTTTACGCTCTGGGTCCCGAGTGTCGTTCGGTTTACAGAGAGTCTGGCCAGGTCTTAGATATATAGGCAGTGGTTATACTCTATACATAGTACCGTGGAGGCAGTGGTTATACGCTCCACACCGATGGAGGCAGTGGTTATACGCTCCGTCAGCTAGAGGCAGTGGTTATACGCTCTGGCAAGTTAGAGGCAGTGGTTATGCGCTCTAACAGGCGTTCGCTCTATTCGCTACGCTTGATTGCTAGCTTTGTGCCTTCTGTTGCTGTGGATTGTGTGTCACCATGTTTGCTATGCTTCAATGCTAGCTTTGTGCCTTAGGTCGTCGTGGGTCGTTTGTCACTTCTAGTCTTGTAAGGGTTCATGGTCTAGTGATTGCATATGGTCTAGGTTTGCATGATTGCATTCGTCTAAGGTTGATAAGACATGGTAAGCTTTGTTGGGTTTTCATGAGTATAGATGATCTCACATGTTTACTGGTTTTACATTTCATTTGTTATTGATTGTTGATTATATTCAATTTTTGTAAACATGACTGGGAGAGCATCTAGTTACTCCCGACTGATTGTCGACCCCATTCTCAGGTTGTTCAGATGATTTGCTGTTCTGGTTGATGCTTGCTTGGGGAAAGTGTGGAGCGAGCATAATAAATTAGGAGTTTGTTTTTATGTTTGAGAACCCTTAAATAATGTATTAGTTTTGTTTTGGTTTTAGTAGTGAACCGGATTGGTCGGGTGTTTCCGCCACCTTGACTCTTTTATCAATATTATACTCTGATATTTACTTTATATTATGTTTTTGCTCTGTTTTATAATCCGGGTTGTTACAGTCGGCAAGTTATAATGTAGCTAGGGAAAATGTTTGTGAAAGGGGTCAAGAAGGCAATTATATCATGTGAATGGCTCCAAAATGCTATAACAAATGAATGCATGCTTACAAAGAAATGACATGAGAACCATACTTGTGAGTTTTGATGAAACACACATCATAAGGAGACACCTACACTCACCTAATAGAGACCGAATATGGATTCATCGGTCTAAAGAGGTTCTATCTTAACAATTTGTAGCTTGCCAATAGTCAAGATCAAGCCTATTTGGTTCATTTTCCATCTCCCACCTACTATGTCAAGACATCCCCATGTAGCTATTATCCCATCATATAAGAGTAAATCATCAGCTTAAGCAATCATTAGGATATGCAAGAGGGCACAAGTAGGACAATCAAAGAATTAGAAGCAAAAATTCACACAAATTTTTCAAAAATTCTCACTAAAGCTATACTAACTAAATGCAAACTAATTAATATGCGAATGCAATGTCTAAAATTTGATAGGCTATCGCACACCTATACAAAAATAATATTTATACCCTAGCAAAACAAATGAATGTAGTACATAGGGGTCGAACCACAGAGAGACGAGAGTTGTTAATTAGTTGTTATGGGTTGAATTCTATCGAGGTCGGTTACGTTTGATTGATTGGTTTGGTTTGATGATTAGAAAATAATAAACTAAATGATAAAAGGAGTCTAGGAAAGTCGGTTCACACATGCAAATTATGTAAATGCTTAAATTAAACATAGGAGTTGATGAAACGTTAATTGTTTAGGCTTAGAGACACCTACCTTACGACATTAGTGTCAACCATAGACCGGGTCCTAGAGAAACTCTCGTCCATGACTAGGTCGTCCTACTACACATACTTAGTCTAATTCAATTCTGTGCCTCTCGACTTTAGAACGAATGAACAAACTTAATCGATGAATAAGGCCTTTAAACAAAGACTAAACGTGACGATGCAAACATGTGATAGAAACAATTAGACAATATTATATCAACCTAATTAACATTTTACAAATACTTTTTATGCATGACTCCCTTCATTCCCTAGACAAGGTAAAACTACTATAACATGTTGAAAGTTTAAACTAAACTAATGCTAAATGAAATGATAAATAACATAATGAAAATAGAATAAGAATTACCTTGAATGGAAATGGAAATGGAAATAGAAGAACAATGAAACTAGAACAAACTTGAAATGTAACTTGGAATTAAACTTGAAATGGAATTGTAATGCAATTGCTAAAAGGAAATGTAAACAAACTAAAATAAACTAAGCTAACCTAAACTAACTACTAAAATTTAGAGAGAATTTAGATGGAAAAAATATGTGAATGGTGTGTAAAATTGGTGAAGTCTACACCCTTTATATAGGAAATGAGGGTGAAACTTAGAGCAAATACAAGGGGTCAACCCCAAATATTTTCTCTTAATTTCTTGAGTAATTGCCTATAGAATCCCATGTGAGCCATTAATCTCATCTTTAAGCCTTTGGTTAATCACATAATTTAGCATCCAAAGTTGAGCATCCCATGTTGAGTTTGTGTGGACTTATAAATTGGGCTTGACATTTCTTCACTTGAGTTGTGCATTTCTCAAATTAATCCACCACATTTGATCATGCAAGTCCATGCTTTACTTCATTGTTTGTCCATTCTTCTCTACAACTTAGCTTTGTATCCTAGTGCTTGTAAATACGTGGAATTAAGCTCCTTAAAGCTTAAGTACCTACAAAATATGATAGAACAAGCAAATGCAACTAGAAATACAATATTAGCTCAAAATCACTAAGGTTAGTGCATAATGTCAAATATATTAGAGCTAAAAGAAGGAGATAAAGTCTATATAAAATGAACTTATCAAACTCCCCCAAGCTAAACTCTTGCTTTTCCCCAAGCAAGAAACCATACCCCATCAATTGCAATATCCTAAAACAAGCTAAGCATAACGATTCAAAACCCGAGATAACATGGGCATAAGGAATAATGCAAAAACATGGATGAGATTTACACGACGGCGTAGCATGAAAGACTTTGAATGAACCTTTAAGCTGTTGCATGATCTTTTGACTAATGGACTCTCACGATGCACTCAAACTCATTTGTATGTGAAAGGACATTTTTGTGTGAAAACACTCACTTATCCTCGACTCATGAGAATGTGCCCACAATCTAATATGGTAATCATTTCAAAACTACAAGCCAAAACATTCAAATGCAAGCATGATAAAGAAGCCAAATGGGTAAGAAGAAAGATAAAAGACATGGGTAGAAAGGGGAACAAATGAATTATGGAAATGTGGAGCTTAAGTTAAGCTAGCAACTATCCAAAATGTAAGGATGCTCAATCACGAAACTAACCCAATATTGTAATGCAAACCATAAGAAAATTCTCCAAAATATGATAATAAAATATGAGAATTTTTTACATTAACTTCTTCTTCTTTTTTCCAATTCAAATCGTACTTCTTTTTTTCATTTCATGCTTCTTTTTTTTCATTTCTTTTTTTCCTCAACTTTTTCTTTCTCAATTTTTTTCATTTCAATTCTTCATTTTTCTTTCATTTTTTCTCGTTATTTATTGAGCATTAAGACCAAGCTCACATGATATTCTAACTTTGAACCAAATCCCAATTGATCACCCAAGTAAAAACAAATAAAGCTACTAGCTCAACAAGGTTGGCAAGTTATAATGTAGCTAGGGAAAATGTTTGTGAAAGGGGTCAAGAATGCAATTATGTCATGTGAATGGCTTCAAAATTCTATAACAAATGAATGCATGCTTACAAAGAAATGACATGAGAACCATGAAACTAGAACAAACTTGAAATGTAACTTGGAATTAAACTTGAAATGGAATTGTAATGTAATTGCTAAAAGAAAATGTAAACAAACTAAACTAAACTAAGCTAACCTAAACTAACTACTTAAATTTAGAGAGAATTTAGATGGAAAAAATATGTGAATGGTGTGTAAAATTGGTGAAGTCTACACCCTTTATATAGGAAATGAGGGTGAAACTTAGAGCAAATACAAGGGGTCAACCCCAAATATTTTCTCTTAATTGCTTGAGTAATTGCCTATAGAATCCCATGTGAGCCATTAATCTCATCTTTAAGCCTTTGGTTAATCACATAATTTAGCATCCAAAGTTGAGCATCCCATGTTGAGTTTGTGTGGACTTATTAATTGGGCTTGACATTTCTTGACTTGTGTTGTGCATTTCTCAAATTAATCCACCACATTTGATCATGCATGTCTATGCTTTACTTCATTGTTTGTCCATTCTTCTCTACAACTTAGCTTTGTATCCTAGTGCTTGTAAATATGTGGAATTAAGCTCCTTAAAGCTTAAGTACCTACAAAATATTATAACATGAAAATGCAACTAGAAATACAATATTAGCTCAAAATCACTAAGGTTAGTGCATAATGTCAAATATATTAGAGCTAAAAGAAGGAGATAAAGTCTATATAAAATGGACTTATCAGTAAGGTGCGAAGGTATTTTTCTTGGCAGGATTCAATGGCATTCCCGGGAAGTATCACTCGGATTTGAGTATGTGGTTGACCACTAAATTGGAGTATGGGTTGAAGTATAGATGTGCCAGTTCGCTCTCTATAAGGTTTATGCTCTGAAAACCCCCAAGCTCATATACTGGATCTGTGACTACTTGGTTGCTCGACAGTTTCTCTATTACAGCCTTGATAGGTGACGAAGTGATCGTCACTATTTTACCATCTAGCGGAATCTTAATCTTCTGGTGCAAGGTAGATGTTACTGCTTTGGAAGCGTGAATCCAAGGCCTTCCCAGAAGTATATTGAATGATGCTTCAATATCCACTATTTGAAAATTAACCTTTTGGTCAATTGGCCCTGTGGCTATAGTGGGGTTGATTAGCCCTACTACTTTACGCCGTGTTCCATCGTATGCTCGAACACCTTGGTTGGTAAGAATCCAATCTGATTCTTTCATGCCTAGCTTGTATGTTGTCTTTAGTGGTATGCCATTGACTGCGGAGCCATCATCTACTAAAGTCATCGGTACGTTCTTCTTTAAGCATGTGACTGTAATGTATAGAGCGAGGTTATGACTGGCGCCAAAGGGAGGCAAATCCTCATCTGAAAAAGTAACTGGGTTACTTATTCTAACTGAATCTTGGAAGACCAAGTTGACTATGTCGTCAGGTGTAGAGTTACGTGCTACGTTCAATTTAGCCAATGCTTGCAGTAAAGCTTGGCGATGGGGAAATAAACTCGCGACTAGTTGCCAGACTAAAAGATCACCCTTTGTCTTCTGTAGTTGTTTTAGCAAGTGATCAGTAGATGTATCTTCGCCATCATTTGGGGTGATGACATTTGTGTTAGTAATTGGACCATCAGTCGTAGGACCGTTCTGGGAGACATTCTGATATGGACGTCCTGAACGAGTAAGGTGGTCTATATCTTGATCTTCACTAGCCTTGACTATATCCTCACTAGCTTTGACTAGGTAGTGTTCTGTGAGGTATTCATCTTCATCATCATCGGCCCATATTCCATTGATGATATTAAGCTCTCTCAATCTGATGATTTCAGCTTCCAGACTGATTATTTGTTCAACTAGGTTATCAACTACTGCGATCACCTCTTGCATTGTGGACCGTTGAGATAGACTTGGGGTTAGTGACACGTTTTCCCTAGGTATGGTGTTGGGATTACGTAGAGATTATACCACAGCTTCCAACTCTGCAACTTGCTTACTCACACTCCTCGCCCATGCGATGAAATCGGCGATGGTAGGAGAAATGGTGGAATATCTCTCTTCTTCTTCTAGATCATGAATTTCTTCTTCGATTGGAGAAATGAGGTGTGAACAATCTAAGGTGGATTCTTCATCTGTAATCATCAGAACTCCAAGAGGATTCTGAGTATTGTTAGGCTTACCTCCAGGAGGTATAGGTAAACGACCATCTTCGATCATATCCTGAAGGACATGTTTTAGTTTAAAGCATTTCTCTGTATCATGTCCTTTGCCTCTATGATATTCGCAGTATGCATTCTCATCCCAGAACTTAGATCTCTTTTCTGGGTCAGGTGTAGGTCCTATGGGTTGGAACTTACCTTGTTTCATCAATCTCTTCAGAGCGTTGGAGTATGAATCACCAATGTTTGTGAACTTCCTTTGTGGGATATTCTTCTTAAATGATTCGACAAGGTTAACCTCATCAGTCTTGTTAGTAGAGCCATAATAACGACTCGTCGAGCCTTGATATCCACGACCTACCGTTTTAGACAAGAGTCCTTTACGGATGTCATCTTCAATTCTTGTCCCTAGTACAGTCAAATCTTTGAAAGACTTTATGTTTTGGTATCTCAAGTGGTTTGCATAAATGGGTCTCAGGTTATCCACGAACTTTTCCACAAGAGTGGCCTCGTCTGGGCGTTCAACAATTTGTGTGCTAGTCTTCCTCCACCTACTTAGGAAGTCGGTGAAGCCTTCTTTTTCATTTTGGGTAAGAACCTCTAAAGTACGCATGTTGACTTGGATTTCAGCATTATCCGCGTATTGTTTAGAGAACTCAATTGCAGCATCATCCCAAGTGGCAATCTTCTTGTGTTCCAAAGAGTATAACCATTGCTTAGGAATGGTGTCGAGAGATGAAGGAAAGATCCTTAAGAACATCTCAGGTTTGATGCCTTTGATAGACATGTAGTCTTTGAAAGCACGAATGTGGTTCAAAGGGTTTTCATGCCCCTTGAATTTTGGGATATCAGTCATGTTGAAGTTGGTTGGCAATTGAGCATTCACGACCTCATACTTGCGATTATTCTCCCTGTAGATGTCATCTCCCTTGAGGTACATTAGTTGCTCCTCCAAGTATTGGAGTCGCTTTTCAGCTTCAGTAGGCCCTATTGGAGGGTTGGTTTCTTGTTGTCCAACAAAGGGTGGAAGGTTATCATGCACGATCTCGTTAGGAATATCATTTTCTGCAGGAGGGAGTCTAGTTTCTACAGCAACGATTCGGCCTTCAATAACATTAAGGTGAACATAAGCTTGCTCTTGGCTTGTTTGGAGACGGACGAGCGCAGCTAGGATTTGATCATTACCATTCTGGGGTTGATCAGTAACACTTGTGTGACTAGTTCCAGACATCTTGAAAACTGGATAAGAGATTGACGACGAATCATAACACGATCGACCCTTATAGCACACTTACTCAAAGAAAAGACTCAACTTGTGAAGTGGGAATATGCCACTGTGTTAAGTGAGGTTTGAAAATGACAGTGTCTTGAAATATTTGTCCTAGGCAACTGTAGTGTAGTTGTAGGAGTGCTGACTTGAAGTGAGGTTTTAAAATGGTTTTTGAGGCCCGAATTTTGACTGGAGATTTGGACAGAGTTTCGACTCATTTTGCGCTAATTTCGGCCATTTTTGAAAATGTTTACATTTTGAAAAGGGTTTTATTTTACAAAATTTTGCCATAGTTTTATTTATAAAATGGTGATCACATATGATATAAGCATTCATACAGGCATTATAACGGTATGCTGAGTGCATTTAAAAGGGTTTTGGCTTAAAAGGTGGGTTGCCATACCAAGCGATCAAACCCTGGTCTGTGGAGAGGTCCGCGCCAAACATGAGTAAGGTCGGTTCCTAGTCAATTTCCTCGAGTAATGAAAGCCCTTGATACAAACATGAGTATGCACCACGGTATGGTTGACGTCAATCGCTATCTATCCTTAGGCCCAGATAAGAATTTAGACCGTCCAAACAGGATGATTGGTCGAATTGGTTGGGTTGGGCCTAGGAAGGCTGAATAAAACGACCTAAGAAGGTCGAGTAATGAAAACCGACAACTGTCTCGTATAAACTATTCCTTAACCTTGTTCAAGTTTTACCCTTGGAAACACGTAAGTGTATTCTCCCCACCGGAGTCGCCAAACTGTGGACATGGGCCACGGGGGCGCTTGGGACAAGCGTTTGCATTTGTGCAGTCGCCACCAATTTTTATGGGAAATTGGAACCGTTCGAATACCTCGTGTCATGTCAAGACACAAAGTAGTGACATGAACACTAAGAACTTATTACCCTTAGCATTCTATGTCTAAAATGACTCTCGTGGATGCCAATGAACACAGATGCTCACAGAGATCTGGAGTAAGGGGTGAGGGTACGTATTAGGAAGTCCTTTTACTGAACACCTAATCCCCCCCGCCTTGATAGCGGCCTCTTCTAATGATTAGGTAAATCGTTTGTATTTGATATGTTGTCGATTATATGCATGCAATGCAACATCCGCAGATTAATCCTAGCATGTGAATTAAACTATGTCGGTGAACATGTAATTTAGCAGTCATTAATGTCGAATTAGGGTTTAGAATTAATTTACATGTGAAGAGCAAGTAAATAAATCATCCATAATAAAATACAATAAATAAGTAAATTGCGATAATTAAAAGTTACAATAAATTACAATGATTTAACGATTACGTCAAAAATATACTTAAGACGGACGATTTGAGGAAAATAAAGGAAAATAAATAAGGTTAGAAAATATGGACAGATTAGGGGTGATATTACGGCTAATAGTCGATTAATTACATAATTAAGGGATTAAGTCAAAGCAAGAACGAAAGTTCAGAGACAAAATTCATCCCGAAACAGGCGCAACATTGCTGCGTCCCTTGGAAAAGGCGTAGTAGTCACTGCGTCTGTTCCTGAGGTGAGTTCAGGCTGTGAAGTCAGAACTGCGAGTTGTTACATTCGTTCGTATGTTTAACGGTTGATTATTGATATTTGACTCGGATGAAAGTGACTTAGCGTATTATTAACAAATGAAGCCGTCATAAAAGCAATAAACGTGGTTTAAAACGGGTTGAAACGAATAAAAAAAACGAATTAAAACAAATTATGTCAAACTAGGTTAAATTATGAAGACGGAAACGAGTAGAAAGAACTAGACAAACTGAAAATAAACGGTAAAAATATGTACAAAGGCGAATCTCAGAAACTTAATATGGACGAATCGAGTCTCCAAAATCCGGGTTTGATTTAATGGCGAAAACCCACAAATATCGATTATAAGGGATTTAAACCGTAAATAAAACATGCTATTTATTAAGAATATGTTAAAAGATTATTATGTATGAAGAAAAAGGAGAGAAAATAAGAAAAGGAAGCAAAAGGGACGAACTAACAGAGAACCGAGGAAGAAGAAGAAAAGCAGGAACCGCGGCAGCCTCTAGAAGAGGCGTAACAGATGCTGCGACTCTTCGAAGAGGTGCAGCAGTTGCTGCGTTTCTTCTCTAGGTCGGTTTGCTGCTGATCCGTAAAAATTGTTTAACAAAAGGGTTTTAGAAATCGGTTTTATGCGTACTTTTGACGTAAATCTTACATTAATTAGTACAATAATAAAATACAATAAAAAAGACGGGATTTACACCCTCAGACTTACATGTTTGACGAAATGAGATTAACTAAGTTAACGTGGTGATTGCTCGATTCGAATGTATGTAGAAAGTGTCCTCGTTAAAGGATTTAGATTAAATTTATTGATGTGTAGTGGTCAAATTGGTCGGTCATGCAATGTGACTGGTACTCAGAATGATCTGAGCTTACGTGGTCGATTGATCAAGCACGTAGCGTCGAATGCTTAGAGCACTGTCTTAGAATGTAAAGGGAGAAGAGAAGGGCGGACACTCGCGTGAAAAATATGAGGAACGAAGCTCCCTATTTATACTAAAAAATATGGAGAGTTATGGAATGACTCAAACTTTGGAAACAAATCACGGAAAAATCTGAAAACTGGCAGAAAAGAGCTGGGGAAGAGGCGCATCATGTGCTGCGTCCTTTCCCCAGAGGTTTCCTCCTGCGGAAGAAAGAATTCCGCATTTCTTTTATGGAATTGCGGTGGATCTCTACTTCCTTATTTTTTAAAATAAGATTTTCGGGATATATTTTACCAAAAGATATAAAATTATATTATGGAATAAAAATATCCAGAATATTCTAGGACATTTGGACTCGGCATTTTGAACGGTTTCTTAGAAAATGAAGCAGTTTTTGACCCGGACTCCAAATGAACTGTAATTACTGTCAAAACGACCGTATTGGCACGTAGATGACGACCAAGGGGTAGACACAAGTATTTGAGCTATCACTTGATGATAAACTTACGGACTGTCATAAATCGTTCCGTGTACCAAACATGCGGCCCAATCATCACTGGGTGGCTTGCAGGAGGTGCAGAAATGAGGTATCTACAAACCGACGACGACATCGCAACACCGCCACCAACAACCTGTTGGAGCTTGTGTCCTCCACAAATTAGTGTGATAACATTTGAAAATCTCTTACAGGTTCACAAGGGTATACTTCGTATATTTAATCAGTTGATTAACTTTTACCTAATAACGGTTGGCTTGTTAGAAAGTTTGACGTTATTATCATACAGATGGCGGTGATCAACTGGTCCCTAAAGGTCACAACTATAGGATGTGTTTGAGAAATGTGGTTATAGAAATATAATCACATTGATGCCCAATATGACTAAATAGTTAGTCAATGTGTTGATGAGATAATTATTTAATGAAAATTAAATAATATTAGTTGAGACGAATTAACTGTCAATTCGTAAATTAAATATAATAAGTTATATTTAATTAAATATATGTAATGTTAGCTTGGACGAATTAATCTGTTAATTCGTAATTAAATATAATCAGTTATATTTAATATCAACAAGATGAATGTGTCATAGTGGTAATAGTGAGGGTACACATACCAAGAGGTCATGGGTTCGATCCTCACTAGATGACAATTCAACACATTTTATATATTTTTGGAAAGACCAAAAATAAGGAGAATTTACTCCTTATTTCGGTCAGTTAGGCCTAAATTAGGAAAGGATTATTCTTTCCTAATTGACTCCTAATCTCGGTGAGTATAAGAAAGAAAGGGAGAGAATTATTCTACCCTAATTCTTTTCTTAACCTAGCCTCTCTCTCTCTCATCAGAACAAACACAAAACAACTAAAGTTTACAAAAAATTTTAGATCGATTCTAGCACAATCAATAGGGCATATCTCAGATCGTCTTGGGTGCAACTAATAGGCGAATATCAATTTTGATATTGTTCTTAGGCCAATTTTGCTAGGACCGAAGGTTAATTCTGAATCCTTTATACTTTGTTTATGTATTTTGTTTATGACCATTGATCATCATTGTTAAATTCGTCATAATCCTTCTAGTTTAAGGGAAGTATACAGATTATTTCCCACAAGTGGTATCAGAGCACTAGGCCACGATTTTTAATCTTGATGATTTTCATAAATTTGTATGTGAACAATGAGAATTTTCGAAAAAAATTTAGGGTTTTTTGAAAATTTTTGGGTTCGGCGAATTTTTTTTTTGTGCCGAATTGTTTTTTTTCCTCTGTCGTTTTTTTCTTTTGTTTGATGATATTTTTCCATTTTATTTTTCATATTTTTGTTTTAATCAGTTAAAATTGTCATATGAAGAATTGGTAGTTTTGATTTAATGCAGATTAAGTTAAAATTAAATGGAATCATCATGTTTATGATAAAAAGAATGTTTTTGCTATATAGTTTTTAGCATATAAATTAATCATGTTCATTATTTCATATGCTAATCATGTTCTAATAGCAAATGTAAACAATTTTGTCATCAAATCTTGTTTTAGGGCATATTGCCGCAAAAGAAAGAAAAAAAGGGGAGGACGTTTTTTTTAGGGTTTGCCGGAGAGAAAAAAAAAATTTGTTTTTTTGGTAAGCCGAGAAGAAAAAAAAGGGGAAAGTTTTTTTTCCTTGTTTTTGCCTTATTGCCGAAAGAAAAAAAAAACCATATTTGGAAAGTTTTTTTTCTTTTGTTTTTCCTAATTGCCGAATAAAAAAAGGGGGGGGGGGTCTTTTTTTTTTTCAAATTGTGTTGAGCTGGATTTATAAAAAAAAAAAAACATTTTTATTTTTGTTTTTTTTTTCAACCGAGATATATAAAAAAAATTGGATTTTGTTTTTTTTTTTTTTTTTTTTTTTTTTTTTTTTTTTGGCCAATTAGTTATTGTGAATCGGTTCACAATTTAAAGATACCGAGTTTTTTTAAAGCAGTTTAAAATTTTGACGGATAGAATTCATATTACAAGTTTAATATGGATTAAGAATGAAATTAATGTGATTAATTGCCGAATTGTCACTTAATTTAATTTAAATAGGTGGTTTGGATAAATTAATCAACATAATTAAAGAATTGTGTCATGTATGTTTAATTTATTTTTAGTTGATGCTTTTTAATTTTGTTGAATGAATGGATTGAATTTCATTTTATTTACGTATTTAATTTTGCAATCGGTTGTAAATTGTAATACTTAGTGTGGCCTTAGTCAAATTATGTTTTCGTAATGAAGGAAACATGATTTTTATGTAATTATGAGATCTCGAATCTCCTTTTATTTTAGTTTTGGGTTTTGAAATTAGAATGTAATAAATAGGTCAATTATGTAATTTTATTTATTGTAATTTCAAAGAAGACTGAAGATGGAGATTGGAGCTCACTCCCGCTACATGGATCAAGATGGAACATCAAGACAAGCTTCTCGGGTCCAAGGATGGATTCCAAACTTGTATTTATTGTTCATTTTGATAGGATAGGCCACACTAGGACTTTTACTGTTTTTACGTTTTCATTCTTATTGCTTGTCATTCACATGTTAGTTTTATGCATCATATTCCGCCTAAAACCAAACCACCTACTATTAAATTGCATGAAAATTGACTCATATAGGTTGGATGTTAGTTTTCATGGACATGCAGATGTCACAGTCTTTAAGCCATCACCTTAGTTTAATCATTCTCGCATGCTAGATTATAGTTCACTTAAAATGAATTAAATAAAGATGATGGGATCTTCCTCTAAAATGGAAATTGAGATTAGTCTTTATAAGGGCAAACATCTATGAATCCCTTCTTCGTCGGTAGGCCTAATATGACCCCTTCTACGTTGGGTAAGTAGTTGTGTTGACTTAGTTTACCTCAACATCATAGTCCGAAGAGTTTCTCGTGATTATGATGGACTATAGATAGAATTTACAGAAATTTATCGACCAAGAATTCTAACGGTAGAATTAACTAAAAGGTTAGCTTATCAATTTACAGAGAATTGAGTCTTGGGGTCATTTATATAATTCTTGAGGGAGGTCAATTGTATAAATGTTTTTGAGTCTTCGCGTTATGACATTAGTTCATTGGACTTAAAATAAAAACGATGCACATGCTTATTATTTTATTCTTCTTTCGCAGTGTAGAACACGTTTATTATCAATAATACTGTTACAACAAATGGCTGGAAATAACGCAATCCCAATGCCTAGTGCCACACTAGATCGTTCGTCCTGGCTAAAAATGTTCATGGACCAAATGAATCGTCCACTCGATCAAGAATGATGGGTCAAATTTTGCGGACCGGGAGGCGGCACTACGGAATGCTGCCCATGCTGACGGTAAAGCTCGGGTATTTAATCGAGCCAATACCGGTCAACCCAGGCCCAAATGCAGGAGCCAACGAGTCACTCGCTTATAGTGATTTCGTTATGGAAGCGGGTGCGATAAAGAACGTACTCATCTTTGCAATGGAAACCAATTTGCAGAGACGCTTCATTGCCCAAAGTGCAAACAAGATTTTCACTACGCTCACTAACGAGTTCTCAAAAGCACCGAGAATCGTTACATATGAGCATACCTGTCGCTTCTTTGATGCGAAACTCCAGAAGGGCCAACCGGTTAGCCCACACATTCTTCACATGATTGAGAATGTCGAGAAGCTGGAGGCACTGAATTGTAAAATCAATGAGAGCATTGTCATTGACCGAATGCTTCATTCTCTTCACGATGGTTTTGCCCTTTTCAGGGCGAACTATTACATGAATGACTTGAAAAAGAGTCCTCATGAGCTACACTCCCTTCTCGTACAGACCGAGAAGGATATGAAATTGAGTGGGAGCATGAAGCAGGATGTTCTCACGATTCACAACAAGGGTAAAGGTAAGGGCAAGGCTCATGGCGACCTAGCTGTAGGTAAGCCAAAGTTCAAGAAGCCAGGAAACGGTAAGAGTGCGCCTGGTGAGACTAGTGGCTCACAGGGCAAGGCAAAGAGCAAGGGCGGTGATATAGAGTGGCACCATTGTCATAAGACTGGACATTGGAGAAGGAACTATCCCGTCTACCATGAGGACATCAAGGCAGGCCGCGTCGTTCTTGTTGGTATGTCATCTTATATTCATATGATTGAGATTAACCATACAAGTTTCAGAACTTGGGTACTAGATACTGGTTGTGGTTCTCATCTGTGTAATCATTTGCAGGGCCTAAAGAACATCATACCTCTCGAAAAAGGTGATGTGGACCTGCGAGTCGGGAATGGAGCACGAGTTGCTGCTGCCTCGAAGGGAACATATGTAATCCAACTCCCTAGTGGTTTTGAGTTATTTTTAAATAACTGTTACTATGTACCCAGTTTATCTAAGAACATTATTTCTGTTTCCGTACTTGCTAAAGACGGTTTTACATTTTCAATAAAGGATAATAGTTGTATTTTCTCTTTTAATGAAATGATTTATGGCAAAGCAGTTTCCATGAATGGAATTTATATCTTAGATCAAACCACGAAAGTATTACACATGAATAATAAGAAATTAAAGGTTGGTGACAAAGATCAAACCTATCTATGACATTGTCGAATGGGACACATAAATGAGAAACGCGTGAAGAAACTCGTCGATAATGGGACTATTTCCGCATTCGATTTTTCTACATATGGCACGTGTGAATCATGTCTCATTGGCAAGATGACTCGAATTTCCTTCAAAGGTGTTGGAATGCGCGCTAGTGACCTATTAGGACTCATACATGCGGACGTATGTGGACCTATGCCAATTACCGCTAGAGATGGCTATAGATATTTTATGACTTTCACGGACGATTTGAGTAGATACGGATATGTCTACTTAATGAAGCATAAAAGTGAGTCCTTTGAGAAATTCAAGGAATACCAGAATAGGGTACAGAACCAACTGGGTAGAAATATTAAAGCACTCTGTTCAGATCGGGGTGGCGAATATCTTTCAAATGAGTTTGATCAACACCTGAAAGATTGTGGAATCGTTTTCCAGTTAACTCACCTGGAACACCTCAATTGAATGGTGTGTCCGAACGGAGAAATCGAACCTTACTTGATATGGTTCGATCCATGATGAGTCACACGGTAGTGCCTGATTCATTATGGGGTTATGCTCTTTTGTCAGCCGCTCTTATACTTAACCAAGTCCGTCTAAAGTCATCGACAAGACTCCATATGAAATGTGGAAGGGAACGGTCCCTAACTTGTCCTTTATTCGGGTTTGGGGCTGCGAGGCTTATGTCAAGTGGAGAAACGAGGATAAGCTCGGCCCGCGATCGGTCAAGACATACTTTATAGGTTATCCAAAAGGAACATTTGGTCATTACTTCTATTCGCCTACCGAACATCGAGTTTTTGTTGCGGCTAGTGCGACGTTCTTAGAGAAAGAATTTCTCGAGAACAAGACGAGTAATAGAACCTTCGAGCATCGGAGATTCCCGGAACCAACGACCGAGGAACGGATGGAGGAAGTGGTTCCTCCAACTGATGATACGGTTAATATTCCTGAGGAACCTAGGAGGTCGGGTAGAGACTCTCATCCTCCGAACAGATACATTGGTATGGTCGAGGAGAATGACGTTTTACTTCTAGAAAGTAATGAACCCGCAACCTATAAAGGTGCTATGGCCTGTTCCGACTCAAAGCTATGGCTCGAAGCCATGCAATCCGAGATGGACTCCATGTATGAGAATAACGTATGGGATCTAGTTGATTTACCTAATAAGGTAAAACCTCTGGAGTGCAAATGGCTTTACAAAATAAAGCGTTCTTTAGACTCGCAACCAGATACCTATAAGGCACGACTTGTGGCAAAAGGTTTCACTTAAGTGCACGGATTGCATTATGATGAGATTTTTGCACCTGTAGTCATGCTACGTTCCATTCGGATAATCTTAGCGATTGCCGCATTTCATGATTATGAGATTTGGCAAATGGATGTGAAAACCGCCTTCTTAAACGGTTATTTGGAGGAAGAGTTGTACATGGTGCAACCCGAAGGTTTCATAGATCCTGAGCATCCTAAGAAAGTATGCAAGCTTAAGCGTTCCATTTATGGATTTAAGCAAGCTTCTCGGAGTTGGAATCATCGTTTCGACCAAGTGATAAAAGAGTATGGTTTCACTCGATCGGTCGAGGAACCATGCTTGTATATCAAGTCGAGTGGGAGCAAGATTGTATTCTTGATATTGTATGTCGATGAGATACTCTTGATTGGGAATGGCATTCCTCTCCTATCTTCGGTTAAAGAATGGTTGAAGAACCATTTCCAGATGAAAGATCTGGGTGAGGCACAGCGCATTTTGGGAATCCGTATCTACCGAGATAGATCACGACGGACGTTATCACTTAGTCAGGAGTCTTATTTGGATAAGGTTCTTGAGAGGTTCAACATGACCAACTCCAAGAAGGGGAACCTTCCTATGACGACTGGGATGCAGTTGAGCAAGTCTCAGTCACCCACGACGCCTGAAGGGATAGAGCGTATGAGTCGTGTTCCTTATGCATATGCAATAGGATCGATCATGTATGCCATGATATGCACACGTCCAGACGTGGCATATGCATTGAGTATGACGAGTCGGTACCAAAAGACTCCAGGTGAAACACACTGTATAGCAGTCAAAAATATCCTCAAGTACCTACGGAGGACTAAGGATTGGGTATTGACTTATGGAGGCGATACTAAGCTATGCGCAACCGGTTACACAGATGCTAGCTTCCAAACGGATCGAGATGATTCAAAATCTCAGTCTGGGTTCGTCTTCACTCTTAATGGTGCTGCGGTCAGCTAGAAGAGTTCCAAACAGAGTGTTGTAGCATATTCTACTACTGAATCCGAGTACTATGCCGCTTCGGAGGCAGCAAAGAAAGCGATATGGATGCGTCAATTGTTACAAGGGCTTTCGGTAGTTCCTAGTTCGAATGACCCGATCACCATCTATTGTGATAATAGAGGTGCCATCTTCCAGGCTAAGGAGCCAAAGTCTAGCAACAAATCTAGACATATACTTCGGAAAGCTCACCTGATCCGTGATTACGTGGAGTAAGAAGAGATAGTGATTGACAAGATTGCGACGGATGATAACATCGCGGATCCTCTCACCAAACCGTTGAATTATGATAAGCATGTAGGGCATGTTAATTCCATGGGAATTAAACATGTTCCTGAGTTGTAGTACTTGATTATGGATTTGATACATTATCTTTTTCATATACTATTTATAACTTCATCGTTTTATATATATAATATTTTGTTTTTCATGTGGATTGTCGACAACATTGAACGCCACACGTGTGAATCTGAATTACATTATATTTGTTTTGGTCCGTAATCGCCAATGTGAGCTGATAACTCCGGTTATTATATTGTGCAGTCAATTGATGGTGGGTTCAACGAGCCATAAGTCAAACGGTTGACTGATTGATCACAGATGCGAGATTATAACGATACCTCGTAGGACAACTTTTTGTGACAACGTAATGGAGTCCTAAATGTTTAAAACATTCGGTGCCAGGTCGTGGATAGGACATCCATTGTGTTCCTAGAGTCGATTCTTTTGACTATCGACTGTCTCTTGAGATTAAGGCAGTTTTTGGGTGACTTTGGTTTCTTTCTCACGGTCTGCCGTGAATCGGAGGCTAAGTAGATTTTTTCTGGGTCATTTCATACTGTGCTTACATCTGCAGGATTCGAGTTGAGGAAAATATCCAACCCTTATCAGGTATAGTTATTTCTCAGGGCCACTCGAGGAGTTGTAACTGAAATGCATGGCCATGCTCGAATGTTGATTCGTTTATCAGTTAAGTTACTCTCTAGTCGGGGAAACCACTCTTGATATTGATCGCTTGTAAAATACGACCTTTGTGAATTCGGATTTGCAAATTGTTTTACATTGAGTGGGAGAAATTTTATAGGATATGAGAATCGGTTATCGCACATACACTTGTGAGGACAAGTGGGAGTTTGTTGGAGCTTGTGTCCTTCACAAATTAGTGTGATAACATTTGTAAATCTCTTACAGGTTCACAAGGGTATACTTCGTATATTTAATCAGTTGATTAACGTTTACCTAATAACGGTTGGCTTGCTAGAAAGTTTGACGTTATTATCATACAGATGGCGGTGATCAACTGATCCCTTAAGGTCACACCTATAGGATGTGTTTGAGAAATGTGGTTATAGAAATATAATCACATTGATGCCCAATATGACTAAATAGTTAGTCAATGTGTTGATGAGATAATTATTTAATGAAAATTAAATAATATTAGTTGAGACAATTAATCACAATTCGTAAATTAAATATAATAAGTTATATTTGATTAAATATATGTAATGTTAGCTTGGACGAATTAATCTGTTAATTCGTAATTAAATATAATCAGTTATATTTAATATCAACAAGATGAATGTGTCATAGTGGTAATAGTGAGGGTACACATACCAAGAGGTCATGGGTTCGATCCTCACTAGATGACAATTCAACACATTTTATATATTTTTGGAAAGACCAAAAATAAAGAGAATTTACTCCATATTTCGGTCAGTTAGGCCTAAATTAGGAAAGGATTATTCTTTCCTAATTGACTCCTAATCTCGGTGAGTATAAGAAAGAAAGGGAGAGAATTATTCTACCCTAATTCTTTTCTTAACCTAGCCTCTCTCTCTCATCAGAAAAAACACAAAACAACTAAATTTTACAGAAAATTTTAGATCGATTCTAGCACAATCAATAGGGAATATCTCAGATCGTCTTGGGTGCAACTAATAGGCGAATATCAATTTTGATATTGTTCTTAGGCCAATTTTGCTAGGACCGAAGGTTAATTCTGAATCCTTTATACTTTGTTTATGTATTTTGTTTATGACCATTGATCATCATTGTTAAATTCGTCATAATCCTTCTAGTTTAAGGGAACTATACAGATTATTTCCCACACAACCGCACCGCAGCGCGAAAATACCCGCATCATAACAAAAAGTACCATGCCCGGATCACCACCCGAGGCACAACAGCCACATCGATAGTCATCGCAACTTACACAATTCCCATAAACACTGACTCAAGAAAACTTCCCGGACAAGAAAACTTCCTCAACACCGCTATACTAGATCACAACATAACATATTACACGGAATAAACAGATAAGAACCTCGTGAATATCATCCATACCATTACACGGGATAAACATATATCATGAATACACATACACGTATAACTAGCCATGCCAGATCACCCAAACTATCGCTTTTGAATATCATTCCATTAAATTACCGTACCCAACATATATTACAGAACATTGAGATAACAACTTTATAACTATCACACTATACCACTTCTCGCGAGGTCAGAACCTCACATAAACATTTATACACATCATAGACCCGTAATCACATCCAACTAGTCAATCATGATCACGTAAGTTACCACCTGGTAAAGGTTACCTCTCACCCGAGCTTAACTCGTATGCCCCTCATAGCACATTCTCCCATTCGCATGACCATCACCTCCTGCCAAATATAACCATACCGCTAATACTCAACTACTAGCTACCGCCTCCTATAACCACATCTTATACTCCCTCACAACCATACATATCAATTCTGTCCCTACAAAATCAACCTCTTTAGAATGGCTGTCTTTCCTATTTATCATCACCCTTAACCACTAGTGACAACACCTCAACACTACCACTGTTCGTATATCAAACCTCTTACACTCATCTCTAAATATCACGGTTTCTTTCCCATCTTCGGTTAACATCCCAAATAACGAACATCAAATCTACCAACAGAATTTACAAGAACATTCATTCCAATTCTATCCGTAATTGTATCATCACCTAACTCCCCACCAAAATCTCATATCGTGTCAATACTTTACCAACTTTTACTCCTCTTAATTCCTCGAAACTCATAGCTAACATGTTGTCCCGAAACTTCTATATAACCATTAACTCACATCCTCATGATAGTATCATACATCTCGACGATTCCTTATTTCTATATCACATAACTCCAGTCAATATTATCCTAGTTCACTCCCCTCATTCTTTTCCTTTTACACTCAACAAAATCAATTAACAATTCAACTCCTTATTCCTTCTACCTAGCTCTTTAGTGCTCCGGTTGGTTACCTTCTCATTGCTCCAAAACTCAAATCCCATTATTTCATATCAGTACCAGCTCTCTCTTTCTTACCATGGATCTTCTCCCATCATGCTATCACCCACACTTGTCACCAATCCGCCCACACAAGCAAAGTTTACTCTTCAACATTTTTTTTCTCTGGAAACCAAAACTCATTTCATACCGTTAATTGCCAAAGAAATCACACACTAGTATCACCTCTTGATGATACAAATTCTCAAACTCGACCACTACTTACACATCGCTGCATAACTCGATCTTATTATACACCATTCGTTTCCATACATCTATAATGGCCTTTCATCACGTAGATCCTTAACCAACACACTCCTAACCATCCCCCTCCAAAAATCCTTACACATTCCAATTTGCCACTATTCGTATCCCTCATCTCATCCTTTTCATTCTCACGTTCCTTACACTTACATCACCCCTTGCCCATATACACTTACCTCATATTACCCAAACTCGCAATCATATCACTCACCACACCTCATAAAACATGCTCCATGCCTCAATAAACTCATCAATCTTCCCTTCCCTTTTTCCATTATCCATCAGAACCACATATAGCTCATGTCCTCCCTACCAAACTCATAACCATCACAAGGTGCTACTCTTACATCATAAGATTGGGTAACTTACGCATCAAGACCAACATATATGTAAAAAAATGCATAAAGAAGTAAAAGAACACCTTTAAATTAAACATAATATGCGACGAAGTCAAAAGATAAGCATATGACCCAAAACAAGGGTCATTAGATCGAGTACAGCCTACTCGATCGAGTAGGTGAAGGTCAGAAGCATGTACAACAAATTACCAGGGCTACTCGATCGAGTAAGGGGTACTCGATCGAGTAACAAGAGGTGTACTCGATCGAGTAAGGGCCACTCGATCGAATACCCTGATGCGTGCATTTTATATAGACTTATTGTACCATATTTACACGCATCTTTATGCATATTTAGTAGTGTTTAGCTACAAATGTCCCCCGAACTGTCTACTTTGGTTTCTCTTGTCTTATTTGCAGGAATGAACCAAAGAGAAGCGAAATCAAGCTTAATACATATCTCATGAATTTAGGAGATGAGTTGAGTTGGAGCTTGGAAACTACTAATTGTGATGCGCAAGGAAGTAAGATAGCTAGGCGAGCAAAGGAAGAACTTTAAATTACTAGTGCCTAATTTGAAGAGCCATATCTCGAGTTTTACAACTGATTTGCAGGTGATTCTAATTGAAGATAAAATCTTGTCCTCTTAGCTTTCCAACTCCACCGGAAACGCTCTGTTTACCCAAGTAACGAAGAAATGACAACCATTTGAAATTCAGTGGGCGAAGCAGGAATTGTGCGCTGGAAACCACTCGATCGAGTACTATTGTGTTCGATCGAGTAGTTTAAGTCCTCGATCGAATAGGCTCTTTTTGATAGTGTTCGATCGAGTAGATTTTCTACTCGATCGAGAGGTTTTGCTATAATTTACTCGATAGAGGAGTTTTAAAGTACTCGATCGAGTACTTTTCTATCTGCCGCAAGGTTTTATTATCGTTTAGGTTAGTAATTGTCTTTCCTATAAATAGGAAAGACGTCATTAGGTTTAAACTCTCCTCTTCCTCTCTCTTTTTCTCCCCCCATTCCTTCGACACTCACTACTCCTCTTTGAGAACCCTAACTTTGGATTTTGCCTCTTGTAATCGGTACTCTTACTCTGCTCTTAATTCCTAATCTATTATTGCATCTTATTGTTTCCTCTCCTTTGTTCTTTTTAATTTCTCTTTCTCCCTTTTACTATATAGAATCTTTATAGTTCATGTATTATTGTTGTTTGCCCAATAATGATGCTTAGCTAATTCTCCCTTGCTAAGACATAGGGGAGCTATGATTTTAGGGAAATTGTGAAATAGGTGATTAGACTTGATACGAATTTGATCTATGTTGTTAATCGTTACATATAACTGTTCTTGTTTATTTGAGTCGACGCAAATAGGTAATAAATCATGGTACACCTCGACCTAGATCGAAAGATGGGAAAGGGTAAGACCTGTAGTGAACATTAGGACACTCTCGTGAGGGCGAAAGCTAAGCTAATAGTGCCTTAGGGTGAATTGAGACCGAAAGGAGATATTCGCTACCCTATAGATCGAGTATGCATTGACCAGAGACCCTAGATTACGTTTCCTAAGAATCATGGTGAACCGACTGTCTTAGCTACTCTCTCTCCGTTTATTATTATCAACTCTCTCCTTTATTTCTCTTATTCTATTCCTCTCTTTTAACCTCATTAGATTAGAACAATCATTTAACCCCCCCCCCCCCCATCTTGTGACCTCAGACGGACTAAATTGACAAGTAGATAGTAACCGCCTCCCTGTGGAGATCGACCCTACTTACCGCTGACTTCTGTTAGTAGTACTTAGTTATTTATTTTTGGTACTAAACGACGATATCATACCCTACGCATTTCTCAGCATTATCCAATTTTCGTAAAACGGTCATATCTTACTCGTTTCTTGGTCATTTTGGGCATGTGACCTATCGTTAGAATCGTAAAAGAACAAGATATCACCTCCAATTGGAATCACATCAAAATCACATATACATCTCAAGTTATAACAGTTTAAAGACAACCTCTCTATAATCGGACAACATAACTGCTTGATTTTTACTTCCAAACAACTTAAACAACAACAAAGTAAACAAAACCAACTCGATACTCGTAAAACCAGTATCCCTAACCACATGTTACTATCTACAAAAGCCAAACAACAAAATCCATCATGCACATATATTATTCAACTTATCAATCATGTACTACTCACATGCTTTTATTCTATAACTTTACGTAAAACAATAACATCATATACGACATGAAATCCCGTATTCACATGTTACTAACATAGCAACAGTATAAAAGCCACTTCCATCACATAAACATATTTTCCACATGAATTTCATATTCTCATGCAATTACTTACTTCATCTTTTCAAGCCAATTCATAGATCATATTCATACAACATATTCATACAATTTATTCATTCAACATATTCATCCAATCATATGCATATAAACAATAGTAAACTAGTAGCGATCCCAACCACAATTATCTTTATCTTTTACACCACACGTCTATTTAACTACATAACACTCATCCAACATATTCATATAACATAAGCAAACACATAACGATCCCATGACACCCCATAGTGACCGGTTTAAAGTTGTAGGTCGAGTTTGCGACTTTAGGACGTCTCCCAAGTCTTTGCATTAGCTCCTATCAACTCCTACCCGGGTTCATTTTATGTTGACTCCCTAGATTCATTGGGTTCATTAGTTACAGGTTCCAAAATCGTCGCTCTGATACCACTTTGTAATATCCCCATACTCCAAGTGCCTTACCAGGACCACCTAAAGCATGAGAATGCTACCATCTCGGTTACCCGAGGCAATGTATATAAAATAGACAATAACGAAACATACTTTATTAAATAAATTTAAAGTGATACATGTCCAAACCAAAACTGTTAAAAAGAAATACAACTGTTCAAAACTGCTAACTCAAATAAAGCAACTAAATGTTCAAAACACAGCAGAAGACTTCTAGACATCTCTTGAAGACTCAACCCAGCTATCCCAAGCTCATCCATCTCATACCTGCTCAATAACTGCTCATCATCCCCGAATAGATCACCACAGTTTTCAAAACATTAAAACGGGGTCAGTTACTGATTACACAAAACCAATACAATAGGAACAATACACAAACACACAATGTCCACCATAAGTCCACAAACCTGACTACACACTAGAGTGTGTAGTCCAGCCAGAATACCCATCTCAACAAGTATTCCACTCCCCCAGTGGGGGACCGCAGCCGTTCCCACCTAAGCCCCGCTCATCTCATTCGAGCGATAACCCATGTTCTTTAATGTGCACATCCCCTCTATGGCGGGTTCCACAGAGGGCGTGAAGCCACTCCCGCAAGTGAATCCACTCAGCTGAGGATGCACCTCGAGAACCACAGACAAACAATCACAACTAAATACATTATACAACAACAAACACCAACTACCAATTCCAATACGATATGAATCAACAATAATAAACAACCATTAACAACATTATGTAATCAATAACCGAGTAGGGAAACCCTACCTGGAACAAGCAACCACCAATACCGTCACAATAGCGAATCAGTAAAGTTCCTCTACGAAATCACCTCCTATCAAATACACAATCATACAATCACCATCTAGTATCAAAATAATCCCAAAACCCCCAAATTACCCAATTAGGGTTTCAACTAATATCAATGAAACGACATAAACACTGTACAAGAATCTTACCCACAATACGACGGTCTCAACGGTATAAAGAACTCTGAATTTCCGACGACTCTAGCCCCTTGGATTTGATAGCAATGCGAAAAGAGCATGTAACGATGTTTGTTTTCTTGTAACAATGTTTAGAACTTATAAAAAGTAAAAAGAAACTGACGGAGAAGCTTATATAACCTCTTCACACATTGTTATCAAACCCGACAAATAACCCGTAAAAACTGACTTACTCGATCGAGTAAGTCACTTACTCGATCGAGTAACCCCCACCTCGATCGAGTGTCACACTTACTCGATCGAGTACCCATCAGCAGAACACTGTTTTGAAATCCAAACTCACTTACTCGACAGAGTAAGCCCCACTCGATAACGTACCCAAAGACATAGAAAACCGTAGTATTACAGTCTTCCCTCCTTAAAACGAACTTCGTCCCCGAAGTTCAAACCCAATCTATAAAACATGAACTCTTAACACCAACTCCACCAACTATGCCTACCTCCACAACATGGCTCACGGTATCGTATCCACCACACTATAGTCTGTCAACACTAACTCCATACACTTTCAAATACCATCCAAAAATGCCGCTAGTTTCGTCTCGTTAACATATTATCCACTAGAAAATCCAATATCAAGATACTCATAAACATCAAACGGAATGTTACACTTAGTCGTATTACAAGAGAGAGGATGAGGGATTCGAACGATATTAGACACTCCAACTTTTAAGAAATACCAAATTAAATATTTAGCAATTGAAAAGTTATAGTAATTGTTAACAGTACTACTAACAATAACTAACTCAAAATGTTTGCCTTAATTGATACGAGTAGACGATAGGATACATCTTAGATGTAAGAGTTCTTCTACTAAACCAAAATGAACTACTATATATATACTCCTATATTGACATATGCACTTTCCATCTTCACCAAAATATTGTTAAGAGGAATTATATGACATATCGCTAGCCTACCAAGAGCTTCAAACAAAGCTCAATTACGGATGTGTGTGTAACAATAACGACTTATATGATAGTGTTGCTAATCGAATTCGAATTAGGTTCTAAGAACCATATTTATAACTTTCATTGTTAACTTACACATGTACCAAAATTCAATTTTATTGGAAGTTGGAAACTAATTTCATAGAACTTGAGCTTTCATGAGCTCAAAATTTCAGTTTTTAAAATAAGAGATTCATGCATCCCATCCTCTACTTAACCAACTCGCGTTTGATTTCTCCCAGATATTAGAAAACGATTATTAAAAATATTGCAAAAACACTATACTAAGCGGCCCGTGCATCGCACGGGCATTAACTCTAGTATATATTTATAAAACAGGTTTTTTTCGAGCGATTCTAAGCTGTCTACATCATCAAAAATCAATTTAGGAAAGTTTCATAAATAATATTTTTTAATGTAAAGAATAAAGTGAAAAATCTTTTAATTATTATAATATAGTATATAGTATATATTTCCTTATTTATATTCAAGTCATGTTTCTATTTTTTACATGGAAACTTTTACATTTCATTTGACAAAAAAACATTATTTAAAAAATTATGAAAATAATATAATTAGATTCGTGGTAAAAAAAATGCTATCATTAGAGTATAAATTTCATATAATTTGCACATGTTAAAAATTGTGTATTTCATAGTATGTTATATGTACCACATTGGAAAATAATGTTGGTGAGGTAAATATACTACGTATAAATAATAGAATTGTCCCACATCGAAAGATTAGCAATAAAGTGGGGTGATCCTATGATTATAAATAGGAGGCATTCTTGAAACTTAGGTATCAATCTAAAATCTTTTGAGTCTGTTAAGTATTGTCTTAGATAGCTCTTAAGAGTTTATATCATTATCACCAAAATATGATATATATTTTCTATATTATACGTAAGTGAAATTTATAATTTTTATATAAAAAATTATACCATTTTGCAAAAAAGCATCGTAAAAAAGTATGAAAATTATGTAATTAGATTCGTGGCAAAAAAATGTTATCATTAGATTATTGGTTTCATATCATTTGCACATATTTTAAATAAGATAAAAAAAATGGGAAAAAAAGCGTACTAATATTAATAGATAATATAATATTTGCTTATTATTAAATCGGGTTGGATGTCAAAGTAGGTTCGAAAAATATGGTGTATTTCTAAGTATATTATTCATTCCACATTGAAAAATAATGGAAGTGTTATGAATATATTACGTACAAATAGTTGAATTGTCCACATCAGAAAATTATCATAAGGTGGGGTGATCTCATGATTATAAATAACATTCATTCTTGAAACTTACTTATCAACCCAAAATATTCTGAGTCTCTCAAGTATTATCTTAAAGAGCTCTTATATATTTTAAGTCTCTCAAGTATTGTCTTAGATAGCTCTTATAAGAGTTTGTATTAACGGCACGCCTCAGTTACAACAATAACATACAAATATTAATCACGTAAAATAATTATAAAGGCGATTACATATTAGTGATATTATAATATGATTATTTTAAGACAATCTATAGTGTAAATAACTTCATTTATGTCAAAATCACAACTTAAAATAAAATGGTGCTAAATATACGTAAATTGGTTATTAATTTGTTATAAATAATGATAATCTCTACACTAAGATAGAATATTTATAAATATAATAAAATCAGGTGTTATTTAAAAAGATTGTGAATATACAAACAAATCAATAATTAGCTTTTTACTTTGATAAATAGTAGAACTAAATCTTTTTAACTTTCAAATACAGGTACTTATTATGCCTAATAACATTTGAGTAAAACTAAAACGCAACGTTATTTTTATCCATTTATCCAAATCGCACCAGATAAAAAAGCATTTTACAGTTATTTATACATTTTATTGATTCCTCCATTTCATATTAAAATTCGTGTTAGGAAAAAAAATAGAAAAAATAATATAAACAATTAGATTAGTGAAAATACTTATTCTATATTCCCAAAGATCAATAATTGCATAAGTTAGGTGGGTGATCCTATGATATAGTTAAAAAAAATTGAAAATAATATGATTAGATTCATGGTAAAAAAATGTTATCATTAATGTATAAGTTTCGTATTATTTGCACATATTACAGATGATATACTTCTTAGCATGTTATATATCCTAAATTGGAAGTATAAATAATAGAATTGTCCACATCGAAAGATTAGCATAAGGTGAGTGACCTATGATTATAAATAGAATGTATCCTTGAAACTTAGGTATGAACCCAAAATATTTTGAGTCTCTCAAGTATTGTCTTAGAGAGCTCTTACAATATGATATAAAAAATAATGTGGAGAATGTTTTAGTTATTATAATACATATTTCCTATAGTATATTTAAGTGATGTTTATAACTTTTATATAAATAATTATACATTTCATTTGACAAAAAAGTATTGTAAAAAACAAAAATTATGGAAATTATATAATTAGATTCGCGGTAAAAAAAATGCTACCATTAGAGTATATATTTCTTATTATTTGCACATATTTTAATTATGATAGAAAACAAAAACGTACGAACATAGTATAATACTAAGTACGAAAAAGACGGTGTATTTCTTGGTAGGTTATTTGTCCCACATTGAAAAATAATATAGATATGGTTAATATATAAAGTATAAAGAGTCGAATTTGGGTGATCTTATATTCTTATGATTATAAATATGAGTCATTTTTGAACTTACGTGTCAACAACCTAAAATCTTTTGAGTCTCTTAAGTATTGTCTTAGAGGTCTCTTATTAGAGTTTCTATTATTAACTCTACAATAACGAAATTTATTTATTATTTATTTTTCTCGCATAAATAATAAACGGTAGGTGTGTATGTATTTATCCTCTATTTTCATTGAAAGAAATATTGTAATCATATGTAAACAAATAATTATATGTAAACATTAAAGCCTTATAATATTTTTTTCATTATAACTAAGTTAATTACCCCGTGCAACGCACGGGATTTCAACCTAGTGTAATCATTAAACTCAACCTGCACCCCAACACAATGTCTCGATTCACAAATTCTCATTATAGACGGGAGATATCCGTCTATAGTTATACACGGGCCAAATATTCACTCACTTTAAGCATAAGACAAGCAACAAGTTGCATGGTGGGGCCTAAAAGTGTCACAACTTTAATTATATTTGACCCGTCTTTCACTTTAGACGGATATATCCGTGTATAGTGAGACTAGTTGGTCTCGATTTGATTCAAAATCTGAAATGGTCCGATTTTGTTGAACTCGACCTCAATATTTACTAGTCTTGAATTCGTATAGATTGCACCGTATAAAAATACAATAATAACAATTTGAATATGAGTATAAATTTGGTTACAAAATACTTCAAAAAATATAGTACTAATTTCTACTCCACTGTATAGAAATAGAAATCGATAAATATATTTCTACGTAAATGTTTATTAATACGAAAACTATAGATTACACAAATTAATGATGATAATTAATACAAAATTCAACTACATAATATAAAACTAGTGTAGTTCTCGTGCGAATATACGGTTTTTGAGATTGGGAAATTAAAGAATTTAGCATTTGAATATTTAGAATTTAACTCTATTTAATTTAATGAAAATACCTATTATTTATAATATTTCGCACTAAAAGATATAATAGAGAAGATTATTTATTTTACTATTATTTAACAATCTTACTCCGAACAAAATTATTGATTTTAGTGAAACAATTTTGTCAACTTTGTTTTAAATATTAATGTTATTATATCATCATACTAGTTTTATACCCGTGCAAAATATTGCACGGTTTTGCTTAAAACCTTTGAAATTAGAAAAATATTTTGAGGGTTCAATATTTGTAAAATATTATTCATACTTCTGGTTTAAGAGTATAAAAAAAAATTGTATAAAAAAGTTCGAAAGGTAAACAAAAAAATCTGTGAATTTGAGACTTTTTGGCGACAAAATTGTGAATGATGGAATATTATTGTTTTGTTTAACACGTTCATTATTTTTGGAATATTTACCAAACGCTTGGTTATGATAATAACGTTTATCTTAGCCATGAGCATAATAGACCCAAAGTTTCCCTAAACGTCTAAAATTAATCGGCTAAAACTTGACCAATTCGTAATTTTTCCCGACTCACCCAGTTTTCTAAGCACTGAGATGCGTAAATCTTTTACTCACGAACTAAATGACTCGAAACCAAAAGACTTTTTAATTTAGGTTTTAATTTCAAAACCCGACTTCGCCCCTTCGACTAAATAAATAGAAAATAATCTACCTATCTATATAATAATATAAAAAGGCATGTTGAGCCTCTTTTGAAGTGCCACGTCTCACGCTATATGTTCTTGCCACCTAGCATTCCTATTTATTCAATTACTCAACGGATAATAATAAATTTGTAAAATAAATCTATAATAATAAATTTTTCACTTTATAATATAGAATAAATGCACATAAATCAAAATAAATCAATAGTTATTTACCCGCCTTTCAAACATCCCAAGAAAATGATCAAAGAGTCATAAAACATTCTTTCATAATTTTAATGACCTCCATAACTATTCATTTCTATATAATGTCATCTTTTTATTTTCTATGTTTCCAAAACATAATAATAAATTTCATGTAACACCCGCGAATTTCTCTTTTTGACATTTATAATTTAATTAAACGATCTATTGCTTTATTTTATATTTTTGAATTTCTTAATTTAATTAATTATATTTTAAGCCTAATATTTATAAAATTTTATTTTTAAGGTTTAATTTATATAAAAATAAATATATTTAGTCGGACAGTAATAATAGTGAAAATAATAATAATAAATTCCGTCTTAAGTTATAGTAGACTTGGGACGTATTTCCGTCTAGCAAAAGACCGTCACATTTCTCTTGTAAGACTAATTTAATCCGGACCAATCTCATGTCGACAACCCGTACCTAGATTTTTACACCCAACTTAAAATAAACCCTTTATTCACTGACACTGACATGTTTTTTTTCTTATTTTCAACCGGTTCCTACCTTCTTCTCTTTCTATTCTTTCGAACAACAACAACAACTTACTGTAACAACACAAACCATGATACACCTTAAACACCCTCCTTCAACCTCAGATTTCTCCCTCGTTTCTTGACGGTTTTAGCTAATTCTTGCGCGATTCTCTTCCCCTTTCCGTCCTTCAACTTTCTAGGTAAGAAAGTTCCACTCTTATGGAGGTTTCAAAATCGTCCATCTTACAAAAGATTCGACTTTTAGCTTAAACATTCTGTTTCCGTGCTCAAAGGTGAAGGATTTGAAGACCCGAAGGGAGACTCGTGCTTTGTGGACCATTTACTTGAAGATTAGAGAGCATTCAAGATAAAGGTGATAGGTTACTCGACAAAGTGTCGAAATTTCGTCCCTTTAACTCGGTTTATACTCTTATTCGTCTTAAAGTTTGGTTTTTTATGCTTTCCTCATATGTATGGTTGGATGTGTGGTTTTATTGGCTATTTACTTGCTCACTTGATGTATTTTCATAGCTTGTTTACCTCCATGTAGTTTCGGGTATGGTGGGTTGCTAGCCTGGTGGAATCCCGTCTTAAAATGGACTGTTTTTACATGGTAATTTCAAGTAGTGTTGGGTGTAAATCGGTTGTTGGTATTCATGAAATAGTTGTGTTTAATTTACGTCTTAATCTCGCCTTGAAAGTTGTCTTAAAATGGGTTGAAGGGGATTGTTTGGGTGTCATTTTGGAGCCGTGATAGACGGATTTCGTGCTGAATTTGGGACTATTTTGGTGCCCTGGTGGTATGGTTTTATGTAGCCCTTTTGGGGCTGTTTTGGGCAGTCGAAATGGAGGTTATAGGGCTGTTTCGAGACGAAACTAGGGACTGTTTTGAACTCGGCTTTGGAGCCGTGACAAGGTTGTGTTGGGCTCTGTTTTAGGCACGAGATTATGATGTTATGGGGACGGTTTTGGGACAGGAATAGGGCGTGAGTTAGTGCCATTTTGGGGCTGTTTTAAGACGGAAAATGTGATGTTCTTAGACGCTATACACGGGCTGCTTTTTAGTGGATAAATGGTAGTTAATATGTATGGTAAAATTAGTGTATATGCCCGTCTCAAATATGCTCATTTGTATATTACATGTTTTGGTTGCTTTGAGTAAGTATTTTTGGGCTCACCAAGTTGTATTTATTAGGCTCACCAAGTTGTATTTGTTGGGTTCACTATATTTTATTTGTTGGTGATAAGGCTCAAGTCGTATTACCTATATCAAAGTAATCCTATCTCAGTACTAACAAAATAGCTAGTGGCAAGAAAGAAATCGAATCCACAGGGAGGCGTTAATATTCAGTTTGTTAATATTTAAAGTGTCTTAAAGTAACCGATTTCTTCGGGGGTTTGTTTGTTTTCTAACAACTATTAGCAAGTGAATTAAAAGATGTGTAACAATAATATTAAAGAAGTCTAGGATTTCGGTTCAATAGGTCAATTATACGGGATGTATCTTATTCAATTGTTAGGTCAATCAAACTATCTAAGGTCACAAGATTGATTAATTCTATTATGCCCTTCAAATTAAGTCTAACATGCAATCGCTATAATTAAACACAATCTATCTGATTATCGCAGCCTATATTAATTCTAACCCTGTCGGTGAAAGTATTAATTCGCTACACTAATTATAAACTCAGCCTTAAATCATATAACTAGAAGAAGAACAATAATCAAACGATAGTTTATACGATATTACTAACAATCAATTAATAACCCCGCTTCTAATCAACCTCGATCCCATTTATCCTAGATGAATGATTTAACTACTCATAGTAGATTGATTGACAATAATAAAAGTAGATGAAAGCATGATTGAAGATATAAAACTATAATAATGAATTAAAAGCATAAACTTGAACAATAAATTATGAAGAACGATTAAATACCTTAATAATTAATGAGGAAAGATTAAAGATCCAAAGTATGCAAGATAACCAAACTTAGAGTATTTTTTCGTATGAAAGTAAATAAAAGCATAACCTAATAAATTCTACGAGTTTAGAACATATATTACAAATAAGACGTGTTTTAGGAAAATACAGAAATAAATCCATCAAAGAGGATCCTCGAACGAGCCTCGACATACTCGATCGAGGACGGGTTGCTCGATTGAGCCCGTATATACTCGATCGAGGAACCAACTGTTAAGCTTGATTTCGTCTTTAACTTCTCTTCTTATCTTAAAGTCTCCTCATTTCTCGTGCCATGCCTCGTGTATTCCACTATGCCATATCCTCAATGCTCATCTTTACTTGATTCACCTCGTAATGCATCATTTTTGCATTAAAACATAAAGTAGCGGCAGTATCGACATTTCACTATAAAAGGCATATAAATGACATAATAGGCACGGAAACGGTATCAAAAATAACATGAAAGGAGTTATAAAAGTGATACATCAAACTCCCCCAAACCAAACCTTTGCTTATCCCTAAGCAAAGCAATCACACCATACAAAAGACAAACATATAAATGGTGAATGAATAACTCAGAGCAAATGTCAAAGCACATACAAATCCCAAGCTATCCATATCTATAACAAAGTAATGACTAAAAAATGTCCCAATAAAACAAATTTAAAGGCACGGGCAATAGAATAACGCAGCTCAACTCAAGATGTGACATGATACCGTGACTCAGCCAAATACTTTTCAATCTTGCAAGACAAATTAGTTGGATTCTCGCGGTTTCACTCATGCACTCATAAGGAGTGAGATACATGTAAGATCGAAAGAATTAACACTCACTCAACTTATGAAACATGCATGCAATCTAATGTGATAGAAATTTCTCCAACTAGTACGCATTCACAATAAAGACTAAGTACATGTATCAAGGACAATAGGGTGGCAAATGGGCAAGGGTATATAAGTGGTTTGTGCCGAAACACGTATGAATATGTGAGGCTAAGACGGTAGTCGCAACGCTAAACCAATAACCAATTTTAATAAAAATAATCATAACCATCCCAACTAGAGAAATCATCTCAACTTTGACAACATATGAGAGAATATGAAAGACTCTCCAAAAATGCATTAGACTCTAGTAAACAACAATTATGATCTCCTAAAAAAACTGAATGAAGCAATTCTTTTTTTTTTTTTCTTTTTCTCTTCTCTTTTTTTTGGGAATTTTTTTTCTTTCTTTGCTTCATAATTCTCTTCTTTTTCCAACATAGGAGATCAATACAATTTCTAACAAAATTAAAGCTACTATCCACATGACATTAAAATCCCAATCCCAACCAAAGTAGCTAAAATAACATGAGACTCAAGGAACTGCGACTGTCCCGAAAAGATAGGCAAATTCTAGATTGTAGCTATGAAACAGGATATGAAATGGCTACAAGGTTCAAACGGGATAACAAAACAAGGTAATGTATGGCTTATTTGAACGGTAAGAACCGCCCTTCCTCGTGTACTTAATCATATGAACGCGCAAAAAGTTAAGAAACTAATGTCACACTTATGCAGTTTGATAGTACACATTCCACAAGGAGACCACACTCTTTAGCTTAATTGAAAAATGAGACCAGTTTATTAATGTTCCTAGCCTAGGTAGCTCTATAGATCTCAGAAATTTAAGTGGTTTACCGACATAATATTGTCAAATTTACTTGGCATAAGGCATATTGTGACGGTCAAGACTTGAGTTATGAGATTTGTTTTTCATAGATAACATGTCCAAACAATGTACATGGACAACTTAAGTGAGAGTCAAATGCAAAGACAAAGCAAATTATCATCATTGTTAAACAATTCACCAAGACTCAACCTAAAATAAATAAAAACATGCTTTTCTATTTTATAAATTTTTAATTTTTATGGATTTTTTTTAATTTTAAACACACAACATAAATAAAACACACAACTGAAAGTAAATCACACAACAGAAATAAATACTCTCCCCCAAACCTAAATGTCACAGTATCCTCATTGTAACGCCTACAGCATAACAATCACACAAAAATCCAGCAACCTAAAGGACACTACTAACAAAGGGAAGAGGGAAAGAAATACAATAAAATAAATACAAGGAAAGATAATACCAGCTGTGTAACAAAAGCTCCCCTAAACCAGCTGGAAAGTTAGGGATGTAGTGACCAGCTATCACTACTACGCTCCTCCATCATCATCATCATTGCCACCAAGGATGGCCTCATTGCACCCATCAATCTCCGCGAACATAGCATCCAACTCCGAATCAGGAACACGACCACCACGGCCTCTAACACGGACACCTCGTCGACCATGGCCTCTAGCACGACCGCCTCTAGGAACAGCTGCTGCAGCAGAAGTAGAAGCTGCAAACTGGCCAAATGGCCCTCTCTGAGAAAGATGGACCCCAATATCCTCAGGAAACACACTGGAAGGCTGGTGAGGCCGAATATGAGTGTAGAATGGTCGACCTAGAGCACCATACTCCCTACTGAACTGCCCATACTCCGCAGGAGTAACACTATAGAGATGGGAAACACGGCTATCATCACCAGGTGTAGTTTAAAAGCTCGGAGTAGTACCAGTATACTGACCTCCTCCAGAAATAGTAGTGGCCTCCATCTGCTCCTATAACCGCCTCTATGTCAAGGCGGTGTTAATCCCCTTGTGAATCCTCACTTCCCGCTCAATAGCTGGAACGAAATGGTAACCATAGTGGGAAGTAGAGGCAACAGAATAAGCAGAAGGTCGAGGCTGGTAAGAACCAGGTAAGTGGGTAGGAGGTCTACGGCGCTACCTACGGCGCCCTCCAGTGGTAGCGGTAGTGCTGGAACCAGGTAGAGTGACCAAGAGCTCATCCGGAATCAAATAGGTAATGGGTGCAGGTCTCTCCTTAGACTCACCCTCCTCAAGAGGTGAAATAGCTGGCAATTTAGGGTTAGGCAATAACTGTAACACCCCCATCTACCAAGGAGCCTTAACAAGACCTTCCCTAGCAGATAAGGGTGTTACCATCCCGGTTGCCCGAGGAAAGTAATAATCAAATGTTGATAAAAGAACAATTATATTATATTACAAGTGATTTAAACCACAAACGATATATAAAAGATACAACTCAAGACTACCATCAACTATGTGGAACTATCTCTGCCATGACTCGTGGTAGACTCGTCCCTCCAAGCACCCAGCTATGATCCAAACACCGACCTGCTAAGACTGACTGCTCACCATAGTGGATCACGGAAGACACAAAACAAAGAGACGACACAACAAAACCACACAAGGTCAGTAACTAGGAAAACAGGTATAAAAGCATACACACAACAACTACAACAATACACACACCACACCTCCTCTAACTAACCACACACCTCTGACTGCCCGAAGGTCCAGTCCTGCCAGTGGGGGACCGCAGTCGTTCCCACCTAATCCTCGTTCATCTATCCGAGCGATAACCCATGTTCCTTAATGTGCACATCCCTTCTGTGGCGGGTTCCACAGAAGGCGAATCAAGAGCGTGAAGCCACTTTCGCAAGTGACTCCACTCAGCCGAGGACGCACCTCGCGAACCATAGACAACAATCACAACCAGCGGTACAAACAACAATCACCAACTACTATTCCAACTCAATGTTAATCAACTACCACAACCGACCAAAAATAATGACATTAAACCAATCATACACCAACGAAAGACTCTCTAGACAATCAAGAATACTGAGTAGGCGACCTACCTTTAGCAAACCACAGCGATTCCGCGTCCGATCACAAGATAACAATTAACCAGCAAAACCACCTATAACAACCATCATTACCACCTATTACTACTACCATAACCATAACTGAAATCAAAGGAGACGATGATGATGATGATAACATACCTACACAAAGCAATCCGGTGTCAAGACCGCTACCCGACTCAAGCATCCCCTTCCTAAGGTGTAAGCACTCACAAAGACCTCAAGGAGGTGAACCACGGTGAAGGAGAGGTGGAATGACGACATTTAGGTTTAGGAATAAAGGTAGAGAAATGATTTGGGTTTCACGATTTATGATTTATAATTCCCCTCTGTAAACCCGTTACTCGATCGAGTGACTAACTTACTCGATCGAGCTCCCAAGCTACTCGATTGAGTAGCCTCAGCTAGATTGAGCTACACACATCCCAAGACTCACATCGTCACAAGTAATCACTCTTAAGGTTTCCGAAGGCCACGACAGGTGTCTAAGGTCAATCAACGTCGGTCAATGGGTCCCTAAAAGGACGGGTATTACAGTTTTTCCCCTTAAAAGAACTTCGTCCTCAAAGTTCGACTCATCCTCCCCCCCACGACACAAGGTCAAAGGAACCAAGGCAACCACCACTGTTCATCCGACACAGGTCAGCACCACCGTTTAGAAATACCATCCTGCTATGAATGTGCATCAACCATCATCATCATCTACCTTAGCACATATTACACAACACGACTTCCTATCGAATCACCAACTTCCTATTGAATCACCAAATACACCTTGTACACAAAGACAACCAACTCGACTATTACTTGCACTCATCTCATGTTAGTACTCAAATGTAAACCAATACAACTATCATTTTATTCCTCCATCAATTACTTGTCAACAACCATCAGTTACAAAAGACCCAAAAGCAACAATTCTATTACTGATACACAACAACGTATCATTCATTCCACTCATTCATATTAATTCTTTTAATTAATCTCTATTACTCAATCGTGTAATAACAGTTCTATTATTTAACCACTAACATACAATTATATGACAACATAGTGAACAATCACTTGAAAACAAGATGAAACAACATACTAATTTATTCGATAATTGCAAAATACTACTCAATTTCACAATAACCACTACGAAATTACCCAAACAACCATTTAAATTACTACAACATTGTCATAAAAAAATGCTTTAAAATTGTCATAATTACATCATTTTCCATGCGACATTACTCTTCCCCTCTAAAAAGGAACTTCGTCCCCGAAGTTCACCATCAAAACAACTTTAACTATTACACAAGTCGATAAATTATCATTCCGCATTAACATTACGATAATTCACTACCACTATAAGTCCTTGACATTACATATACATGAATCATTTATGTGAAAACCAGCGAAAAAAGTGAACAATACGATTACGCATTCCGTCATCCATTATTCTACATGACCTGAAATAATTGTTAGGTTCATATACCTATTATTAGACTCTTCTAATAGTGATCTAATTAACATATTAATATGATTTCTATAGATCTAGTGCATGCATAACTAAATAAAAGATAAAATAAGAAAAACAATGCTCCTTACATTGTTATATGGCTCAAAATAATGGGCACAAATAAGGTCACCTTCCTTATTTGTTCTTGAGCTTAAATGTAATGGATGATCCTCTTTAATCCCAAGTATTGAGATCCTCCTCTTGATTGCACCCAAAACAAATCCCTTAAACTAATATATTAACTAACTAGATTAATATACTAGTATCCTTAAAATAATTCTAATAATATTCTTATTACTACACTAGTAATCTTATATTGTTATTAGAATTTTGGATGAACAATCTTTAAGGATTCTAAAATTAATTTTAGAGAGAGTTGAGAGAGAAAGACAATAATGCATGCATGGGAATATGGAGAAGTGAAAAATCAGAACAAAAATCTCATCATAAAAGGAGGAAGGGGCCGGGTATGGTGAAGGCTAAATACCAAAGCATGGCATCTCCTTTTTCTTTTGTTCTTCTCCAAAATGTAGGTGTGTAAGGCTAGTATGGAATAGCCATGATTACATGCATTCTATCACATAAAATAAATCACCCACTAACTCTTTCATCCTCCATTTTTCGGTCCATATGTAAAATGGACTTCCATTTTATTTTGTCAATTTGTCACTTGTCACACAATATGTCACATGTAGTTTGTAACACGTTATTAATTAATTTAATGCATATTTATCATATAAATATCATTATATACATTAATTAAATTACATATAACAAATTGTCTAGTGATTCTTGATCACATAAATAAAATGGGTCATATAATTATAATTCACAACATATTGTAATCATAATTAACCATTCATTCTTATCTCAATTGTTACATAAACAATAATCAATTTTAGTAATAAAATATTTTAATTACTAAAATAAATCTTATTTAATCAAATTACAATAAGATATAAATATTCTCTCTCACAAATGAATTGTTCAATTTTAAAGAATTGATTAACTTGTATCGTCATACAATTAATCAATTTGTCTATTAAGAGGAATTGTCCTATAGGTGTGATCTTAAGGGATCAACTGATCAGCACCGTCAAACGAGAGTAATGTCAAACTCTAGTTAGCCAATCATTACTGATTAATGTTGATCAGTTGACTATATAAATGAATCATCCCTTACGTATTCTTAATTTGAGATTTAAACATGTGATCACACTATTGTTGAGGACACATACTCCAACAATCTCCCACTTGTCCGAGACAAGTGTCCGTCACCAATTCTCTTATCCTATTATAATCTTCCACTCAATGGAAGGTGTCTTGCAGGTCGTACTTGCATTTGATTATATCTTGAGTGGTTTCCTCGATCTGGAGAGTAACTGTCTGACCGGAATTATCTACCGTAGATACCTTCCGAGCATGGCCACGTATTTTCAGTTCACTACTCCTCGAGTGGCCTTGAGATTTCAAACAACCCTGATAAGGGAGTGGACAATTCCTATCGCACTATTCCCTTCGTATAGCCACAGTTCATCATGACCCAAAATATACTCATTTGACTTCAGTTACGACAGTCGTAGAGTATAAATCAAAGCCAATCAGAAACTTGTGCCAACTTGGGCGAATAATCTCTAGTCAAAAGAATCGACTCATAAGAATACTATAGTAGCTCTTGCCACGACCAGGCTTTATGAATTTCCAGAACTCTATAAGCGGTCACTGCCCGACAGAGTATCCCATACAATCTGTCTATGTAATCGACTAGTCATCCCATATGGCTCTATGGCACTTGAACTTGCCATCAATCGCATCACACTCTAGTCACTTCGAGACGTCACCTCCTATAAGTAACCAGGGGCGCATACTATGTCAATCCAGTTCACTTCAATGAGGTTCAATATTGTCTTAACAACCCATTTGGATATAATAAAGTAATGGATGAGTTTAAAGAAACTCAAACGATAAATGCGATTATCGTATCTGAATAGTTAATACACTATTACTAATTCATATCTTATAATCAATAGTGTACCTTTTACACTAGTTAAAATGCAATAAAAGCTTGGTAAGTGGATATACTATGTATCGATACATTCCAACTTTATTAATTGCTATGTCCTTCTATTCAATGTTGTTTCTAATAACATGAATTTATCTAAGTATATGTCTAGTCTTCTTACTAGACTTTGGCTCTTATACTTTGGAAGATGCTCCCACTGTTATCATATAACTTGTGATAAAGTCTTTGGTAGAGGGATATACTCTTATTCCCTATATTGACCATCTTATCACAATGTACTTAGATTCCGTTTGTAGAATTTGCAATGGATGAAACTAAAATATTTCTCTAGTTTCTTACTCTTAAGTCAATAAAATCATCCTAGGATTTCGATAAATCCTTATAGGTTTGGAAACTAAAGTTTGTGTAACCCTTCAACACACAACTTAGTATATCATCCAAACACAAGAATGAATCCTCAATTGTTCTCAAGAATCTTAAAGGATGTTCTTTAAGGATGTTCGAATTAACTTGTTATTGACTTATTATGCTCCATGCATATGATTCATCATGGTGTGTGCATTTAATGGCATACATGATCGTTCTAATGGCGGAAATATTAGAAATCAATTTCACGTGATCGACAACTTATTTAGGTTCAGTGAATGACTATGACTCTCTCATAGTAATTCCACTTTCATCAATATGAACAACCTACTCAACCTTGTTGATGTTAAACAGATATGAAAGAACTTATCATCATAAGGCTCTCGACTCTATGCCAATATTCTCTCAAATTTAAGACATAGATTCGAAAATCTAGAATACATTACACCTTTTCCTAGTCTCCCAATCACTCTTACACAGAGGAGAGCATTGGTACTATATTCTCAATGAGTAATACGTTATCAACATATAAGACATGGCAAAAATAATTCTGGCTCCCACATAACTTCATGTATAAATATGATTCTTCAATCATGTGAATGAAACCATTCACAATCATCACATGAACGAAAAGTATGATTATTACAATCCTTTGATGCTTGCTTAAGACCATTCTAGGATCACTTAAAGTAAGCATTGCATAATATGTTAGGATTCTTAGATCTTTATCTAAGGTTTTATGTTCCGTACACATCCTTCTCTAAATTCCCATTTTAGAAAAGCGAATTTTAATATTATTTGCCATTCTTCATCAAAATGAAATGTGCAATTTCTAACATGATTTTTCTTGATCAACATCTTCATGTCAATCTTTGCATTTAGGTACTCTAAAGCTCTATTTACTTTAAAGAGACCATCGCCTTAAAGTAAATCTACTCTTGAGATTGTAATGCTATGGCTATTATGCAACAAAGTCGATTTGGGACTACTCGCAATTGATCATTCAATAGGTCATAATTGCATTACTTTCGAAAATTAACATATTAACAATAAGACATGTGTACTTTATTCCCACTCTATTATAGTTCCATTACTTTCAAAAAGTAACTCATTAACTACAAAACACGTTTGTGACGATCTACTCCCACTCTATCTCTTAGAAATACTTCTATCTTCTTAAGAGATAGCTTTGTGAGTCACAAACATATGTGGTGAAGTAATACAAGTTCGTCTAAACTAACGTATTAGCTCATAAATAGACTGGCTCTATTATGGCAGCTTGATTCATGTAATATGCGAGCTTGATCCATGTCATTTGTTAAATAGACTCTCTATTTTAGGTATCTTCAGGTTGACCCTCCAGATTAAAATAAAAATCCCCAAAAGTGAGTTCAACAACTCATCCCGACTCATATTAGTTTGATCTTATGGGTAGTGACACAAGGTCATAATTCATATATAATAAATCAAATTCATTACTTAGATATTTGCCAACACGATTGGATCGTAATGCTTGAATACTTTTGTTCAATTGGTTCTCTACGTCATTTAGAAATTCTTTAAATTTCTCAAATGCTTCACTTTATACTTGATTAAGTAAACATACCCATATCTACTTAAATCATCGGTAAAATTGATGAAGTAGTCATAATTTCCCCTTGCGGTGATGCTCATTGGACCACATACATCGACATGTATTAGTCCCAACAAATCACTTGCTCGTGTCACTTTACCACTAAAGGGAGTACGAATAATTTTGCGAAGGAGACAAGATTCGCATATTCCATATGATTGAAAATCAGATGGTCCAATAAATCCAGTCGACACTAGCCTTTTAATGCGTTTCTCATTTATGTGACCTAATCGTAAAAGCCAAATGTATAAATCATTTGGATCACTTGTTATGAGTTTTTTGGATTGTATTTTATAGATATCTTTAGTTGAGTTGGAGGTGTCTTAAAACATAAATACCATTTATAGAAGTTGCTTGGCTCATGGCCAAATCATTTTCAACAAAATACAATGATTGTCTTTGATGGTAAAAGAATAATCCTTCCATGTCTAACATAGAAATGGAAATAATATTTTTAGACAAAGTGGGTACATAACAACAATTATATAAGTACAACTCAAAGCTATTAGCTAAAACAAGTACATAAGTCCCTCTTGAAGTGGCAGCTACCCTAGCTCCATTTCCTAGTCGGAGATCTACATCACCCTTGTTTAGCTTTTCCACATTTCCAAGCCCCTGTAAACGATTACAAAGGTGAGAATCACAACCGGTATCCAATACCCACGTTGAGGTGGAATTATAATTTATATCAATAATAAAGATTTCGGAAGATATATTACTAAGTGGAGTGACAAGTCCAACATTGATATCTTCCAAATACTTGGGGCAATTACGCTTCCAATGGCCCATGACATTACAATAATGACATTTATCGTAGGATTGGGCACCCTTCTTGGTTTTGGTTGTGGTAGTCTCACTATCTACTTCCAATTTACTATCGGGTTTGGATTTCTTACCCTTCTTTGCCATACCTTTAATAATACCAACATTCCTTTTAGTTGCAAGGACATTCTTGCTAGAACTCCCACTCAATTTGATATTTCTCCTTGCTTCTACAAACAAGGATACCTTGGAATTTGTGAGATTCTCCTCACAAGATTCTCTTACCAAGGAGATGGGCATGAATATGGGAGTGGGAGGTGTGGAAGTGGTAAGGTAGCAAAGATTTCCATCCTAACCTATACCAAAGCGTAGTTCTCTAATCGGGTCATTGTCATACAAGGAGCATTTTTCATTGAATGATTTGGAGCCATGAATTAATGGTGATCGGTGTAACATTATTAGATGAATCCATTGCGGATAAATAACTACAAAAACGGAGATAAAGGAAACAATTAACATTTATCGTTATAATACTTGTAAATATTAATACAAGTATTGCATTCATATAGTGACCTTTACCCAACTACAATGAATGATTCCGAGATCCAAATCCATACTAGCTCAATTGTGGGACAACGGTCCCTCTACAACTTTTACTAATACAACTTGGTGAGTTAACCCTCTTAACCGATTCTACAATTAGAACTCTTGGTCGATGAATTTACGTTAAATTCATCTTTAGCCCGAACTTTTTGCGGCTACGGTCGCAAAATACCTTCGTTGAGATTAACCAAATTTTTGAAGTGTAATAACTACTTATTACCCCACTTACCCAACGTCAATAAAAGCACCCCGAAAAAACGTATTGTACTCCTTATGAAATTTAGATTCATGGGCTCCTACTATTTGGTAAGGCTAAGTCTCAATCTTTTAAAAGTAAAGGTCTTGTCAATTTATTATCTATCAATTTTAAGTGAACTAAAAGTCGAATTCTCGATAATTATAATTGACACGGTCGATGACTCGATATGATATGCATGTGTTGTTATGACGATTTGGCAATGCAAGCAACATATTAAAAGAAATGCAAAACAAATAATAAATTTTCTAGTATAGCCTTCCTAAAATATAAAATCAAATAATCTATTACAAATTCGGAAACCAACTCCTTTGGTCCCTTGAATCTTCAAGTGGCATGCCTCCCTAGAACAGCGTCTTGTCGAAACGCCTTTCCGAACGACATCATCTTGAAGAAACTCCGGAGTTACAAATAATAATAAAATACATAACTATTCCTATTATACATTTGTAAAATAAAAAACTAGTAAATAAAAGTGATACGAGATCACATTAAATTACAATCGAATCAATATTCCCTTACATTACGAGTAATATCGATTAAAACTACGGCCATCCTAGATAAAATTACATAATTCAAAATTACATAAATAAAATATGACATTCAACAATAAAATATGCAGCATTATGATATGTGTCTATCATGACAAATTATGTGCCAAATCGCCCTATTTAACTTATATCGATTATATAACCGCTGTTTTATGGAAATGCACGATTTTAACTTATTAAAATCGCTAAATAATACTAAAATATAATTTTAGTTTAATTATCCTCACACTCTTAGGTCTCAAAAATTAGTCATCACTCAATTTTTGACAATAATTCAACTTGATTTAATTTTATGCTCATTTTTGACCCTAAAATCATAACATTTATGAAATAAATCCAAATTAAATTACAATAATTTTAACATTTGAATTTTAAATTTTTGAACATTCTGGAATATATCCATGACACTCAAAATGTCAAAAATCATGGTTAAACTTTTCGACTTAATTTCGAGAAAAATGTAGTCGCGATTTATCGGTTGTATCAAATAAAACATCTAAAGAATACAAAAATTAATCAAATCAATTTTACAACTTTAGATCTGATAAGTGGGATAAAAATTAAACCTAAAATAATTTTCTCATTCCATGTAATTCGTTTTAGCTATTTATGTTAAAATAGTCACTATTTATGCCATTTTTACACTAAAAATTCATAAATCATGAAAAATAATTTAAGTTCATCTTAAATTTTACACACAGTGAGTAAAATATGCATGTCATAAAATATTAAAATTTCATGACCTATTTCGAAGTTTAACTATTTTAACCATTTTACCTCCATTTAATTCATTTTTATCTCATAAAAATCATAAATCATGCAATATTAATCACATTAATACGAAATTTTATATACAATAATTAAAATATGCATGTGAGGTCATATAAAAATTTCAAGGTCATAGACTTAGTTTAACTATTTTAAGCATTTTAATTTCCATCTTAGTCATAAAAATGTAATAAATTAACTAAATATCATTAAAATGAGCAATAAAATATCATAAATCATAAAAATGACCTAAAAACATTTTAGGACCAGAATATACAACATGCATCAATATTTCGTGGCTTTATCTAATAAACCACAAATTTTTAGTTTTAATTAAGTTACTAATAACTCGAAAAAAGATAAATCGATTATGCATTCAACATCTTATGCTCTGATACCAATTGTTAGGTTCATATACCTATTATTAGACTCTTCTAATAGTGAACTAATTAACATATTAATATGAGTTGTATAGATCTAGTACATGCATAACTAAATAAGAGATAAAATAAGAAAAACAATGCTCCTTACATTGTTATATGGCTAGAAATAATGGGCACAAATAAGGTCACCTTCCTTATTTGTTCTTGAGCTTAAATGTAATAGATGATCCTCCTTAATCCCAAGTATTGAGATCCTCCTCTTGATTGCACCCAAAACAAATCCCTTAAACTAATATATTAACTAACTAGATTAATATACTAGTATCCTTAAAATAATTCTAATAATATTCTTATTACTACAAAAGTAATCTTATATTGTTATTAGAATTTTGGATGAACAATATTTAAGGATTCTAAAACTAATTTTAGAGAGAGTTGAGAGAGAAAGACAAGAATGCATGCATGAGAATATAGAGAAGTGAAAAATGAGAACAAAAATCTCATCATAAAAGGAGGAAGCGGCTGGGTATGGTGAAGGCTAAATGCCAAAGCATGGCATCTCCTTTTTCTTTTGGTCTTCTCCAAAATGTAGGTGTGTAAGGCTAGTATGGAATAGCCATGATTACATGCATTTTATCACATAAAATAAATCACCCACTAACTCTTTCATCCTTTAGTTTTCGGTCCATATGTAAAATGGACTTCCATTTTATTTTATCAATTTATCACTTGTCACACAATATGTCATATCTAGTTTGTCAAACTCAAAACCGTCTTTTACAAACAAACTTAAGACAACCCTTTCAACTGACCGACTTGCGGAGATCCCTTTCTTCGGAAGCCGTTCATAAAGCGACAAATGAATCTTTTTGAAAATTTCTATTTTCGAAAACTTCAGTCCACCATTCCAATTCCACCTCGTGTCTATCGAGTCGAAGCAAACGTACTTATGGGTCTTTAATTATGAGTTGTCTCACCACGAGATTCGTCCAATGGCGTCACGCCGCTACGTTAGACGCCTGTCAAAAGTTCGGTCAACACCGTCACGTCATAAATCGAGTTAGCACCGAGGTACCACACACGGTCATCCTCGTCTTGTTGAGTCTGATCTTTATCTCGTCCTTTGTGTTGTCTGCGTTCAGTCTTTGAACCGTGTCGGATTGAGTTGTAATGTGAGCCCTTTTTCTGTCTCAGAACCATGACCCCGTCTTCAACTTCGTCCATTAACGACAACAACAATGATAACAACAGAGATGTCACAACTGCTCAGCTAGCCAGCCTACTCGCTGCTCTCAAGGTCACTCTGGATCGTGTCAAGACCGGTATCGACACCCTGGAAAACAAAGAAGCTGGAGAACACAATACTCCGCCTTTGACTGAAACTAAGAAAAGGCTCAAGCTTCTGGAAGAACAGCTCCTAGCCCGGGGTAACAATATCCATCTCGAGAACAACCGAAGATTTGAACCTGTTGGGGATCAACTACCTGACAACTTTACCTTGACTGATGTGCCCAAATTCAAGGGAGTGGAGGACCCGCTCAATCATATAAGAGCCTTCAAAGACTACATGGCCATAAAAGGGGTCAAACAGGAACTTTTCACCCGGATCTTTCCATCATCCTTGGAACCGATCCCTCGCCAATGGTACTACTCCCTTGACCCGAAGAATCTCACTACATGGGATGAGGTCGCAGTTGAATTTGCTAAGCAATATGCCGACAATGTCGAAATTCAAGCAAATACCCGTACTCTTGAGGTCCTTTCCCAGAATGACAAGGAGGGATTCACCGAGTTCTTAACCCGTTGGAGGAGGGTAAGTACTCAGTTGGTCAGCAAGCCGAGTGAGTCGACCTTGGTGGAAAAATTTGTCAAAAATCTCCGCCCAGTATATGCCAACTTACTGAGGTACCAAAACATCAAGACCTTCCAGGATCTGCAAATCCTTGGGACACGCATTGAAGATGACCTCCGTAAGATTGTCCTAGCCAAAACCACCGGTAGAGGCTACCAGGGATCCACATTAACCGGATCTCGCCCGTATGGTCAGAGGAACAAGATTGATGAGGTCAACCTCCTTGAACCAACCGCCAAGAGAGCTGAGCGCAGTCAGAGAGTGTTCACCAATATAGGGTCAACTTATGCAAGCGCCCTAAAGAGGCTTATGGACCAAGGGAAACTACAACAAATCGGACCCACCCTGGATCCATCTGATGCTAAGAAATCCCGCTTCTGGAACCCTAATGCCTACTGTCAGTACCACCAAGGGAAAGGTCATGACACAGAAACCTGCTTCAAGCTCAAACACATCATCTAAGACATGATCGAGAAAGGAGAATTGCCTTTGCCTCCACCGACTAAACCAAACAACACAACAAACCCTTTGGGAATGCATGCTATCTCCGATGATGAGCCAACCTTGGACTGCTCACACCTCATTCTGCCAATTGATGACGAGGTGAATGCCCTGGAGATGGATGCCTCGGACGGGGTATTTGTGTTCAGTGCCACGACAATGCTCGCCATGTTCGAACAAGTTGAGGAAGCTATAGCCAGTCTCTCCGAAAGGATAACTCCACTTGACGACGCTTACTGCCGACTGATTTTCAATCCTCTAACACCACGCCCAAGGGAAGGTCCCCCAAGCACCCAAAACTACCCTCACCTAGATGGATTGCTCACGCGACCATTCTGGCATGCACCTCACGACAATCACCCTCACAAAAATCAACCTCACAATAATCACCCTCACAAAAAACACCTTCACAAAAATCACCCTCACAACAATCAACCTCACAAAAACTACCCTCACGACAATCACCCTCACAAAAATCACTCTCACAACAATCAACCTCACAAAAATTACCCTCACAAAAATGTCCCTCACAAAAACTGCCCACCGAGGAATACCCCTCCAAGGTGCCTTCGAGATCCCGAAATCAATGGAATTTGGAGAGATGATGTTGAAGATGTCTATATTGTCCCAGGGAAAGTGAAATAGGCGAAAGAGATCGGTCATCTTACCCAGTTCGGATGCCCCTATCAAAACCCGAACAATTCAACGGTCGCTCCAACAACGAATGACCAAGTTGTCCCGGACATGGACACTCAACCCAAAGCTCCCGAGAATTCTATCCTCAAACAGCTACAGAAAGTAAAAGCCGAAATCTCAATTTGGCAACTGATTGTTACATCCTTCGAGCATCGGCAAGCTCTACTACATGCCTTGGGAAAGCTGACTGTGCCTTCTACCTCCTCCCCGGAAGAAGTGGTGGCACACATGACAAGGGATGTCCCTGATTTGAGAAACCCGATCATCTTCTCTGACAAAGATACCCCTCCCTTCGGAGCCAACCACAACTTGGCCCTGTACATCACAGTACAATGCCTCAAAAAGAATGTGCCTATGGTCCTTGTGGATGACAGATCCACGGTGAATGTCATTCCCCTCAAGACGGCTCATAAACTGGGTATCAAAGAAGCTTATTTGGTCCCAACCAATCAAGGAGTACGCGCTTATGACGACACTCGTCGTAAAGTCGCAGGGCTTATCACTCTAACTATCGCAACCGGACCACTGGAAAGACAAACCAGTTTTCAGGTAGTCGACATTGACGCCTCCTTCAATATGCTTCTGGGACGTCTCTGGATTCATGCCGTCAAGGCAGTTACTTCAACTCTCCACCAGAAAATCACGGTCCCCATCAACGGGAAAACGATCACGATTCCTGCTTCCCCGATCAAAGCCGTCATGAAAAAGGGAATAGCCTCCCAGGCCATTGAGGAGGACAACAATGAAATATGGAGATTCCAAGCCATGAATGCCATAACCGATGAATCAATACCCCTTGATTGTGACCCGTTCGCCAACTTCACAGTCAACCGCATTCTGATGCGCCAGGGTTACTTCCCGGGTTTACCCCTCAATCCACTGAAGGATACCTTACCTCCCTTGAAACAGGCTAAGGTCCCCAATATCCCCTTCGGATTGGGCTATGAACCTACCGATGAAGATATCCAGGAGATGAACCTCCTAGTTCGAAAGCGCAAGAAGCACGGAGTTATCCTCCATCCCCATCATCTGACCCTCAATGGATACTTTGTCCCCGAGGGAGATTCCGAGTTTTACCACGGCTTTCCGGAGCCGATCTATGACTCTGTGGCCAAGGTCAGGTACCCAGGTGTGGAAGTCTTCCAGGACTGCTACTTCATCCCCGACAACACCGAAGTTGCATCAACCGAGTCTAAGTCGTCCTCATGCCTCGACGGACAAGCTGTCACTCTCCTCTTTGGAGAAGATAACATCAAGCACCTCGACTATGAGGGCATCATCAACATCGCTCTGAAGGACAACCATCTCAGATACTGACCCGGAGAAAGCTACACAGGACTGGAGAAAAACCGTTAAGTGGACCGATCGCCATGGCCGCATTCTCAAGATCACAACTGGAGAAGGGCCAATGTTCAAAGGGGTAAGTGAAGAAGAATCTGAGTCTGAGTCGGAGTCAGAGTCTGTCATAGCTCCTAACACTCCTGATGTCCCCGTCAAGGTCCCCTTCCCGCTATTTTATCACAAGCTTGTGGCTGATTCAGAGGCTGAGTCTACTAAGGTCACCCCCACTCCCATGGAAGGTGTCAACTTAATGAACGCTAAGTTTCATTATGACTCATCTCAATTTAACTGCAATATAATTCTGAATGACAATGAGGAATTTGACTTTAGTGACTACCCACCTCACCTAGCCAAAGAACTTGACAAACGGGAAACCAGAACCCCCATCATTGAGGAGACTGAACCTATTAACGTAGGAACCAACAACAGACCTCAAGAACTTAGGATAGGGACAACCTTGGACCTCTCGGAAAGACAACAGTTCATTGACCTCCTCCACGAATACAAGGACGTATTCGCCTGGTCCTACAGAGATATGCATGGGATTGATAGAGAAATTGCAGAACACCGGATACCCATTAAGCCCGGAGCTAAACCCGTAAAGCAAAAGCTGCGTCGGATGCGTCCTGAATGGGCCCTGAAAATCAAGGAAGAAGTGGATAAACAGTTCAAGGCTGGTTTCATCAAAGTGTCTAAGTACTCCGACTGGTTGGCCAACATTGTTCTTGCACCAAAGAAGGACGGAAGAATTCGGGTTTGCGTCGACTTCAGGGATCTGAACAAGGTGTGTCCAAAGGACAACTTCCCTTTGCCACATATTGACATTCTGGTGGACAATACCGCCGAGCATGCTCTTCTATCATTCATGGACGGGTATGCTGGGTACAACCAGATCAAAATGGCTGAGAAGGACATGCACAAGACTGCATTCACTACACAGTGGGGTACCTATTGCTACTCGGCCATGCCTTTCGGTCTCATCAACGCCGGGACTACCTATCAAAGAACCGCTACCACTCTCCTATATGATATGATGCATAAGGAGGTGGAGGTATACGTCGATGATATGATTGTCAAGTCAAGGGAACGGGACGACCACATCAGCGCCCTTCGGAAATTCTTCGCTCGTCTGCGGAAGTATAACATAAGAATAAATCCTCAGAAGTGTGCATTCGGGGTAACCTTTGGAAAACTCTTGGGACATGTCGTCAGCGAAAGAGGCATTGAGATTGATCCAACAAAAATCAAAGCCCTTCAACAAATTCCACGGCCTAAGAACGATAAGGAGATTCGGGGATTTCTCGGTCAAGTTCAATATATCAGCCGCTTCATTGCCAAGCTCACCATGATCTGTGAACTAATATTCATGAAACTTCGCGCCTCCGATCACACCGATGGGGACGAAGATTGTCAAAAGGCCTTCGACAGGATAAAGGAAATCTTATCCAAACCTCATGTCCTCATGCCACCTCAACCGGGGATCCCTCTATCTCTATACCTGACTGTCACCGATACAACCATGTGTAGATACCCGTATCCGTCAATATTGGAATTTATAGAGAACCCGAAAAACACCCGATGATGATAGGACACATGTATTCTTTAGTTGTCATTGTCATTATTTGGAGCTCGTTTTACGATGTAGAATGGGCGTCGTCGATGAAGTATTTTATTAATTTAAATGATATTTAAATTAATGTTTTTTTTAAGTGAGTTCATTTTATTAATTTAAATGATATTTAAATTAAAGCTTTTTTAATGTAAATTCAATTTATTTTATTTTATTTCGAATTTATTTTCCCAAGTTTATTTTATTGAAAATAAAATAAGTATTTGATTTGAAAAATCATTTTGTGAGTATATTTGGTTTGAAAAACCATTTATTTTAATGTGTTAATTGATTTGAAAAATCGATTTGAAAATCGAAAAGAACTCGTTTTGAACATGTATTTTTGAGCTCGATTTTAGCTCGGTTTTTGAGCCCGTTTCCTTTACGAGTTGGCACGAATCTCGAGTACACTAACCAACCTAAGTCTCTACCCATCCACCCCTGTTCGAACCCCCTTAACCACGGCCCAAATCCCATCCCAAATCACCCCCAACAGCCCGCATACAAACAGCCTACCCCCTGTTTTGCGTGATGAATCCCGAGCCCAAAACCCGCTCCAAATACCACCAAAACTCGTGCCCATTAACCCTAACCCATACCCTAGTATCCTACCCATATTACCTTACCTTAATCACCAAGAAAACCCCCCAAAAGAACCCTAGAAAACCCCCCAAAAGCTGCTGGACAGCAGCTATGCTCAGCCGAGCCCGTCTGCCTCTCCTCCCTTTTACCCTACTTTAACTCCTTATAAATACCCACCCTTCACCATACATTCATTCCTCTAAGTTCTACATACATCCTACCTTCACTCACAAGCTTTAAACCTCAGAAACAAACCCTAATTGCCTCTCAAAAACCCTCCACAAAACCGACATCCAAACTGAAACAGTTTGTGTGTCCTCTTCGAAAAACAATTCGTCCCTCCTTCAAACCTCCATTAAAACTCGAGTTTCTTGTTCCTAATTAACCATACAACATCCATCTACACATTAGACAAAGATTTACGAGCCAAATTGCCCTTGAGAGTACACGAAATCCCTCGAAAAACAGAGTGTTATACACTCTGTTTTCGCGGTTTGTTCCTGTCTGTCCAGTTCTGTTTGTGCTCGTTTTTCGTGCCCAATAACTCAAAACGAGCAGGGGTTGCTTTAAGATCTCTGTTCTCCTCTCTTTCTAGTTTTCAAAACATCTTTTAAATCGAATTTTCATCGTGAAACGAGGGAGAAATCGCTGTTTGAAAGTTGCTGTCCAGATTCGATAAAAACGCGTGTTTGCTTTGTTTCTTCGTCGACGACGGTCTCTCGAGATAAAATCTACCATCGATTACGACCCAAGACGGTGTCAACGATACATGTAGGTTGAGAGTGCATCAAATCCTCCCCTTTCTCCTTTTTTATTTCGTTTTTATGTTTGTTTTTCTTATAGTTTGTTTTTATTCGTTTATCGTTTTTGTTTATCGATTGTTTAATTAACTATGAAACTAGTTTAGTCCGAGTATGAGTTAAAGTACCACCATGAACACCCGCGTTGACTTGAGATGGGAAAAGAAACCGCTACATCAGTCGGTCGTACACCCCCGTCTCATTTACATATCCTCGTGTTCAAGGTAGGGCGTAAATAAAACGAATTTCTAACCTCGCTCCTCGTTTTTTACCCTTTGTTTGTCTCGGCCAATTCGACCCATCTTAGGACCCGTTGCATGTTAGTATGACTTCTGATTGTTAACATATAACTTATTTAGAAGACATTAGATCAATTTAATAACCTAATTAGACATGATAGGTGGCTTCGACATAAGCTTTAAAATCAACTAACAATTCTGTAATTCAATCGAATGCATCTCTCTTTCACATAATTTCTCGCTAGTATAAGAGTGCGTGATTAGCACCTTCTTATTAACACTCGATGAGTTAAATTAATTAGCGAACTCGACCTAATTTGACCCCTTTTGAGCCGTGTAGAATACACAATTGCAAGACCTCTTTTCAATCGATCAACGTCGTTTCTAATTTGTTTTCTAATTCGTTCCTAACCCGTTTAGCAATCATCGATCTAACCTAATGAATCTAACCTAAGAATTAGGGTATGCTAGATCGTGTGGGCCGTGTTTGGCCGTGTCCTTGTAGTCCCTTTTCTCGTTATTTTCTCATCTTTATCTCGTTATTTCGTATCTTGTAATTACTTTGTTTATCGAGTCGTGTTTGTTAGTTTGGTTGTAATTTTCAAGTTAGTTTTCTTTTATCGAGTCAAAACCACTTTCAAAAAACCTTAGTCTTGTTTGGTTAGATGGTTGTGCCCCAATGCTTGTAAGAGCGTAGTAGATCGCATGTTGTCTAAAGCAACATGGCCCGATTTATGCTAATGCATGCTTTGGTGTGCGGCCCTATGTCTAATTCGATGAGATTGAGCGAAAGCACACATCACGAGGAGTGACCCAAGGCCGTGAGTCATGTAAGCCGTGGGCCACCCCTCTTGTGCACGCTTTTCTAGGCCGATTGGCCGTGTGATGCGTCATGTGTGGTATCGTATGTAGCAATTGTATTTAGATCGAGTTGTATCTTTAATTTATTGTTGTGTCGGCATGAAATGCCTGGTTTGTAATAGGTAGATCCCAACGGCTCCCCCATTCCCCCTAAGCCTTGTTTGCTTTCGTTTATATGTTGCTTAGATCAATCAACCCACATGCTAAATTACAACTTTGACAAAGTTAGTTTAGTTGCATCTAAATCGACATAGAAACTTCACATGTTAGGGTTAAAACGATGTTTGCATTTCATATATCGTAGTAGCTATGACCTTGTTTGAAATCCATACTTGACTTAGTAGAGGCCGTTATTGACGGGCGGGGTTGGGTGTCCTTATGGGCTTTCCAACACGTACCCTCACCCCTTACTCAAGATCTATGGTTTGTGGATCCATCTAAATACCATTGGATTACGAGAGTCATTCAAATCGAGTGATATAGGGTACAAGTCTTTATCTTTAATCACTCGTAGTCGATTGGCTTTATGCTTTTCGATGAAAGGTGTAAAGTTGACTTGAACGGTTCCAAGTTCCCAAAAAACTTGGTGGCGACTCTAATATGTCTTAATTCGATTCGAAAGAACCTCGAGTCGATTATGCCTAGTGTGGATCCCGCGGACGCAGCCTTCCCGAGGGCCTTGTCCACGATTTGGCGACTCACTGGGAAAAGAGGACTAGTTACACTTTGTTTCTAGGGTCTTTTCCTCCGAGGTGAAACTTGAAAAGAAAGTGTTGGAAAGTAAAACATTACTCATAGTGCTACGATTCATGCATAAACCCTTAGGGACTTGCCCGGGCCATCCCAGCGTTTCTTCGTGATGCGTGGGGGGCGACGTCCCACTATGCTAGGAAGCTGCACATTGCTCGCTTCCACTTCACCTCGCGTGGTTCTTGATGGTGGGGACGATCTTCTAGGTACTCTACCTTAAGACACATTGCTCTATAAGACCGCAAAAGGATGGAGGGCATAGACCTTCTTGTAGAAGACTTGCCGAGACTTAGAGATGTCTAGGAGCATACATCCTTGTAACATGAGAATGACAATGTGCAAATTGTTTTCCCGAGTCTTTTCGAAATTTCCCATGTCCTTTTCAAAACCGAACTTTTGAACAACTTACTTTCAAAATAGCATGGTTTTAAAAACGCGAATGCTTTGCCCAAATAGGACTAGAATTTTCGGCCCAAAATGAGCTTTTATAGCCGGCATGCTGCCCATTTCAAATCTCATTTTCGAATCAATCTTTCGTTTTTTTTCAAAACCAATCCAAAATTCCTCTCGAACCTCAACCAAGCATGAAATGCGTCAAGTCATGTCCAGGTCATGGCCGTGTTAGGCCGGGTGTGTTTCGTTCTAAGAGTCTAGAACACGACCTTGTTGGGTCACCCAAGCTCACCTCTTGGGCCTTGAGTCATGTTGGTCGACCTTTTGGTCTAGGATAGTCCACAAAAACGCCCAAGCTAGGCTATTTAGGGCGTTTCACCCGAACCTATGGGCTATCTTAGTCCAATCACGGGTTTGGCCACACCGAGTCCGGTTTATAACCAATTTATGACAGTTTGAGTCATGTCGTTTTGTCAAGTCTAAAATGAACCAAGGTCTAGATCCAACCGTGAGTCGAACCTCTGGTTAGTCAATCTCAAGTCGAGTCTTTGTTTGAGTCAAGTTGGGGTCGTGTCCTTAAGTGTGCAGGGGCTCTTACTTTAAATATTGACTCAGTACGGGGTTTTCTTGTAGAAAGGCCGCCAAAAACCCGACGTCAAGCAATGGAAGATGCTGTTAACAAGCTTACTGAGGCCGTGAACCTCATGATGACCCGAATGGATGCAATCGAATCTAAGCTGGGTGAAGATTCCCCTCCACCACTGACGGATCTGGAGAAACGGTTCAAGTTCATTGAAGATCGTTTGAAACTCTCCCAGGGGAAGAACATCCACTATGAGAATGCTAGGGCCTATGCCCCAGTTCAGGATAAGTTGCCCACGAACATGGTACTCACTGACATCCCAAAGTTCAAGGGCACCGAAGATCCAGTCCACCATGTTAAGGCCTACAAAGGGTACTTAGCACTGAAGGGAGTACCTGCGGACATGCTCTCTGAAATTTTTGCCCAATCTCTGGATGAACACCCGAAGGCGTGGTTCTACAATCTTGACCTTAAGAACTTCCCCACTTTCGAAGATATCACGGTGGAGTTCTGCAAGCACTATGCTGATAATGTCGAGATTCAAACCAACATAAGAACATTGGAGGTTATGACACAAAAGGAAAAAGAGGGCTTTACTGAATTCCTCGCAAGATGGCGCGCTGAAAGCGTGAAACTAGCTAAGAAGCCTGATGAAGTCGAAATGGTAGATAAGTTCGTGAAGAATTTACGACCTGTTTACCGTAATGCTCTGAAATACCAGAATTTTGGTTCTTTCAAAGAATTGATAAGAATCGGGATAAAGGTAGAGGACGATGTCCGAATGGCTGAAGCTGAAAAGCCGAAAGGGTACCAAGGGGCCTCATCGTCTAAGGCCAAGGCCCCAGCAACGACCCATATTGATGAAGCCATCAATCTCTTAGAAGGGCAATCGAAGAAGTCGCAACGCCAAACACCTAGGGCATTCACCGATATCGGATGCACTTATACATACGCTCTCCAAAGGCTCATAGCCCAAGGAAAGCAGAAGCCTATTGGTCCAACTCCGGACCCTCCCGATCAACAAGGTAAATGGTATAAACCAAATGCCTACTGTGCCTTTCATCAAGGGAAAGGCCATGATACTGAAAGGTGCTATCGACTGAAGCACGAAATCCAAGACATGATTGAGGACGGAACGCTCCCAATCCCAGCCATAAAACCCAATAACGTCACCAATCCATTTGGCGACCACGCCAACTTTGTTTCTGTCGAAGACAATGTCGATTATTCCCATCTTATCCGCCCATGTCACTTGAAAGGGGTGTTTATCGGGAAGATATTTGTGGATTGCTTTGAATTCTTGCCAAACCCGAAGAATGAAATTCAAGTCGGGAGTCTGGCTCTAGAATGTACTCCTATCGTTAACGAAGTTAATAAAAGACAATTCGATTCACCAACCTTCATCACTGGCGTAGATCCTCAGAGGACTACCTCGGGATGGAGGCAGACCATCAAAGGGATCAAGGATCAGAGCCGAGCATCTAAGTGACGACAAAACAACAAGAGAAAGCTCATGACCAGATTTGAAATTATGAGTCGGGATCTGTTTTCTTATTTTAGTCAAGTCGAGTCTAGGACTTTATTTTCTTGAAGTTGAGTCGTTTGTTCCGCGATGACCGAGGGTGTGTCCTAGAAATCGTTCCTTCGAGTCTGTTAAGCATTTGTCATTCCAATAAAAAGTTGCAGTTTGGTTTCCAAATATGTCTTGTTTCCAATCCTCAATCATTTCGAAACACAATAAAACGCACAACACACTCAAAGGAATCCCTGGGGTAGAAATATGTCCTGTTTCAAAATGTAAGGTACACTAGGATCCCGTGTTTTATTCCTTTACCTATTCCATGTCTGGTGGTAGAAAACCTCCATCAAAACAAATGTTTGTGACAAGCTTTTAGATGATTCTATGACAAACCCGGACTAGCTCCTTGTTTCCCCTATCGATGATGGAAGGCAAGCCTTTTCCCCAACAAAATCATCCCATCTCGAAGAGAGAAGATATCAACCCGTTCTAACAAGGAATTGTTAGTTCTTACCCAAATTAGTTGGCGAAGCCCAGTTTTCAAGGTGTATCCATTTATGACTAAGAGAATGAATAGAAGATCATTTTCAAAGAGAGAAAACAGATGAAAAATAATGAAAAATGAGAAAAAGAGAAAAATTGGAAAAATGAAAAAAGAATGAAAAAAAGAAAAATGAAAAAAAGATGAAAGAAAAAGAAAAAAAGGAAAAAAGATGTTGAAGTTATCGCGGAATGCTTTTTGGTTGAATGTAGAAGTTACGGAAGCCAAAAGTCAAGTCAAGTACCCATAGTTGAAGTTCAATGGGCGAAGCCCAAAAGCTTAAGTAGTAACCTCTTTACCTCTAAGTCCTTCCTGAGACAGTTACAAGGGGATAGTCGGGAATTTTGAGAATCATTCCGCTTGTGTTGTTATACCTAGCCTTTAGGGTCCAGACATGGAAATTTTAACCCACATCATTTTCCAACCCATTTGCACTCGTGGTTCATCAAACCCGAGACACCCATTCCAATCACATCAACAGCCATAGCCCTTGGCCTTAGCACCACAAAACAAACCTTCAGAATAATGGTTAACCATTCCAACTTGTTATTACCAAGCTCCACATCCCAAAAGATCCAAGCCTTTTACACCTAACCCTAGACATGGGATTTAACGGTACCTTACAGGCTAGAATGGGATGCGACATGATACCTTAGGTGAAACCTTCGAGTGTGTACACACAATCAATATGCCAAGTTTATGCACCTTGATCGAACTACGTCGGATTTGATTTCGCTCCACGCGAATACGTAGGCAGTCCTTCAGAATAAGGGATTCAATCCACTCGTCAACCAAGTTGTCATCTTGTCGGTTTCTTACGGGTCTTAACCAAGTCCAAATGAAGCCACCTTTGTTTGAGTCAGTCTTAGCACTCGATGTAGGCTAGGATAAGGATTTAGGTTCGGATGAATAGTATCAAGTCTCAGAATGAGCTTTATCTAATGGTTTAGGCAAAGATGCTGAGTCACACAGATATGGGTTTGTGTTGGGAACAGAAAATATGAAAAACCCGCTGAAAAGAAAGAAGGCGTGGAAGAAAAATATTAAAAGCCCGCTGAAAAGAAAGAAGGCGGTGGCAAGAAATAATGAAAACTCGCTGAAAAGAAAGGAGGCGAGGAGAAGAGTGACAGAATGTTCCCAACAAGAGTGATGTGTGATGTCTAAGTGTTCTCATAAAATCAGTCTGTGTTTAGTGTCTGGGCGAAGCCAACGTTGTTTCTCCGTGAGTTTAATCCACCTCGTCAATGCCAAGTGATCTTGATTCCCATGTGCCCTCGGGAGCACGCCCATGCCATACGATATCTCCGTCCCAAGTTCGACGACCTTGCGATTCCCATTTGCCATCTTTTGGCGCCGGAATGGCCAATTTACATTTCTACCCTCAACGAGTCAATATTTGAACTAAAACCCATGCACACTTACGGTTTTATTTTCTTTTTTTGTTTTACGGTAGCGGGCTACGCCCACGTGGTTTACAAGTCATCCGGAGTGTCTGAGATTTCATGCTCACCCATCAAGGTTCGATTTCAAAAAAATTCAAAAATTCAAAATTCCAAAAACTTTTTGCGAATTGTGGATAGATTAAGTGGTGGACGCTTTGTGGGTCGATGATCCAATCCGTCATTCAAAATTCAATTTTTTGAAGGGCCGATGGCCCAACATTCCAAGTGATGTCAAATTCAAAATTCGGGTCGATGGCCCAATTATTCAAAATTGTCAAATTCAATTTTCGGGTCGATGACCCAATCTTTCAAATAATCCAATTTCAAGATCGATGATCCAAATGTGCTTATGTGATGATTATTGCTAGTACGTTTTTGTGTTTCAAATATAGCAGGATATGCTTCAACTGGGGGCTTTAAAGTCTTCGACTTTAGAGCCATTGCAAACTGGGGACTCTGAAGCCGTTGGCTTCAGAAACCATTATCAAGATGTAAAGGATGACATCCACCAAGAATTCAATTCAATACAAGAGTATGAAATGGAAGAATTCCGTAGCTGAAAGCAAATGATGAAAGCGGCGACAACCTCCTTGGAAAGCCCCGTCCCATTCGAACAAGCGCCAACAGAAGATAAATTTTGGGCAAATGTCAACAGATGATTAATTTTGGACAAATGCCAACAGATGATAAACTTTGGGCATGTGTCAGCAGTTGCCGAACTACGACGCGGGTTTGATTCCGTCAGAAACGGATACGTAGGCGCCTAAGGATAAGGCTCAATCCACCATATATGCAATTTATGGGTCGATGACCAATGACGATAATTTGACACAACAGAAGCAAGAGTCAATCCCCAACGAAGTTTCAAGTATGATCTCTTCTTATGGTTGGCGAGCTTATATACGCAAGTCTAATGGACTATAAACGACACGAAGAATCCTCAGGTCGAAAGGGACCTGGGGTATACTTTGACTTTCGCCTTGTCCAAGCCTCAGTCAAAGTGGGGGCTCTGTAGATACCCGTATCCGTCGATATTGGAATTTATAGAGAACCCGACAAACACCCGATGATGATAGGACACATGTATTCTTTAGTTGTCATTGTCATTATTTGGAGCTCGTTTTACGATGTAGAATGGGCGTCGTCGATGAAGTATTTTATTAATTTAAATGATATTTAAATTAATGTTTTTTTTAAGTGAGTTCATTTTATTAATTTAAATGATATTTAAATTAAAGCTTTTTTAAGGTAAATTCAATTTATTTTATTTTATTTCGAATTTATTTTCCCAAGTTTATTTTATTGAAAATAAAATAAGTATTTGATTTGAAAAATCATTTGTGAGTATATTTGGTTTGAAAAACCATTTATTTTAATGTGTTAATTGATTTGAAAAATCGATTTGAAAATCGAAAAGAACTCGTTTTGAACATGTATTTTTGAGCTCGATTTTAGCTCGGTTTTTGAGCCCGTTTCCTTTACGAGTTGGCACGAATCTCGAGTACACTAACCAACCTAAGTCTCTACCCATCCACCCCTGTTCGAACCCCCTTAACCACGGCCCAAATCCCATCCCAAATCACCCCCAACAGCCCGCATACAAATAGCCTACCCCCTGTTTTGCGTGATGAATCCCGAGCCCAAAACCCGCTCCAAATACCACCAAAACCCGTGCCCATTAACCCTAACCCATACCCTAGTATCCTACCCATATTACCTTACCTTAATCACCAAGTAAACCCCCCAAACGAACCCTAGAAAACCCCTCAAAAGCTGCTGGACAGCAGCTATGCTCAGCCGAGCCCGTCTGCCTCTCCTCCCTTTTACCCTACTTTAACTCCTTATAAATACCCACCCTTCACCATACATTCATTCCTCTAAGTTCTCCATACATCCTACCTTCACTCACAAGCTTTAAACCTCAGAAACAAACCCTAATTGCCTCTCAAAAACCCTCCACAAAACCGACATCCAAACTGAAACAGTTTGTGTGTCCTCTTCGAAAAACAATTCGTCCCTCCTTCAAACCTCCATCAAAACTCGAGTTTCTTGTTCCTTATTAACCATACAACATCCATCTACACATTAGACAAAGATTTACGAGCCAAATTGCCCTTGAGAGTACACGAAATCCCTCGAAAAACAGAGTGTTATACACTCTGTTTTCGCGATTTGTTCTGTCTGTCCATTCTGTTTGTGCTGTTTTTTTCGTGCCCAATAACTCAAAACGAGCAGGGGTTGCTTTAAGATCTATGTTCTCCTCTCTTTCTAGTTTTCAAAACATCTTTTAAATCGAATTTTCATCGTGAAACGAGGGAGAAATCGCTGTTTGAAAGTTGCTGTCCAGATTCCATAAAAACGCGTGTTTGCTTTGTTTCTTCGTCGACGACGGTCTCTCGAGATAAAATCTACCATCGATTACGACCCAAGACGGTGTCAACGATACATGTAGGTTGAGGGTGCATCAAATCCTCCCCTTTCTCCTTTTTTATTTCGTTTTTATGTTTGTTTTTCTTATAGTTTGTTTTTATTCGTTTATCGTTTTTGTTTATCGATTGTTTAATTAACTATGAAACTAGTTTAGTCCGAGTATGAGTTAAAGTACCACCATGAACACCCGCGTTGACTTGAGATGGGAAAAGAAACCGCTACATCAGTCGGTCGTACACCCCCATCTCATTTACATATCCTCGTGTTCAAGGAAGGGCGTAAATAAAACGAATTTTTAACCTCGCTCCTCGTTTTTGACCCTTTGTTTGTCTCGGCCAATTCGACCCACCTTAGGACCCGTTGCATGTTAGTATGACTTCTGATTGTTAACATATAACTTATTTAGATGACATTAGATCAATTTAATAACCTAATTAGACACGATAGGTGGCTTCGACATAAGCTTTAAAATCAACTAACAATTCTGTAATTCAATCGAATGCATCTCTCTTTCACATAATTTCTCGCTAGTATAAGAGTGCGTGATTAGCACCTTCTTATTAACACTCGATGAGTTAAATTAATTAGCGAACTCGACCTAATTTGACCCCTTTTGAGCCGTGTAGAATACACAATTGCAAGACCTCTTTTCAATCGATCAACGTCGTTTCTAATTTGTTTTCTAATTCGTTCCTAACCCGTTTCGCAATCATCGATCTAACCTAATGAATCTAACCTAAGAATTAGGGTATGCTAGATCGTGTGGGCCGTGTTTGGCCGTGTCCTTGTAGTCCCTTTTCTCGTTATTTTCTCATCTTTATCTCGTTATTTCGTATCTTGTAATTACTTTGTTTATCGAGTCGTGTTTGTTAGTTTGGTTGTAATTTTCAAGTTAGTTTTCTTTTATCGAGTCAAAACCTCTTTCAAAAAACCTTAGTCTTGTTTGGTTAGATGGTTGTGCCCCAATGCTTGTAAGAGCGTAGTAGATCGCATGTTGTATAAAGCAACATGGCCCGATTTATGCTAATGCATGCTTTGGTGTGCGGCCCTATGTCTAATTCGATGAGATTGAGCGAAAGCACACATCACGAGGAGTGACCCAAGGCCGTGAGTCATGTAAGCCGTGGGCCACCCCTCTTGTGCACGCTTTTCTAGGCCGATTGGCCGTGTGATGCGTCATGTGTGGTATCGTATGTAGCAATTGTATTTAGATCGAGTTGTATCTTTAATTTATTGTTGTGTCGGCATGAAATGCCTGGTTTGTAATAGGTAGATCCCAACGGCTCCCCCATTCCCCCTAAGCCTTGTTTGCTTTCGTTTATATGTTGCTTAGATCAATCAACCCACATGCTAAATTACAACTTTGACAAAGTTAGTTTAGTTGCATCTAAATCGACATAGAAACTTCACATGTTAGGGTTAAAACGATGTTTGCATTTCATATATCGTAGTAGCTATGACCTTGTTTGAAATCCATACTTGACTTAGTAGAGGCCGTTATTGACGGGCGGGGTTGGGTGTCCTTATGGGCTTCCCAACACGTACCCTCACCCCTTACTCAAGATCTATGGTTTGTGGATCCGTCTAAATACCATTGGATTACGAGAGTCATTCAAATCGAGTGATATAGAGTACAAGTCTTTATCTTTAATCACTCGTAGTCGATTGGCTTTATGCTTTTTGATGAAAGGTGTAAAGTTGACTTGAACGGTTCCAAGTTCCCAAAAAACTTGGTGGCGACTCTAATATGTCTTAATTCGATTCGAAAGAACCTCTAGTCGATTATGCCTAGTGTGGATCCCGCGGACGCAGTTCCCGAGGGCCTTGTCCACACCATGTCAGCAATGCTAGCACAAACTGTCGATGGCGAAGAACGACCCATCTACTACATCAGCAAAAAGTTCATTGAGTACAAGACAAGGTACACCCAACTGGAGAAGACATGCCTTGCCCTAGTATGGTCAACAAAGAAGCTGCGACATTACATGCTCAGCTACGCGGTCCTCATCTACTCCAAGATGGGCCCGGTCAAATACATCTTCGAAAAATCCGTACTAAACGGAAGACTGTCTAGGTGGACACTCATGTTGTTCGAGTTTGATCTCAAGTTTGTACACCTCAAGGTTATCAAGGGAAGAGCAGTCGCCGATTTCCTAGCAGAGAATCCCGTCAACGAGGATCCAACGACCGACACATGGTCACTTCCTGACAAAGACATCCTTTGTGCCGATTCCGACGCATGGGACCTATATTTCGATGGTGCATCTAATCTAAGAGGCTTCAGGGTAGGAATCCTTCTAATATCACCGGAGGGAGAACATGTTCCGATCTCGGTCAAACTAGAATTCGCCGTCACCAACAATGCCGCTGAATATGAAGTATGCCTTATCGGCCTACAAGCAGCCATCACACTTGGCATCAAAAGACTGAGGGTCCACGACGATTCCTCACTCATCATCAATCAGGTGTCCGGATCATGGAAAATCCGAAGTGACAGCTTAGCTCCCTACCGAGCGAAAATCAATCAAGAGGCCGAGTTCTTCGACCAAGTCGACTACTTCCACTTGCACGAGAGGAAAATCAATTTGGTGATGCCATGGCAAAACTTGTCGCGCTCGTCAATATACCTGACGATATGACGTCAATGCCCCTATGTGTCGAGAGAAGGAGCGAGCCAACTTACATTTGTGCCATCAACAACGACGAGGAAAACCATGCCGAACCTTGGTACCAAGCCATCCTCAACTACAAAACCAAAAACGAATTCCCTCCTAACTTTGATCAAAGAGGACAAAGAGCCATCCGCTTACTTGCGTCACAATTCGTGATGAACCAAAATCAACTATACAAAAGAACACCCCAAGGGATTCTCCTCCTTTGCATTGACCATCACAAAGCCAAAAAAGTCATGGGAGAGGTCCACGACGGAGAATGTGGCCCTCACATGAGCGCAATGATGCTTACCCAAAAGATCATGCGGTTAGGCTACTACTGGACCACCATAGAAGCCAATTGCCGTAACTACGTCAAACATTGCCACAATTGCCAAATCTTTGCCAACATACAACACATACCACCATCCCTTTTATACACCATGACATCACCCTGGCCTTTCTCAACCTGGGGCATCGACATCATCGGAAAGGTTAACCCGACAGGCACCAAGGGGCATTTCTTCGTCCTCGTCGCCATCGACTACTTCACCAAATGGGTGGAAGCACAGTCATATTTAGTCTTGACCGCCAAACAAGTGGCCAAGTTCATCCAAAATAACATCATCTGCCGATATGGGGTACCCCATGAAATCATCAGCGATCAAGGCTCTCACTTCCGGGCGGAAACTCAGGCCTTGCTGGACAAATACAAGATTAAACGACATCAATCATCCCCCTACCGTCCCCAAACCAACGGAGCGGTGGAGGTAGCTAACAAAACTCTTGTCACCATTATCAAGAAAATGCAAGACAACTACCGCGATTGGCCAGGCAAACTCCCATTCCCACTCTGGGGATACCGAACATCCATTCGAACACCGACATGCGCCACACCCTTATACCTAGCATACGTTATGGAGGCGGCTCAACCGGTTGAGTTAGAGGTCCCATCTCTACACATCCTACAGCAGAGTCAAGTCCCTGAGGCGGAATGGACCTGTCGAAGATACGAGCAACTCATTTTTCCAGACGAGCGGTAACTTAACGCCTTACACAACGTCCAGTTATACCAACGACGTATACAACGGGCATTCAACAAGAAGGTTAAACCCAGGAATATCCGAGAAGGCGACTTAGTCCTTAAGTCGGTCCGAGCACCATTACCCGTTGATCCGAGGGGAAAATTCAAACCCAACTGGGCCGGGCCATACCTGGTCAAGAAAATTCTTTCGGGGGGCGCAGTGAGACTGAGTGACCTAGATGGGGAGGATTTTACAAACCCGACCAACCTGGACCAACTCAAGAAATACTAACCTTGAACCATAGCAACCAACGACCTCAACCCTAGTTTTACAACTAGCAACCACCTTAACCCTTTTCAAGAGAAGTTCCTCAACGCGTTCTGATTTGAAATTTCATGTTTTATCGAGTCTAAGTTGCGGCACCGTGCCCGTTTCGAATGTCCTTTAATCTGTCAAAGCCAACATCCATTTGCACTAAAACAAAAAACCCTGAACGAGCATGGTTAATGTAATACCCCGTATTTTAATGATAAGTTATGAGAATAGTTTATGTAATTTAATAATTAATTTCTAATAATGAATTACAAATAAGACGATAATTAAATAATAAAATAAGTAAAACAAGTCGGGAATTGGGCTTAGCTAATAATTGAGTATTGGACCATGTGACATTGAGTAATTGGACTGAAATTTAGTATAATAAGGTTAGAGTATAATCGGGAATTGCATCGGAAAATAATTATAATATAATATGGAAAGGTAGTAATTATATTCTTACTAATAAAAATTTATGACAATGATAAATTAGTAAAGATAAAATAAGGGAATCCTACCTATGATATATGTAATAATAATAATATAATTGTGATAATAATGATATAATGATAATTATAATAATAGTAATTCCTATATTAATTGGAATAGGTAAATTAAGATAGTTTCCTAATCGACCTCGCTTGCTCTTTAATCCTACACTATAAATACACAATAATCAATCTGGGAAATAATTTATAAAATAAGAAGGAAGAAATCTAAAGGAAAGAAGAAAGGAATTAAGGAAGAGAAAAGCAAAAGGATTAATTTTTATTCTCGCCTCAAGGTAATATTTCAGACGATCTTATGTATACACTTTAACCTATTATAACTCAATAATTAGACCACCATAGGACTCGAGATTTGGACCTAAGGAAAGTTTGGACTGCCGAGATTATGACCTGACCTTATTTGACCGACGTTGACCTTGTTAGGGTGGTATTTGGGGCCGTTAAAAGTGGCTGGTCAGGGGGTTACGGGTTTTGGTTGCGGGGATTGGGATGCATAATTGAACCCTTATTTGGACCCGTCGTGATCTGTGCCAGGGTTGGTTGTGATGGGTGAAGGTGGGCGGCACGTTTGGTGGTGTTAGAAGGGTGGTTGGTGGTGGTTGGTGCTGGTGGTTGCCGGGTTTTCGCGAAACAGGGGAGAGCGGGGGTAGTTGTCGTGGGGTTTAGGGCGTGGGTTTGTGAGTTGCTAGCTGCGGTTTAGTTGGTGTTCAGGGGTGAATTGGTTGCGCTGGATTGCAAGCTGGTGGTGGCTAGGTCGGGTAGTGACGGTGGTAGCCTGTGGTGTTGAAGGAAGACGGGTATATGTGTGGTAAGAGCAAGGTCACGTTTGAGGAAGCTGTTTAGGGCGTGGGGTTGCGGGTTGGTGGTGGTGCTTTGGCTGGTGGTTGTTGGTTGTCGTGGTGCGTTGGGTTGCGGGCTAGGAGGTGGTAGGTTTGGGTGGAGCCGATGGTGGCTAGGGGAGTCGTGAAGGACGGGTTTTGGTGGGGTGTTGAACACGGTTTCGACGGGTTATATGGGGTTGTGTTTGTGGGGTTTTCATGGGTAGTGTATGCTTAGGATGTTTCACGTGATTGTCGGGTTGGGGGTATTTCTTTATGGGTTGTTATATTTATTTATTGGAGCGGGTTTTTATGTAATAATACCTTAAACGCAAAATAATTAATATGGTTAAATTGTAATCGAATAAATAAATATAATGAATTGAATAATGAATAAATAATTAAATTATAATATTTTGTTTAGGTGACGGAATTGGTGGAACGGATTTATTGAAGATCAATATTTCTAATTGATTGCTTTAATTGCTTGGATTGCATAATTGGAGTGCTTGCTTATCAGGTAGGGATAAATCCTACTCAACTTTTACTCGATAATGTTTGTTGGATGAATTATATTAAAGTGAATTGATCATATGAGAATTGTGTTGGTTGATATCATTGAAATTGTTGGAAGGGAGAATTAGATTGTATATGTTGGTTGGATTAGTTATGATGAAGTTCTTTTATTATTGCATTGGTTATTCAGTTTATCGCGACATCCCTTCGTGGTGATGTAGATTATTATTGCGGTTATATTGGCGGACGTCATGGTAAGAGCCTTTGGGTGACGTATTTCGATTTATTCGCGACGATATTTTATCGTATTTACTCGAGCGGGCCCAGTTGGTCTCAGGCCATCCGTGGATATTTAATCAACTATATGTTGAGGCAGACATTACCTTTGGTAATGTAGTTTGTGTTTACTCACCTTCGGGTTGAGGCGGCCCCGGCCAGGGATTGGCGGGATGATTAGTGTAATGAGTAAGTAAAAGGAAGGAGCACGTTGTCAGGGGGTTGTGCAATGAAAAAGGAAATTGGATTATTTATCGTATGTTTTTGTTGTTAGTATTTATTCCTACTCAACCTCGCGGTTGACTGTGTATTCGTGAACACCTGCGGTGAACCGTTTTATGGGGAGCAGATTTGACAGGTACTGATGTGAACATTATTTGCGCACATTTAATCCCCTAATTGAGCCTATTTTGCATACTATTATAGCATTTCATGGCCATTTTATCCGTCAAAACCTTCCTATTTGCTTTTCTATCGAATTTCATATGTTTTGTAGAAAAGGAGATAATAAGGCGGAAATTCCCGTCTTTCGTGCACATTTGGAGGCTACTTGACGATAATAGATGGACTAGTATGAAGAGGAAGCAAGGACTAAAGACCAATCTCGAAAGAATAAAATGGAATTGAGCAAAAAGGGAAGAAATGAAGAAGAACCACTGCTGAAGAACAATCCGCACGGATTGTCTGAAATCCGTCCGGCCCATCACCACAATCCGAGCGTCCTGCTCTCTAATCCGCTCGGATTCCTCCACCCAAATCCGCCCGGATTCCCCTGAATCCGCTCGGATCCCCTTACCAGAATCCGGCCGTCCCGACTTCCATCCGCTCGGATTGTAGCACAGCACGTTTCCATTCTTCTAGCGACGATAAGAGAAGCCCTTCTCTCGGACAATCCCGGAGTCTCCCTGCTCAAATCTCAAAAGTGTAATTACTAGTTTAGCCCTTAGTTAACCCTAATGCATCCTCCCTAATTTCCACTATAAATACCCCATTTGTAAATAATCAAAAGGGGGGATCCTTTATGAAGTTTTAGATTAGAAAACTCTCTTAGATTAGATTAGGAGTAGATTAGAATAAATTACTCTTTAATCTTTCCACAAATTACACATTAATCTCTCCTTAATTATTGTTCAAGTTTATTATTCAAGTTTATTATTGGGTAATTGAAGATTATTGGGTTATTCTTGGAGGATTGACAACCTTCCATCAATCATCAAGTTTCTTCTATTATTCTTTGCTTTATTATTTGGATCATCTCAAGTTTGGTATAATTCCTTTACTCTTTAATCTTTATTGTTTATTTCTTCATTCTATTATCATGTTTATACTTGTTGTGATGATTGACACCATTAATGACATGTTTCCCATGATAATGAGTGAGTAGTTTCTTTAGCTAGGATTAATGGGTAATTAGGGGAAACCAACATGGGATTGATTCATGCTTAATCTAATGTGTTTTCATAATCAAATTGCTTGCTTGTTGTGATGTCAACTTTATGCACATGTTATGTTTGATGAAATGCTAAGCCTATGAATCCTTGCATTTTTACCATCTCTTATCTACTCAACTTGACTTGTAAGATATAAACCAACTCGAGTCTTGTTAGACCATGCATAGAAGTTGATTAGGAGGAAAGTAAGTCGACTTGTAGGTGTTGTACAATCTAACCGATTCGGCTCCGGGACCCAACTCTTCCTAAGAACCGTAAGACATAACCCAACTCGGTTCCCCCACAACATTAATTGCTTGCAACCTTGTGAACATGTTTGTATGATCAACACCGTGAAATCCCCCATGACCCCATGATATCCTAGCACTTTTAATCATTTGTTCACATCCTCCGTTTCATTGCTTGATTTACCTTATTGACTACAAACCCAAACAAATCGTGACACTAGCATAAATTGAGATAGATAGACTTAGAACCCAAAGCACACCGTCCCATGGATCGACCTCGACTTACCGCTAACTAGTTGTATGTTGAGTATTATAAATTTTGTTTGATTGGATGTGACCCGACGACATCACTCCACATCAAAATGGCGCCGTTGCCGGGGATGGTGCTATGTGATTAAGTTCTTATTTGTTTGTCTATTTTAATTGTGCTTTTACCTTGAGGAACTTGTTCCTCAAGGATTGTTCTTACCGTTTTTGTGTAGTTTCCATGCTTGTAGTTGTTTCCTTGTCTTAGTAATGATGACTCAAGACATTTGTTATGGAGTATGTGGTGGATCTTTTGAGTATGACTATGGGTATGGGGAGTTTGAGGAGCAAGTCAACACAAACCTACCTTATTATTCGCACAATGAAAATCCTAACCACTACCCCAATTTTTCCCACCAAAATTACCACGCCCAATATCAACAACAACTACCCACTCAATACCCATTTCACAATAAACTTCAAATGCCACAATACGACCATTTTCACACCCACCCACAACAAAGAAATGAACCCATCCAAAACATGATCCTCCAAATGATGGGAGACCAACAAAACTTCTTCAAACAAATGCTAGAAGAGAGCCGAAAAGAAGAAGATGTTCTTAAAAACATCGCTATCCAAAGAAAGGAATTGGGGATTCAAATTGCCCAATTAAAAGAATTCCAAGCAACCCCTCACCACCGTTCTTTGGATATTGAGCATAAATGCGAGCTTGAAGTGATGACCTTTGACATGGAAGATGAGAAGTGGGAGGAGCCAAGTTCCTTGAGCTCTTGTGACTATGAGAGTGTTGTGTTTGATGAGGAAGACATGAGGTTGAGCAAACCAAATGCTCTTAGCCTTTGTGAGTATGAGGGTGTGTCCTTTGATATGAACATTGAGGCGTTGGAAAAAGAGCTAGGCAAAGCCCTCATTCATGATTTACGTGAAGATAGCAACACTGATGATGAACCTAGAGGAGGGATTCACAATGTCACCATGCTTGAGGAGCCTATCCTTGAGAGATTTGAGATACCCTATCATGAAGAAGAACGTCCTTCCTTTATCCTTCATGAAGACCACTTAACACCTATCATAGAGCCAATGATCATTGAAGAAGATATGTTAGATCTTCTCCAAAAAGCCGAAGTGTCTTACAAGAGTTATTTATTGAAAAAGCTCAAGGAGAAAATTTCTCGTGAGGCTACTTGTGAAGATTTAGCACCCATAATCTCAACTCCCATGGTGTCCGATCATCAAAGTCATGAAAATTCTCCTTCCACCTTGGAAGGATTGAAGAATCAAAGTGCTATCATCATCACCAAAATTGAAGGAGAAGTTGGTAAGTGGAAGTCCACGGATGAAAATGAACCACACTTCACGCTCAATCTTAACAAGAATCATGAATATGTTTACTTGAAGTATTGGGAAAGCTCTAACGCTAAGGAGGAGACAAGAAAAAGAGCATTTTATAAGCCTCCTTGGCCAAATTTCATCTTCAAATGGAGCAACCCATACTTGTGCTTATTTGGAGCTTGCTCACAAGCTTTTGATCTTCTACTAAGAGCCTTGAGCTCTATGGATAAGAATTCCTTCAAATTGAACTAGTTTGGTGGAGTCCTACCTCAAACCACCGTTTGTGAGATATTTCTTGAACCCTTTATTTTGTATAATATTGTACATATTTTCTGCATTTAAATCTTTGCATGAGAGGGAAGAGAGAGAGGGTCATCTTACATGATTTATGAGCAAATTTCAGAAAAGATAAGGAAAAAGGAGAAAATCAGTGAAAAAGGGGTTTATCATTTCACGAAAGAAGAAAGAAAAAGGAGAAAGAAGCAGAGACGCTCGGATCCAAGCAATTCCGCCCGTCTAGGGCCCGCGGAAGAGAAAAAACTGAAGCTGATAAAGAATCCGAGCGGATTCAGGAGAATCCGCCCGTCCCACTAAATCCGTCCGTCTTCTCCTCGGGACGCCCGTCCCAAATGGCGACCAACAGCAAGATTTTAATCTGCACCAAAATCCGTGCGGATTAGAAGGAATCCGTCCGTCCTGATGAAGACGCCCGTCTTCTGCAAAATCCGGCCGTCTTGTTCCTGCTTCTCAACCAACAGATTTTTCTGTTCTAGAATCCGTGCGGATTCTTCAGAAGACGCCCGTCTTGCCCATCGAGAATCCGTCCGTCCCGACTACGATCCGCTCGGATTGTACTGTTCACGCGAGAAAAATCGGGTCAGGTCCAACCCTATCCGTTGGGATTCCCTTCTTTTTCTATATAAACACCCCCCTTCTCCCCCATTCCCTCATCCTACCAAACCCTAACACTCTCTTCAATCCTTCAAAATCCCCTTCATATCCCCAAAAACACCCACATCACTCCCATCACCAACATGAGTTCCAAGGGAAAGGCCAAGAAATTGTTTGATTCAATCGGAAAGAAGCGCAAGGGCTCATCCTCTTCAACATCACGAAATGTGATAATGAGGGGAGGTATTGAACAACTCAGCAACTTCCAAGAAGTGATCTTCATATCCGACGACCAACGCGAAAATTTCGTCGAGCTTCTAGGTAAGAAATACGAACCTACTCAATTTGTTGACACTAGGGTGTTGGAAATCCTTAAGATAAGGTACCCTACCGAGGCATTCTTCAATGGCCTTGGCATTGGGGACCTTTTCCATGCTCATGAAGAGACTTACCTTAGTCTCACCCTTGAATTCTTGAGTAGCCTTCGCATTGTGGCGGATGCCCGCAATAATTTAGGCATGGAGTTTAGGTTATGCAACCGAGACCATGTTCTTTCTCTTGAGGAATTTGCCTATGTTTTCGGTCTCCAAATACCCACCGCCTATACCAACAAGCCCGATGATTTTAATGTGGATTTTCTTTGGAAAGCTATCTCCGGGAAGAACTTTACCAATATAAAGCGTTGCTATACATTTGCTATTCAACACCCGGTGATTCGATTCACCGAACGCTTTGTAGCCGGATGCATCAATGGGAGGTACGAGCAAGATCGGTGTACCCTCATCGACTTAACTTTTCTTGAGTCTCATTTGAATGTTCGAGCGGTGAGGCGTTATAACTTCAATACGCCACTTGAGATACTCAATAGATTCAATGACTTTGCTCAAGGGACATCTCAACTTAAAACCTTCGTGATGGGAGGTCTAATCACAATGTTGGCTAAACACCTTTGCCCCGGGTTTAATGCCCAAGGAACCTATATTCCTCTTGAAGGGAGGACTTTGATTGATGAGCACACCATTTTCTATAGTCACCGATGGTGTAGCCACACTGACGATGGGAGTGTGGAATGGTTCACCAAGGGTTGCACTTCGATGATCCTTGAAGGATGGAAGATACCGGGCATCGAACCACGATTGAGTCCATACTCTCCTCCACCAAGCTACCTCCTTGATATCCAAATTCTTGATAATCCCCCTCAAAGGGAAGAGCCACGCCGTCAACCACCTCGTGGAGGGCCGGGGATACAAATGCGCCCACCTTCCTATGTCCCTATCCCACCTTACCCTATTCCACATACCCCTTTCCAACCGGCAATCCCCAACACCCCGGGTATTAATGATTTGATGGCACTCATGAATAGAGTGGATCTTGGGGTGCATAAAGGGAGGGAAGACGACTACCTAGCCCTCTACCCCCAATACTATACCATGGCTCAACAAGGGTATGTTGACCCTAATGGTCCTTTGCCCTCTTGGGCACAACCGGAGCTCTTGTTCCCAAATCATGGGAACCAAGCTTGGGGACGCGGTGATGGAGGGCATTCTAGCCAAGGTGGAGGGTACTCGGGTCAAGGAGGAGCTTTTGACCAAGGAGGATATTGGGGCCAAGCACCCGGACATGATCAAGCCGGAAGCTCTCATGGTTATGGCTATGACCACGATGAGGAAGAAGAGTGAAAGAGGCCTAGTTCACCACTTCCACTTGTATGATACCCATCTCCCCCTCTCTCTCTTTTATATTTACATTGCATTTAGTATAACTTTAGCTTGCATTTGTATTATATTTCATATTGCATTTACATTAGTTAGTCCATATAGCGTAGTTGCATTGTAATATATCTCACATGATTCATGTAGATAGTTGCATATAGACTAGAATTCATGCATAGTCACTAATGGCCAAACCTATTCATTTCTACACTAGAAATAGTGTTTAAATCGGTTTGGGGAGGTTTGATCATAGGTGACTTAAGCATCTATCATGCATCATATAGTATAGTTTAGATTGCATTCATTTGTTATATATGTCATATAGAATTGCATTTAGTTAGAGCATGCATTCATTCATACCATGTATTTCTTTTTCATTCCTACTCCTACATGTACATTGAGGACAATGTCCAAAATAAAGTGGAGGATGGGAATTTATATTCCAAAAATACATAAAAATTGAAAAATTTCGAAAAAATTACAAAAATATGTCTTTTAATTTCATAAAAACAAAAACCATAAAAATTTGAAAAATTGAAAAATCCAAAAACAAGTTCATTTCCTTTTGTAGTGTAGTCTTGTATATATTGGTTTGTATATTTTGTGTTTGTTCATCCTTGTTCACATTGATTGACTACGCCACATCCGAGACATGAGGATATTGAAGACCGCATGGTATGATCTTTCCAATCTCCTTTTTCCTCTTTATGTTAATGACTATGTGGCTTTATTTTGATTGATGCGGTATAACAATGTGAATTTAGGATTGCATTTAGTTTATTTGTCATATTAGTTGGTAGAATCATATGCATTAGGATGTGTATATGCTAGTTGCATCATGGCATGTAGTTGCATGGATAGAAAAATTTTGCGAAACCGTCTATTTGGGAAGCTTGACTAGTGTATATAAGGCCCTAGTAGATGCTTTTTGTTCTTAAGACTTTGCTTGTTAGAATACTTGTAAAACACCCTAGGATGTGTCATGCTAGTATCCTTTGACCCATGGATTAAGGCCTAGTCAAGAGTACCTTGTGGTGTGATAACTCCTTGGCTACCGTTTATTCCAAGGTGACCCTTGAAACCATGCATGCATCCATCATTCATCCATGTTCTACCACATTTTTGTCATCAAAGGGAATGGGCACAAAAAGAAATCAATTTGAGTTCAATGAAATGAAAAATGAAAGAAAGTTTGCAAAAATGCGTCAAATGAAAAGAGGAGCAAAAATAGAACTCCTAAAAGCTTCAAATACAAGGCACCCTCGTTACTAATTGGGGTGACTTTGAAAATGTTCAAAGAGAAATGCAAAAAAATTGTCAAGTATTGAAATGCCAAAAATCAAAAAGAAATGGCAAAGAAAGTGTTCTCAAATGTCAAATGCCACAAGAAATTGGGGGGAAAAACAACAACAAAGCAAACTCCCAAATGAAACTCAAATACTATCGATCCCTTTTCCATCTTATCCATTTTTGTGCATGGTAGAGAGGGGACGACCCTTCTTCTTGTCTAGGCAAGAGGGGGAATTCCGCGATCCTCCAGTGTTTCTAACACCATAGGGAGTCTACTCTTGACAAAAGCATTTAACGATTGAGGACAAAGGTACCCTAGCTTGACACAACTTGGAGGTGATTTATTGGTATCCTTCTAGGCTTAGTAGTTTGAAGAAATTGCATCTATGAAGGAGTGTGTACCCTTGAATTGCTTCCCTTTTAGATAATTTCCGCCACTTAGATGAGGAAAGTGGCTATTCTTTTGTAGATGCATCCATTATGTGTTTATGTGTGCTTAATGTTTGGATGTGTCGCCATTTTGGCAAGACCCACCTTGCCTTGCAAGAAGGCATCCTACCTCATGGTTGTCTTGTTGTGAGTTGAAGGGGCGGAGTGAGACCCGCTAATTGTCTCATATCGGCTATGTTATTAGGTTAGTTTAAATAAAGGTCTAGTTTTAGTCACCTCTTTACTCGGGACGAGTAAAGGTTCGGTTTGGGGATATTTGATGTGAACATTATTTGCGCACATTTAATCCCCTAATTGAGCCTATTTTGCATACTATTATAGCATTTCATGGCCATTTTATCCGTCAAAACCTTCCTATTTGCTTTTCTATCGAATTTCATATGTTTTGTAGAAAAGGAGATAATAAGGCGGAAATTCCCGTCTTTCGTGCACATTTGGAGGCTACTTGACGATAATAGATGGACTAGTATGAAGAGGAAGCAAGGACTAAAGACCAATCTCGAAAGAATAAAATGGAATTGAGCAAAAAGGGAAGAAATGAAGAAGAACCACTGCTGAAGAACAATCCGCACGGATTGTCTGAAATCCGTCCGGCCCATCACCACAATCCGAGCGTCCTGCTCTCTAATCCGCTCGGATTCCTCCACCCGAATCCGCCCGGATTCCCCTGAATCCGCTCGGATCCCCTTACCAGAATCCGGCCGTCCCGACTTCCATCCGCTCGGATTGTAGCACAGCACGTTTCCATTCTTCTAGCGACGATAAGAGAAGCCCTTCTCTCGGACAATCCCGGAGTCTCCCTGCTCAAATCTCAAAAGTGTAATTACTAGTTTAGCCCTTAGTTAACCCTAATGCATCCTCCCTAATTTCCACTATAAATACCCCATTTGTAAATAATCAAAAGGGGGGATCCTTTATGAAGTTTTAGATTAGAAAACTCTCTTAGATTAGATTAGGAGTAGATTAGAATAAATTACTCTTTAATCTTTCCACAAATTACACATTAATCTCTCCTTAATTATTGTTCAAGTTTATTATTCAAGTTTATTATTGGGTAATTGAAGATTATTGGGTTATTCTTGGAGGATTGACAACCTTCCATCAATCATCAAGTTTCTTCTATTATTCTTTGCTTTATTATTTGGATCATCTCAAGTTTGGTATAATTCCTTTACTCTTTAATCTTTATTGTTTATTTCTTCATTCTATTATCATGTTTATACTTGTTGTGATGATTGACACCATCAATGACATGTTTCCCATGATAATGAGTGAGTAGTTTCTTTAGCTAGGATTAATGGGTAATTAGGGGAAACCAACATGGGATTGATTCATGCTTAATCTAATGTGTTTTCATAATCAAATTGCTTGCTTGTTGTGATGTCAACTTTATGCACATGTTATGTTTGATGAAATGCTAAGCCTATGAATCCTTGCATTTTTACCATCTCTTATCTACTCAACTTGACTTGTAAGATATAAACCAACTCGAGTCTTGTTAGACCATGCATAGAAGTTGATTAGGAGGAAAGTAAGTCGACTTGTAGGTGTTGTACAATCTAACCGATTCGGCTCCGGGACCCAACTCTTCCTAAGAACCGTAAGACATAACCCAACTCGGTTCCCCCACAACATTAATTGCTTGCAACCTTGTGAACATGTTTGTATGATCAACACCGTGAAATCCCCCATGACCCCATGATATCCTAGCACTTTTAATCATTTGTTCACATCCTCCGTTTCATTGCTTGATTTACCTTATTGACTACAAACCCAAACAAATCGTGACACTAGCATAAATTGAGATAGATAGACTTAGAACCCAAAGCACACCGTCCCATGGATCGACCTCGACTTACCGCTAACTAGTTGTATGTTGAGTATTATAAATTTTGTTTGATTGGATGTGACCCGACGACATCACTCCACATCAGGTACTAAAGATTAGCTGACTTGGGAGCATTGGGATGAAAGCTTGACGTGGACCATAGTTGAAGTCTAGATCACATAGAATAATTATATCACTTTATTTATTTCCGCTGCGAGTTGTATTGTATTTCATATTAAGTTAGTTGGTTAAATTGTAATAAATATGTATTTACTAAAGTTTTAATTTAAAGTACTTTGGTATTGTTGTACTTTGTTATTCACTACCTCGGGAAACCGAGATGGGAACAGACCTATTTATTCGGGAATGTCTAGCTAAAGGCTCCTGAGTAAATGGGGGTGTTATAAAGTTGTATCAGAGCAAAACGATCCTCAGGCCTAACTAATGAATAATAATGAACTTAGGATGTGTCTAAATAAAATGAACCCCGGGTAGAAACTGTTAGGAGCCCCTTTTAGTGCGGTTAAGAAGGCGCCCTTAATTCGTACCATGGCCCTCTCAGTTTTGAACCGGGAACCCTGAGAGAATACTTGAGAGTGTGGGGTAATTTAAAACGAATATTGTTTGTTTTGTCTTGAAAGTTCTTGTTGCCTTGTGTACATGTTGTTTTCATTGATGATTGTGGTTACGAGGACATAACTTTGCTTCTAGGAAGAGGGGATGTGATATAATTTTAAGCATTGGTATATGTGTATGGTTATAGAAAACTGTGATGGTATGTATTTGGGGAGGCATAGTTGTGATTAATATGTGAAGTATGATGGGTATAAGTGAAATTGTGAAGAATGTGATTTTGGTTGATTTCTCGACATTTTATCCTTGATTGTTTTGGCCGTCATTTACTGTTGGTTTAAAATTATTGCTCGGCATTTTTATGTGTGATACCCTTATGAGTTAGCTTTCATATGCCACTGGTCTCATGTTCAAATAATATACGATTTAGGAGAAATAAATATTTTAGTGGACAGTAGTCGAAATATTCTTGTACAGTGATATTTTCGCGCCATGTTTTTGTAAAATTTGCCATTTACAAACTACGTAATAATTTGTTATAATTCCAACGCCATTGTTTAATAGACTCATGTATGTTTCTAAATTGGTAAGCCACGTTTTTAGAAAATATTTTGACAATTTATGGTGATTTTTAAAAGTTGACCTAAGTTTCTGACAAGTTGCTGTAAAATTTCTGTTTCGACCAAGTATCTTGTAAAATGCATTATAAATTGACCCTTTGAATTTTTGACTTGATTCATTCACCCATGATCTACTAAATCTTTGTATTTTCTAGAAATTCTCCATAATTTATTTATGTTATTAATTATCTATGATTTTTAAGTTGTAGCATGTTTTCCTTCGTCTTGAATAATGAAAATTTTGTCTCTTGATGTTTTGATATTGTGAATTGTGTGAATTAGATGATTGTCTCTTGATGTTTTTATATTGTGAATTGTGTGAATTAGATTATCATGTCTAGTGATATGCGGAACGTGTTACCCTAAAGCCTATATATATATATATATATATATATATATATATATATATATATATATGTTACAATAATTGCATTCATGTTTAAGTTGGATGTTGTTAGTGAAAATTAAGATGAACTAAGAAAAGATTAATTAAATAATTATGCGCATCTTTTGTTATAGATTATTATTAATTTGGCAATGTATTCGCCAGTAGTTAAGCAATAAGTTGGAATAAAGATTTATTCGAATATCTTATATGATGTGATTTGCTAGTAATTAAAATTTTGTTATTTATTCAATCGTTAATTCATGTTGGAAGCGATAAGTGTTCTATATTACAATATGTGTTTCATGGTTTAGTGACATTATAATAAAGAATTGATTGTTCCTATTTTTAGTATTCCAAACTTCGAAGACGAAGTTTATTTTTAGGGGGAAAGAATGTAATACTACATAAATTTTGAATTATTGTTTTGATGAGATTGATGTAGTTGATAATCGAAGTTGCTTAGTAATGTTGAATGGTATGATGTTGTGAATGTTGTGGTTGTAGTTATGGGCGAACTTCGGGACGAAGTTCATTTTAAGGGGGGAAGAATGTAATACCCCGTATTTTAATGATAAGTTATGAGAATAGTTTATGTAATTTAATAATTAATTTCTAATAATGAATTACAAATAAGACGATAATTAAATAATAAAATAAGTAAAACAAGTCGGGAATTGGGCTTAGCTAATAATTGAGTATTGGACCATGTGACATTAAGTAATTGGACTGAAATTTAGTATAATAAGGTTAGAGTATAATCGGGAATTGCATCGGAAAATAATTATAATATAATATGGAAAGGTAGTAATTATATTCTTACTAACAATCATTTATGACAATGATAAATTAGTAAAGATAAAATAAGGGAATCCTACCTATGATATATGTAATAATAATAATATAATTGTGATAATAATGATATAATGATAATTATAATAATAGTAATTCCTATATTAATTGGAATAGGTAAATTAAGATAGTTTCCTAATCGACCTCGCTTGCTCTTTAATCCTACACTATAAATACACAATAATCAATCTGGGAAATAATTTATAAAATAAGAAGGAAGAAATCTAAAGGAAAGAAGAAAGGAATTAAGGAAGAGAAAAGCAAAAGGATTAATTTTTATTCTCGCCTCAAGGTAATATTTCAGACGATCTTATGTATACACTTTAACCTATTATAACTCAATAATTAGACCACCATAGGACTCGAGATTTGGACCTAAGGAAAGTTTAGACTGCCGAGATTATGACCTGACCTTATTTGACCGACGTTGACCTTGTTAGGGTGGTATTTGGGGCCGTTAAAAGTGGCTGGTCAGGGGGTTACGGGTTTTGGTTGCGGGGATTGGGATGCATAATTGAACCCTTATTTGGACCCGTCGTGATCTGGGCCAGGGTTGGTTGTGATGGGGGAAGGTGGGCGGCACGTTTGGTGGTGTTAGAAGGGTGGTTGGTGCTGGTGGTTGCCGGGTTTTCGCGAAACAGGGGATAGCGGGGGTAGTTGTCGTGGGGTTTAGGGCGTGGGTTTGTGAGTTGCTAGCTGCGGTTTAGTTGGTGTTTAGGGGTAAATTGGTTGCGCTGGATTGCAAGCTGGTGGTGGCTAGGTCGGGTAGTGACGGTGGTAGCCTGTGGTGTTGAAGGAAGACGGGTATATGTGTGGTAAGGGCAAGGTCGCGTTTGAGGAAGCTGTTTAGGGCGTGGGGTTGCGGGTTGGTGATGGTGCTTTGGCTGGTGGATGTTGGTTGTCGTGGTGCGTTGGGTTGCGGGCTAGGAGGTGGTAGGTTTGGGTGGAGCCGATGGTGGCTAGGGGAGTCGTGAAGGACGTGTTTTGGTGGGGTGTTGAACACGGTTTCGACGGGTTATATGGGGTTGTGTTTGTGGGGTTTTCACGGGTAGTGTATGCTTAGGATGTTTCACGTGATTGTCGGGTTGGGGGTATTTCTTTATGGGTTGTTATATTTATTTATTGGAGCGGGTTTTTATGTAATAATACCTTAAACGCAAAATAATTAATATGGTTAAATTGTAATCGAATAAATAAATATAATGAATTGAATAATGAATAAATAATTAAATTATAATATTTTGTTTAGGTGACGGAATTGGTGGAACGGATTTATTGAAGAATAATATTTCTAATTGATTGCTTTAATTGCTTGGATTGCATAATTGGAGTGCTTGCTTATCAGGTAGGGATAAATCCTACTCAACTTTTACTCGATAATGTTTGTTGGATGAATTATATTAAAGTGAATTGATCATATGAGAATTGTGTTGGTTGATATCATTGAAATTGTTGGAAGGGAGAATTAGATTGTATATGTTGGTTGGATTAGTTATGATGAAGTTACTGTTATTGCATTGGTTATTCAGTTTAATACTGGCAGACATCCCTTCGTGGTGATGTAGATTATTATTGCGGTTATATTGGCAGACGTCATGGTAAGAGCCTTCGGGTGACGTATTTCAGATTTATTATGGCAGACGATATTTTATCGTATTTACTCGAGGCAGGCCCAGTTGGTCATGTCTGCAGCCATCCGGTGGATATTTAATCAACTATATGTTGAGGCAGACATTACCTTTGGTAATGTAGTTTGTGTTTACTCACCTTCGAGTTGAGGTCGCCCGGCCGGGATTGGCGGGATGATTAGTGTAATGAGTAAGTAAAAGGAAGGAGCACGTTGTCAGGGGGTTGTGCAATGAAAAAGGAAATTGGATTATTTATCGTATGTTTTTGTTGTTAGTATTTATTCCCACAAAACCTCGCGGTTGACTGTGTATTCGTGAACACCTGCGGTGAACCGTTTTATGGGGAGCAGATTTGACAGGTACTAAAGATTAGCTGACTTGGGAGCATTGGGATGAAAGCTTGACGTGGACCATAGTTGAAGTCTAGATCACGTAGAATAATTATATCACTTTATTTATTTCCGCTGCGAGTTGTATTGTATTTCATATTAAGTTAGTTGGTTAAATTTTAATAAATATGTATTCACTAAAGTTTTAATTTAAAGTACTTTGGTATTGTTGTACTTTGTTATTCACTACCTCGGGAAACTGAGATGGTAACAGACCTATTTATTCGGGAATGTCTAGCTAAAGGCTCCTGAGTAAATGGGGGTGTTACAAAGTGGTATCAGAGGAAAACGATCCTCAGGCCTAACTAATGAATAATAATGAACTTAGGATGTGTCTAAATAAAATGAACCCCGGGTAGAAACTGTTAGGAGCCCCTCTTAGTGCGGTTAAGAAGGCGCCCTTAATTTGTACCATGGCCCACTCAGTTTTGAACCGGGAACCCTGAGAGAATACTTGAGAGTATGGGGTAATTTAAAACGAATATTGTTTGTTTTGTCTTGAAAGTTCTTGTTGCCTTGTGTACATGTTGTTTTCATTAATGATTGTGGTTACGAGGACATAACTTTGCTTCTAGGAAGAGGGGATGTGATATGATTTTAAGCATTGGTATATGTGTATGGTTATAGAAAAGTGTGATGGTATGTATTTGGGGAGGCATAGTTGTGATTAATATGTGAAGTATGATGGGTATAAGTGAAATTGTGAAGAATGTGATTTTGGTTGATTTCTCGACATTTTATCCTTGATTGTTTTGGCTGTCATTTACTGTCGGTTTGAAATTTTTGCCCGGCATTTTTATGTGTGATACCCTTGTGAGTTAGCTTTCATATGCCACTGGTTTCATGTTTAAATAATATACGATTTAGGAGAAATAAATATTTTAGTGGACAGTAGTCGAAATATTCCTGTACAGTGATATTTTCGCGCCATGTTTTTGTAAAATTTTCCATTTAAAAACTACGTAATTATTTGTTATAATTCCAACGCCATTGTTTAATAGACTCATGTATGTTTCTAAATTGGTAAGCCGCGTTTTTAGAAAATATTTTGACAATTTATGGTGATTTTTAAAAGTTGACCTAAGTTTCTGACAAGTTGCTGTAAAATTTCTGTTTCGACCAAGTATCTTGTAAAATGCATTATAAATTGACCCTTTGAATTTTTGACTTGATTCATTCACCCATGATATACTAAATCTTTGTATTTTCTAGAAATTCTCCATAATTTATTTATGTTATTAATTATCTATGATTTTTAAGTTGTAGCATGTTTTCCTTCGTCTTGAATAATGAAAATTTTGTCTCTTGATGTTTTGATATTGTGAATTGTGTGAATTAGATGATTGTCTCTTGATGTTTTTATATTGTGAATTGTGTGAATTAGATTATCATGTCTAGTGATATGCGGAACGTGTTACCCTAAAGCCTATATATATATATATATATATATATATATATATATATATATATATATATATATATATATATATATATATATATATGTTACAATAATTGCATTCATGTTTAAGTTGGATGTTGTTAGTGAAAATTAAGATGAACTAAGAAAAGATTAATTAAATAATTATGCGCATCTTTTGTTATAGATTATTATTAATTTGGCAATGTATTCGCCAGTAGTTAAGCAATAAGTTGGAATAAAGATTTATTCGAATATCTTATATGATGTGATTTGCTAGTAATTAAAATTTTGTTATTTATTCAATCGTTAATTCATGTTGGAAGCGATAAGTGTTCTATATTACAATATGTGTTTCATGGTTTAGTGGCATTATAATAAGGAATTGATTGTTCCTATTTTTAGTATTCCAAACTTCGAGGACGAAGTTTATTTTTAGGGGGAAAGAATGTAATACTACATAAATTTTGAATTATTGTTTTGATGAGATTGATGTAGTTGATAATCGAAGTTGCTTAGTAATGTTGAATGGTGTGATGTTGTGAATGTTGTGGTTGTAGTTATGGGCGAACTTCGGGACGAAGTTCATTTTAAGGGGGAAGAATGTAATACTCCGTATTTTAATGATAAGTTATGAGAATAGTTTATGTAATTTAATAATTAATTTCTAATAATGAATTACAAATAAGACGATAATTAAATAATAAAATAAGTAAAACAAGTCGGGAATTGGGCTTAGCTAATAATTGAGTATTGGACCATGTGACATTAAGTAATTGGACTGGAATTTAGTATAATAAGGTTAGAGTATAATCGGAAATTGCATCGGAAAATAATTATATTATAATATGGAAAGGTAGTAATTATATTCTTACTAATAATAATTTATGACAATGATAAATTAATAAAGATAAAATAAGGGAATCCTACCTATGATATATATAATAATAATAATATAATTGTGATAATAATGATATAATGATAATTATAATAATAGTAATTCCTATATTAATTGGAATAGGTAAATTAAGATAGTTTCCTAATCGACCTCGCTTGCTCTTTAATCCTACACTATAAATACACAATAATCAATCTGGGAAATAATTTATAAAATAAGAAGGAGGAAATCTAAAGGAAAGAAGAAAGTAATTAAGGAAGAGAAAAGCAAAAGGATTAATTTTTATTCTCGCCTCAAGGTAATATTTCAGACGATCTTATGTATACACTTTAACCTATTATAACTCAATAATTAGACCACCATAGGACTCGAAATTTGGACCTAAGGAAAGTTTGGACTGCCTAGATTATGACCTGACCTTATTTGACCGACGTTGACCTTGTTAGGGTGGTATTTGGGGCCGTTAAAAGTGGCTGGTCAGGGGGTTACGGGTTTTGGTTGCGGGGATTGGGATGCATAATTGAACCCTTATTTGGACCCGTCATGATCTGGGCCAGGGTTGGTTGTGATGGGGGAAGGTGGGCGGCCAGTTTGGTTGTGTTGGAAGGGTGGTTGGTGGTGGTTGGTGCTGGTGGTTGCCGTGTTTTCGCGAAACAGGGGAGAGCGGGGGTAGTTGTCGTGGGGTTTTGGGCGTGGGTTTGTGAGTTGCTAGCTGCGGTTTAGTTGGTGTTTAGGGGTGAATTGGTTGCGCTGGATTGCAAGCTGGTGGTGGCTAGGTCGGGTAGTGACGGTGGTAGCCTGTGGTGTTGAAGGAAGACGGGTATATGTGTGGTAAGGGCAAGGTCGCGTTTGAGGAAGCTGTTTAGGGCGTGGGGTTGCGGGTTGGTGGTGGTGCTTTGGCTGGTGGTTGTTGGTTGTCGTGGTGCGTTGGGTTGCGGGCTAGGAGGTGGTAGGTTTGGGTGGAGCCGATGGTGGCTAGGGGAGTCGTGAAGGACGGGTTTTGGTGGGGTGTTGAACACGGTTTCGACGGGTTATATGGGGTTGTGTTTGTGGGGTTTTCACGGGTAGTGTATGCTTAGGATGTTTCACGTGATTGTCGGGTTGGGGGTATTTCTTTATGGGTTGTTATATTTATTTATTGGAGCGGGTTTTTATGTAATAATACCTTAAACGCAAAATAATTAATATGGTTAAATTATGTCGAATAAATAAATATAATGAATTGAATAATGAATAAATAATTAAATTATAATATTTTGTTTAGGTGACGGAATTGGTGGAACGGATTTATTGAAGAATAATATTTCTAATTGATTGCTTTAATTGCTTGGATTGCATAATTGGAGTGCTTGCTTATCAGGTAGGGATAAATCCTACTCAACTTTTACTCGATAATGTTTGTTGGATGAATTATATTAAAATGAATTGATCATATGAGAATTGTGTTGGTTGATATCATTGAAATTGTTGGAAGGAGAATTATATTGTATATGTTGGTTGGATTAGTTATGATGAAGTTCTTGTTATTGCATTGGTTATTCATTTAATCGCGACATCCCTTCGTGGTGATGTAGATTATTATTGCGGTTATATTGGCGGGCGTCATGGTAAGAGCCTTCGGGTGACGTATTTCGATTTATTCGCGGCGATATTTTATCGTATTTACTGAGGCGAGCCCAGTTGGTCTGCAGGCCATCTGGTGGATATTTAATCAACTATATGTTGAGGCAGACATTACCTTTGGTAATGTAGTTTGTGTTTACTCACCTTCGGGTAGAGGCTGCCCCGGCCAGGGATTGGCGGGATGATTAGTGTAATGAGTAAGTAAAAGGAAGGAGCACGTTGTCAGGGGGTTGTGAAATGAAAAAGGAAATTGGATTATTTATCGTATGTTTTTGTTGTTAGTATTTATTCCTACTCAACCTCGCGGTTGACTGTGTATTCGTGAACACCTGCGGTGAACCGTTTTATGGGGAGCAGATTTGACAGGTACTAAAGATTAGCTGACTTGGGAGCATTGGGATGAAAGCTTGACGTGGACCATAGTTGAAGTCTAGATCACATAGAATAATTATATCACTTTATTTATTTCCGCTGCGAGTTGTATTGTATTTCATATTAAGTTAGTTGGTTAAATTGTAATAAATATGTATTCACTAAAGTTTTAATTTAAAGTACTTTGGTATTGTTGTACTTTGTTATTCACTACCTCGGGAAACTGAGATGGTAACAGACCTATTTATTCGGGAATGTCTAGCTAAAGGCTCCTGAGTAAATGGGGCTGTTACATGATTTCACCTCTTCAGGTGAATACGTAGGCAGTCCTTTCTTACACGAGAAGGATACGACCATTCCCATAATAAAAAACAACCATCCCCATAATAAAAAAAAAAACATCACCCACATCAACTTTAAAAAAAAAAAGGGAAAAAGATTCCCTTTTCCCCAAAAATACAAAAAATGAGCCTTTCTCCATTCCCACAAAAATCCCACTTTCCGAAGTGCAAATGTTTAGGACGACTCAAATTGAATTGCCTTTACAAAATGGATGGAAGAAACAAGCGTTCACAATTTCGACACGAGTAATCCTCTTATTTAATTAATAATGGGAGGGATTACAATTTCAACAACAAATAAAGCTCGACAAGCCTACAACTTGTCAAAGCTCAGGTGTCGACTAAAACACCTCACATAATAAAACTAACACAAAACACACAAACATAGCTAGTACAACATAATAAAAAACTCACAACACTAATACAACACAATAATAAAGTGGGTAATGGAGGTCTTCATTCTTCCATTCTACCCTTGCCTTTTCCCTCGGGATACATTTTCCCCTTGTTCTTCTAGTTGGCCCGCCTAGCTTGAGCCCTCTCTTCGGAACGGATCCTCAACGGATCTACAACGGCAACGGCCTCCGGTCTAGTGCAAGACCCCATGTTCGGCCCGAAATGAGCCCATGCATGGCCCAGTACATATTTGGAACCCGAGCTTCTCCTCTTTTGTGGTCTAATCACATCCGGGCTAACTCCATCAACATAGTCCTTAAAGAAGGCACGGTTGGCCTTGCCAACCTCTCGATACTTCAAATCGATAACCTCGTCCTTGCGGTATTTGGACCTCTCCTCCAAGGACGAAGCTCTTGACCACTTGACATAAGCGGGAGTCACCAATGTCGTGGCAACGGGGTTTGGTACCTCCCAAAGCGGCCGAGTGGCCCACCATCTTTCGAAGACCTCCACAAGCTCGAAGATCCGGAAAACATTCTCTTGAACAAGGGTATCTTGAGCGGGCACCTTTTGTTGACGCCCCATTTGCCTCATGAGCCTTTCGGGATAGATGAAGGAAGCAACCTTCAAACCCACCACCATCAAAGAACGAGGACTAGCACCCGAAGCGGGCAACCCCGTGAAGGACCTCACGTGCCACCATGGCACCAGCCAACGGATATGAGGACGACCCTCCTCCGACAATCTTGCGGCCCAATAAGCCTCGGTGGAAGCAAAACTATCCGAGTACAACTTTTCCCTCATAGTAATGTGACGGAAGGAATAAGAAGAAGAATCAACCGGAGGCTCTACATACCTTAGCCTCTCCAATAGCCACACTTGGAGGACCCTTGGAGATCCAAATGAGGGAACTTCTCCACAAGGGCCTTCCTTGTCCAAAGCTTGGATGATCTCGCCAAGCACCAACCATGATGGATCTCTACCATGCTCCATTTGCTCAACGACATGCACGAGGGTCATGCTACCATAGCATTTTGGCCCCTCCTTCTTCAAAGCATCAACAAAGAGGTATACATGGACAAGGCAAAAGGCAAGAGCCCTTCTCCTAGCCACCTCCGAAACATTGGCATCTAATCGGTTTGAAAAGATGTTGATAAGAGCCAACATATCCACACCATGTGGAGCAAGAAGGAAGTTGACTTAACTTGTCGACAAGCCTAACATTGAACGGAATTTCCCTTTGTAGCACAACCGAGTCGGAGGAAGCACCGGAACACAACCCGGCCACCCACCAATGGCTCCAACTTTTTCGGCAAGAGGACAAATTTCACCTTTCGGGAAAACGAAAACATGGTGTTTCGAATCCCAAAACCGAGAACATGCTTCAAGAAATGAGAATTGCACCTTAACTTGACGAAGCACCAACAATTGACCAACTCCCATGCAAGTGAGTTGATACTTTTCGGGAGGCGACAAATCCCGGCACCACTGTCGCAACGCATTCTCAAAGGCATCCATAAAATATTTTTGTGGAAGAGGAAGAAGAGGTTTTGTAGAGATGATTTTGTGTTTCGGATGATGAAGCAATGAAGCGCAAACATCTCTATTTATACAAAAACAATCAGCGCGTTTTTTAGAAAAAAGGGAGAGCTGGCTTCTATCGCCCAATAGCTCGTGCCTCTTTAGGCCTATTCCCAGGATTCTCGCCTTGAATTGTCCCTTTTAAGTTGTGTTTTCTCCTGACACCTCAAACCTCCCGCCGTAATGCTCGCGCCTCTTCGGGATGGTCCAGGACATTTTGTGTTTCCTCACACTCACATTTCCTTGTTTTCGCGTTTTACGAAATTCGACACGGTTCCCATGACGCAGCTTTAAACTTACGGATTTTTCTTTCTTTTTTTAAGGGGGGATGGGCTAGTCGCCCCGATCCACGACGGATCGTTTCCATGTCAGACAATTCGTTCCCATGTCAATCGAAATTCCGAAATTTTTTCGCTTTGTTTCGCGATTTTGTCAAAAATAAAATCGAAAATTGATAACACGACATCAATTTTCCTCAAATTTCAAGCACTCACAAATTCAAAAAAAACTCAAATCAAATCAATTTCAAGCACTCGTAAAAATCTTTTCTAAAATTCACCCCTGACGGTTTGAGTTTGAATTTTTTTATCGAGTCACAAATCAATTTCAATAATTTCGATGCAATTTAATTCGAGACACGGGTTAATTGCTCAAAAATGTTCAAATCAATTCCTTTTGGAGTCCAAACGCGACGACTTGTCGCAAATTTTCAAAAAAAAAAAATCATTTCAAATTTCAAATTTCAATTTTTAACTTCAAGTCGTCATGGTTAAGTTTCGTTTTCAATCAATTGCTTGTTACGTGTTTACGCTTAAGCATATGTGCTACATGTTGCCTGTTTTCTACACTAACGATGCAGGAACTAGTGTGAAGCAAAAGGGAATTGACAGCCGACAGCGCTCCTTTGAAACACAACACAAAAAAGCCAAAATCACAAAATGAACCACAATCCAAAAATACATATATACAAACCGCCTCACGCAAAATACATCGACACACTTTTGATACAAACGACTGAACATACAAACAGGGACCGGTACAGACATCTATTATATAGATACTGGCCTAAGACAATAAGCTGGGGGCTATCCGCCACCTACCGAACTAAACACTCCCCATCCTTCCAATCAAGAAAGGAAAGGAGTAACAACAGAAGCAGAGGTGGCTACCATGACGGCAGTACCACATTCCTGCTCCGCGACAAAAGGAAAAATGATGCCTGACAGACTTCGGACGACACGACAACCGAGGATCATAACTCAGTATGTTATCCCGACGTTGACCTCCAATATCCGGAATTCAAGGATAAAAGGGGACCATGACATGGGATATCACTCCCGTATTGAACCCCACTCATCGGACATCCGAACCTCTGCAGACAACGACCAACAATCGATACCCGATCATTGGCCGGGCAAAGGGCGCCAGGGAGAAACACAACCAAGCCTGTAACAAAAAACAGTCGTCTCTCCTCCTCCAGGATCATCTTCCTCCTCCAAGGCCTCAACAACAGGCCCCGTAGGCCCCGAACGCTCCCCTGCAATCAAAGGAAAATCAAAGAACGTCAGCCGAAATTTCGGCATTACGACAGCATAAAATGGACAAATCAAAAAAAAAAAAAACCTGCAAAGCAGAACAAGGGCAATCTCGCCCAAACCCAACCAAACAAAACAATTTACAAAAAACGCACAAAAATGACCCGCCCTTCTTTTCAAGCAAAAGACGAGTCAAAACAACCACAACAAAAACGGCACCTCAAGACCCACACAAGGTCCGCCAACAAACCAAAATACATTCCCGATACAATGGGGTATTTTCCTACCACTCAAAAAGGCAATTCCTACGCCAATTTGAGCACAAACCGGTCAAAATTTCAAGGCAGACTAACTCAATTCAAGCCCAAACAGGCACTTATTCTGTCAGACATAAGACCGTCACAAAAGGCAAAAATTCCAATTTTGCCCACAATACCCAACAAAGGTCCACAATGGCAAATACGGTCTTTCCCGACTACAATGCAACCTAGTGGGACCCATTACCCAAGCAAATAAACTTGGCATTGTGAAATGAGACGGTTTCTTTGCCTCACTCACGTTTTTCGAGCATAGGGGACGCAAACGGGGACCAAAATGCAAACTAAAAGCACCCCTATACTCCTAAATAGGTTTCTAGCCTAATCATCATCAATTTTACTCGAAATGGGCTCAATCAAAAACGCCGAAATCGATTTTCTAGGGTAAATATTTCGCCCTAATTCAATCTATCAAAAGGCCAACAAATTCAAATGTATTCAAGGGGAAATACATACCTTGAGATGACATGTTGATAATGGCACGAATGAGAGCAAGCAAGAACCCAACAGTGGCGTTTTTTTTTGTTTTGTCGAAAGGTTGAAGACGATGGAATGAGAATGGTATGCAACCATTCTCGCGTCTTTTACAGAAAAATAGGGAAGCACCCTTATCTCGCCAGGTTGCTCGCGCCTCAATGGGGTTCCCAGCCTTTTTTTCAGCGAAATTTTGGGCTTTAGCCCAATTTCGCATAACAAACTTCAAATTTTCAATGACGACATTAAGGACCGTCATTTTTTCAAAAACAAAAACAAATAGTGAAATCAAAATTCACTATTTGAAGGAAATGTAGATCTATATACTAACATATTCATATATGTTTTAATTTAATTTGTCATAAAATTAAAGTTGGATTTTATGCATGCAAACTAAAACAAAAGAAGATAAGAAAACATTTTCTCACCATATGAATTCGGTCATATTGGGCACCAACAAGATCTCCTTCTTGTTAGTTCTTGAGCTTTCCAATAATGGATGAACATACAAAAATCCCAAAGTAGAGATTCTCCAATTAGTAGCACCCAAGACAATCCCTTAATCCCACAAATAAACATGTACTAGATGTTTGTATTGTAGTTTACCTTAAAATCTATTACTAATACTCATATACTACTTCTAGTAATCTTAGTAATTTCTATGAACAATTTTAATCAAATACTCATCTTTTTAATGAATATTAAGGAGAGAGAAGAGAGAATATTCATGAACATTTTGCATGTTATATGAGAATGAAAGATGTGTGAATTAAGAGAATAAAAATTCTCTATTATCCCACACAAAAACCGGTGGCCTAAGGCTTGCATAGACCATAATTATTTTGCTTTTTGTCTTCACAAGACAAGTAGGTGTAAGGCTTTTTGCATGGTCAAGTCACTATCAAGTGTCTTTAGACAAAAGAATAAGACAAATGAACAAGACAAAAATCTAAAGCCTTGTCCACCAAATTTCGGTTTCTATGTTTGTAATATGGAGTCCATTTTATTTTTGTCAATTGTACAATTGTATGTCATGTGACATGTGACATGTCTTATGTCATGTTTTAATTTAAAATGCATATTTAACAAATTAAATATCATTTATAAATTAAATAAATCATATTTAACAAATTGACTAGTAATGTAAAATTACTTTCTCATAAAATGGTCATTTAATTACTAGTTAGTATAATTCACAATATCTTGTAATTATAACTAACCTATCATTCTCATCTCGCGCGTTTAAAACACCGATTAATTTTAGTAATATAACTTCTTAAATTACTAAATAAAATCTCATTTAATCACATTATAATAAGATGTCATTTTCTCTCTTATGATAATTTGTTCAATTTTAAGGAACTAATTAATCAGACGGTATACAATTAATTAACCTTTTCAATTAAGGGAATCGTCCTTTAGGTGTGACCTCAAGGATCAATCGATCACCACCGTCGCACGACAGTAATGTCAAACTCTAGCCAACCAATCATTACCGATATGTGTGGATCAGTTGACTATATATATGTAATGTATCATCCCTTCCGTATTCTTGTAATGAGATTTAATAATGATATTTAAATCATGTGATCGCACTATTGTTGAGGACACATTTCCCAACAATCTCCCACTTGTCCTCGACAAGTGTGCGTCACCAATTCTCTTGTCCTATTACTATCTCCCACTCAATGCAAGGTGTCTTTCGGTCGTACTTGCAAGTGATCATATCGAGAGTGGTTTCCTCGATCCGGAGAATAATCGATTGACCGGAATTTATCTACCATAGATACCTTCCGAGCGTGGCCACGTATTTCCGATTCATTACTCCTCGAGTGGCCCTGAGATATTGTTTTAACCCTGACAAGGGGGTGGACAATTCCTATTGCACTTATTCCCTTCGACTAGCCACAGCCATCATAACCCAAAATATGCCCATTTGACCCCATTTACGAAGGTCGTAGTAACACAAATCAAAGTTAATCTGAAACTGTGCCATCTTAGGTGAACAGTCTTTAGTCAAAAGAATTGACTCATTAGAATACTATAGTAGCTCTCGCCACGACCAGGCTTTATAAATTTGCCAGAACTCTATAAGCGGTCACTGCCCGACAAAGTGTTCCTAACAGTCTGCCTATGTGATCGACTAGTCATCTCACATGACTCCATGGCACTTGAACTTGCCATCAATCGCATCACACTCTAGTCACTTCGAGACGTCACCTCATATAAGTGACTATGGGCGAATACAATGCTAATCCGTGTTCACTTTAACTGGGTTCAATTGTCTCTACAACCCGTTTGGATGTAAAAAAGTATAATAAAAGAGTTTTTAAAGTAAAACTCGAACGACAAATGCGATTATCACATATGAATAGTCAATGCCTGATTACTATTTCATGTTTTATAATCTAATTTGATCTTGTACATAGTTGTTCATTTCGATTCAATTGAAATGACATGACTCATCATGTTTAGCCTTTGAGAAAGCTTTGGTTAGTAGGTTTTATCAATTTCTTGTACCTTACTCAACCTCACTACATACTCGTTTTCCTTTGTAATGTATACATTTGCATTACAAAACTTTCTGAATACGTGTCGAGATCCAATCAAGACATAGGCCCTCTAGCCTAAGAATAGCTCCCACTGTTTTCACAGTGTGCGGGACTCATCTTTCTTGCACATCTCATGATCGCAAGTGTACTCAATTTCCGTTATAAATATCTCTCATTGTTCTTTATTGCCTAGAACGATTCTAGAAAATCTACTTCTTAATTAACATTGCCACAATGGTATCTTAACCATCCTAGTGTGTTTTGATTATGGTTTTGTCGGAAACCATGCGCAATCTCAATTGTCAATTGTCACTTGTGTAACACCCTTACACAATATTGCATCATAAACACTTTGCTTTACTTCCTTAATGCTTCTGCAAGCACTTAAGGGTAATCTTTATAGCTTACTTGGTAAAGATTACTTAAATTCGATTTTTGAAAACAATTCATCATACTCAAAGCATATGAAGTGTTATACATCATTTCTTTTTAATTGATTCGGCAAATGAAGCAAATGAAATCAATCAAATATATTCAATTTAATTGAACTAGTCATGAATCTTATCAACATAAGACTTCTTACTGACGCTAATATCATGTGGATTTATCTTCATAAATCCGGATATTCAAGATGTATTATAATGCTCCAAAAGTCTTAAATCATTCGCAATGATCAATATGTCATTTACATATCGGACTAATTAAAATTCCGTAACTCCCACTAAACTCCATGTATAAACACAACTTCTCGACTTATCGAGAAATGTTTTATCACATGATCAAAAATGTTGATTCTAACTCATTGATGTCCTACTTAAGATTCTCTCTTAAGTTTCACATTATCTTAGGATTGCAAGAATCTTCAAAACTCAAGACATGTATTGAATACATTCCTTCTAATTGAAGAAGTGGGTTTTAGATTCGCTTGCTATGTATTTCATAACTTCATAATGAAACACAATCCCTAAGAAGATCCAAATAGACTTAATCATTTCAATTAGTGCAAAACCCTTTGCAACCAATCTTGCTTTGAAATATCTCTTTATTAGTGCAAAACTCTTTGTCACTAATCAAGCCCTTTTGTTTCGGATTTTCATGGCTCTAAGCCTTGTATTGAGTTGTGACTTAAACACTCTTATGTAAGTCATATGTTCATTACTTTCTAGAATTAATCAACTTGAATCAACCAATTTCTTTTGTAAGTTATAAGCTCTTTACTTTCTTAAAAGTAGCATGAATTCATCATTTTTAACAAGTGACGAATTTAACCTCCTAGGTTTTAAAGAAACAATATTTTACACAAAACGTCTCATGTAGCCAAGAAAGACCAGTTTCTTGCGACATAACATTCTCTGTGGCTCTTGAATAATTTCTCCCACTCTGTCTTCTAAAATAAACTTGTATTTTAGAAAGACAAACTTTCACGAGCCGCAAGAAAAGAAAGGGAAAAATGAGCATTTGTTTCTTGTGAAAACTTACAAATATGGTACCCTTACCATTTCATATCTCATATGATTTAGTGGAAAAAATAATTTAGACAAAATGATAAAATCCCCAAGGGATCAAGTAACTCAAAGTAACTTGATCGAAGTCCAAACCATATCGAATAGCGTTTGATTTCTTATCCAACCACACATTGTCCCATAATGTGTGTTAAGAGAGAGTAACTTGTGATATTAAATCACCTTTCCTTTGGCTTATATCAAAGTCTTCACTTTGATAATCCCATCACGACCAAATCGTGATTCTTTGAATACTTTGAACTTCTTCAAATATTTCTCTATTTACCTTAGTAAGTGAACATATTAGTGTCAACTTAAATCGTTGGTAAAAGAAAATGATCAACCTATTTTGGATCAATGATTTACAATCTCGATCTCCTTTTCAACCAAAAGGTACGAGATATCTTGCTTTGAATACAAGATACGCATATACCATTAACAATCTAGTGGTTTCAAGAGTACTCGATAACTCTTTGCGTTCATCATTCCAAAATTTTAAGGTTTAATCTTGGGTTACCAATTTTGAGTCTTGCATCATCTTCATGATATATCATTCTAGTTTGGTTTAGAATATAATCACCTTGATAATGGGCTAGCCATACATCAAATCGTGGTGTATAGGGTCACAAAAGTGAAACCTCTTTTGTATCTTAACAAGTTTGTATTCTTATTTAGAGTTTATGCACTTAATAGTCACAATTAAGTACAACTCCAATCCCGAAAACTAGATTTAGTACACAATGACTCTATCTCTCGATATTGTTGCTAGTCGTCATATTCTAATCATTCTATGTATCGCATACAATGATGAAAACCTCCACGGTTTCTAATCTTGACGAAATGGTACTAGCAAAATTTATGTCAATCATATAAACATATAAAGAAGAAGATCCTATTAGATGTCCCACAACTAATTTGTTGATCCTTCAATAATTTGGGGTAGTTTCCTCTCTAGTGTCTAACATTTAAGACAATGGAAACTTTATCGGTCGGAATTGATAGGTTTAGTATCGTCATTCTCAACAACTTTACTTTTAACATTACCTTGTATCAATTCCATTATAATCTTTACTTCTTGAACCTCGTCCTTATCTTAACGGTTTAAGAGAATGCTCCCACTCATTTCAATGAGTCTTTGCTTTGAGAAGCAAAATTGAATCCATGAAGATTACTCTTCATTTGTTCGTTTTTAGTCTTAAAACTTTCATTGAAGTGGTTGCGCTATTTTGGTCAATTACGAATTCTGACAAAACTAATTACCAAAATAATTTATCGCTTCAAGGTACTTAATTCAATTAAGCATATGAAACATAGTCCATTGTAAGTATAAGTGTTAGTCAAGAATCAAAAACCTGTTTGATAATGAATAACTTTAATCTATACTCTTTACAAGAGATCCTTAGCAATGGTTCGTTTGAGGTTTTAGAAGCAAATTCAAATTTTGTCTTTAGTTACGATGTTTTAATGGAGATTCGTTATCAAAATCGAAATTATATCGTATATGAATTGTGGTAAAGAAATAGAACAATATAACAACGGAATAGTGGAAAACTTAACATTTATCGTTTCATTAATACTTGTAAACAAGTATAGCATTTACATAGTGACCTCTACCCAACTATGATAAATGATTCCAAGATCCAAATTCATATTAACTTGGGCACGGTGGGGCCGATACATCCCTTATCAATATAACTCGGTGGATTAACTCTTTAATCGATTCTACTTTTAGAACTCTTGGTCGATAAAATTACATTAACATTTATCTTTAGCCCAAAACACATCCGACAAGGGCACGGTGGGGCCGATACATCCCTTATCAAAAACTTTTGTTGAGTTCAACCCAAATTTCGAATAAATGTGTCCATGATCCAAATCCACATCAACTTGGGCACGGTGTGGCCGATACATCCCTTATCAACATGAATTCGGTGGATTAACATTCATCACCCACTTCCCCTACGTAACAAGGTTTGTACCCCGGAGTGGCCGAGCGCACTCCCTCACGAAATAGGTTTTCATGGTTTCTACTCTTTGGTAAGGCTAAGTCTCAATTGTTTATTTTAGCGAGAGGTCATGTCAATTTATTATCTATCACGTTTTAAGTGAACTAAAGCGGTGAACTACGATAATTGTAATTGACACGGTCGATAAACTCGATAAAAAGACAATGCATGTTTAGTTATGGCGATTTAGCAATGCATGTGACATAAAATAAAATGCAAGCATAAAAGTAAATAAATCCTAGTATGGCCTTTCCTAAAATAGAAAAACTATTTAACTATTACATTTCGGAAACCAACTCCATTGGTCCCTTGAACTTCGGTTGTGACACGCATCTCGAGGTAACACCGTCTTTATGTATCGCCATTCTTGAAGAAATCCGTCTTTGGGAACTCCGGAATGAATAAAATTACATAATAAATTACATAATTTCCTATTATACATTTGTAACTAAAATAAAATAAATCTATTAAATTACAAAACGGTGATACGAGATCACAATAAAATTACAACCGAATCGATATTCCCATACATTTCGGGAAATACCAATTAAAATCTAAGGCCATACTAAGTAAAATTACATAATTCAAAATTACATAAATTAAAATTATGACAATCATAAAGAAAATGCAGCATTATAATATGTATGAACATGCTCAATTTTATGCTAAATCGCCTTTGAATAGCCAATATCGTATATTACTCGGTTTTTACGGATTTGCGTGATTTCAACATTTTATAATCACAAAAATACATAAACTCATATTTATGCATAAGTTAATTACCCTAACCTCTTAGGACTCAAAATTTAGTCTTCACTAATAATTTGACCATAATTAACCTATATTTTATAGAATTGTTCATAAATGGACCAAAAAATACAAAAATAAGCTATAAACTTCAAATAAATCACAAAATTTCAAATAAATTCAAAATTTTAAATTTAAACTCATGAACATTCTGGAAAAATACCATGACACTCATAATGTTCAAAAACTTAGGTTAAAAAATTTCGAAAATTTTCCGGAAAAACAATGTTGCGGTTTATCGGTTTTAACAAAAATAATCATAAAAACATGGAAAAATTATATTCATAAACTTTTCAATTTTAGATCTGATAATGATAATAAAATGCAACATTTTATGTTTTTCTTTTGTCATAGAGTATGTTTTATCAATATTTCACTAATAAAGTCACTATTCATGCCATTTTTCTTCAAAAATCCATAAATCATGCAAAAAGACTTCATTATAGCCTATTATTTTACACATCTTGTAAAATTGCATGTGACAACATACTAAATTTCTATGACCAGATTCGAAATTTATCTCATATTAACCTATTTATCACTTAAATCCGAATTTAATAATGAAAAATCCATTTTTCGAGCATAAAAACTCATAAAATTATGAAAATTTCCAGATCATCTAAAAATAATATATGTGAAAACATATCCAAAAACCACTGAAAAATTCGAAGTTTAGCTAATTTTCGTCCAAAAATGACATTTTTATCATAAAAATCACATTTTAATGCCAATATTATATAAAATGAACAATAAAATCCATAAATTAACCAAAATATCCTAAATACATTTTAGGATCAGAAACTTTAACATGCAAAAATTATTTTCGTGATATGTCATAATAACACAAATTTACAAGTTTTATATGTTAATCGTATAACTCGGAAAAACTTTTAACCGATTTGCATGCAAACAACCAAGGCTCTGATACCGATTGAAGGAAATGTAGATCTATATACTAACATATTCATATATGTTTTAATTTAATTTGTCATAAAATTAAAGTTGGATTTTATGCATGCAAACTAAAACAAAAGAAGATAAGAAAACATTTTCTCACCATATGAATTCGGTCATATTGGGCACCAACAAGATCTCCTTCTTGTTAGTTCTTGAGCTTTCCAATAATGGATGAACATACAAAAATCCCAAAGTAGAGATTCTCCAATTAGTAGCACCCAAGACAATCCCTTAATCCCACAAATAAACATGTACTAGATGTTTGTATTGTAGTTTACCTTAAAATCTATTACTAATACTCATATACTACTTCTAGTAATCTTAGTAATTTTTATGAACAATTTTAATCAAATACTCATCTTTTTAATGAATATTAAGGAGAGAGAAGAGAGAATATTCATGAACATTTTGCATGTTATATGAGAATGAAAGATGTGTTAATTAAGAGAATAAAAATTCTCTATTATCCCACACAAAAACCGGTGGCCTAAGGCTTGCATAGACCATAATTATTTTGCTTTTTGTCTTCACAAGACAAGTAGGTGTAAGGCTTTTTGCATGGTCAAGTCACTATCAAGTGTCTTTAGACAAAAGAATAAGACAAATGAACAAGACAAAAATCTAAAGCCTTGTCCACCAAATTTCGGTTTCTATGTTTGTAATATGGAGTCCATTTTATTTTTGTCAATTGTACAATTGTATGTCATGTGACATGTGACATGTCTTATGTCATGTTTTAATTTAAAATGCATATTTAACAAATTAAATATCATTTATAAATTAAATAAATCATATTTAACAAATTGACTAGTAATGTAAAATTACTTTCTCATAAAATGGTCATTTAATTACTAGTTAGTATAATTCACAATATCTTGTAATTATAACTAACCTATCATTCTCATCTCGCGCGTTTCGCAAACACCGATTAATTTTAGTAATATAACTTCTTAAATTACTAAATAAAATCTCATTTAATCACATTATAATAAGATGTCATTTTCTCTCTTATGATAATTTGTTCAATTTTAAGGAATTAATTAATCTGTATCGGTATACAATTAATTAACCTTTTCAATTAAGGGAATCGTCTTTTAGGTGTGACCTCAAGGGATCAATCGATCACCACCGTCGCATCGACGTAATGTCAAACTCTAGCCAACCAATCATTACCGATATGTGTGGATCAGTTGACTATATATATGTAATGTATCATCCCTTCCGTATTCTTGTAATGAGATTTAATAATGATATTTAAATCATGTGATCGCACTATTGTTGAGGACACATTTCCCAACACTATTTTCCTACAAATTTCAAACGACGGCAATTAAAACCGTCATTTTAAAAAAATGATAGTGAAAATTCAAAATTCACTATTTCTTCAATTTTCAAACGACGACAATTAAAACCGTCATTTTCAAAATAATAGTTGGAAATTAAATTCCACTATTTTCACCACACATGTCAACGGCGGCAACATAAACCGTCACTTCAAATAGCGAAAATTCAAAATTCGCTACTTCCTTCAAAACTCAAACAAACGGCGATTAAAACCGCCACTTCAAATTCAAAAACAAGTAGTGAAGATTTAAAATTCGATATTCCTTCAAATGTCAACAGGGGGCTTCCTCGCGGAACCCCCTTATTTAAAAAACAATAATAGTTAAATTCAAAATTCACTATATCCACGGCGGCATCAAGAGTCCGCTACTTCCAAAACAAGCCCATCCAACGCGGCTATTCTCACGGTCGATCAACCGACCGCCCCATGGCTGGCTAGCCTTACTACGCATCTGTGGGATTTTTCTGTATGCATCCCTTTATATTCAAGGATTATAACGAATTTTATGAAGATGATCACTAGTCATAAAATAAAATTACATAAACAAAAGTAAAGGATTAAGAGATAACCTTCGGTCCTAGCAAATACGGCCTATGAACAATATCGCAATGATATTCTCCTATCAGTTGCACCCAAGATGATATGAGATATGCCCTTTGATTGTGCTAGAATCGATCCAAATTTTCTGTAAAAATTTAGGTTATTTTTGTGTTTTCTGATGAGAGGAGAGATTAGGTTAAAAGAGAATTAGAGTTGAGAAAATGATCTCCCTTTCCCTTTTTATTAAAACCGAAAATGGGAGTGAATAAGGGAGATATTATCTTCCCTAAATTCGGCCCATATCACCGAAATAAGGAGTATAATTTCCTTATTTTCGGTTATTCCAAAAATGTATAAAATGTGTTAAATTGTCATCTAGTGAGGATCGAACCCATGACCTCTTGGTTTGCGTACCCTCACTATTACCACTATGACACATTCATCTTGTTGATATTAAATATAAACGATTACATTTAATTACGAATTAACAGATTAATTCGTCCAAGCTAACATTACATACATTTAATTAAATATAACTTATTATATTCAATTTACGAATTGACAGTTAATTCGTCTCAACTAATATTATTTAATCTTCATTAAATAATTGTCTCATCAACACATTGACTAACTGTTTAGTCATATTAGGCATCAATATGATTATATTTCTATAACCACATCTCTCAAACACATCCTATAGGTGTGACCTTTAGGGACCAGTTGATCACCGTCATCTGTATGATAATAACGTCAAACTTTCTAGCAAGCCGACCGTTATTAGGTAATCGTTAATCAACTGATTAAAATACGAAGTATACCCTTGTGAACCTGTAAGAGATTTACAAATGTTATCACACTAATTTGTGGAGGACACAAGCTCCAACAGCATCACGGTTGTCGAGCCCTCCTCATATACGCCCCATGGCTAGCGAGCCTTACTACGCATCGCGGCTGGCGAGCCCTCCTCAATTACGCCCCATGGCTGGCGAGCCTTACAACGCATCGCGGCTGGCGAGCACTCCTCATATACGCCCCATGGCTGGCGAGCCATAACACGCATCGTGGCTGGCGAGCCCTCCTCATATACGCCCCATGGCTGGCGAGCCTTAACACGCATCGCGGCTGGCGAGTCCTCCTCATTTACGGACCATATCTGGCGAGCCTTTCTCCGCAAACACGCAAAGACATATCCGAAGATGCCTCAGGTATAACTCCTTCTTGTGGCTGGCAAGCCTTTGTACGTAGTCTAACGGACTTTAAACGGCCCGCACGGACAGTCGACAGACTCTAAACTGTTCCCGACAATAGGTCCTTGGCTCGTACCCTCGAGTTGCCTTGGCGTCGCCCTTCCCGACGGCAGGTCCTTGGCCCGAATCCTTTCGAGCCACCTTGACGTCGCTTGGGTCTCCAGGTTGTAATCTTCGATTGACCTGGGGGCTCTACTTTGAATTTCGCCCTGTCCAAGCCTCAGTCAAAGTGGGGGCTCAGAGATACCCGATGCTCTGCTGAGACTCCAACAAACACCCGATGATTATCGGACTATAACATGCTTTGGAATCGCGACGTTTGATCGACAATTCGTGTACAACTTTACGTCGGAAAACTTAAAACAATTTCGAAAATAAAACATTTTAAAACTTTTCAAAAGTACCTGGAGTGTTTAATGCATGACGACGGGGTCACAATGACCCTAACTAGAGTCAAAACCGACACGGACCAAAAACCGACTCAAGAATTCAAATCCCGACTCCAACAACGAGTCAAACCGAGTCAAACACAAAAAACAACCATTCAAATGCTTCCATGTTAAGATTTCCCGGATTCATGTATGGTCAAGTACCAAACATGTGCATACAAATCCTAGGATAGAACAAATCATGATTGCATTTGTGTGAAAGCGACAAGACACCTCGAAGACCCGCGACGTGGCTCGCGCCTCTTTTAGCAGCCTAGGTGGCCACGTCGCTTAAAACTTACACAACCACTCATTTTCCTATAAATACCCCTCAAATGCCCCCATTTGAGAACTTACGCGAGTGTCCGCCCCCTCTTTCTCCCTTAAAATTCTAGACTCGACTTCCTAAGTCGCAATCCGACGCGTATTTGTGACCTACCGATCGTAAATACAAGTCTTACACATTGTTTGGTACCGTCATCGTACATTAAATCACTTGACCGACCACTTCGACCACTACACCATCACTAAACTTAATAAAACACTCTTTTTACTTACTAAAACGGTTTTAAACCGAGTCTTTTCCGACCAAACGAGTTGATACACTTACGTCGATTTCTCGCCATAACCAAGCATGTAAGTATGAGGGTGTAAAAATCCTTCTTTTATCATGTCTTTACTTGTTTCATGACTATAACATGCTAAATCATGCATAACATGGTCCAAAACATGGGAAGAATGAGCCAAAACCGGACTTTTTGGTTGAGGCAGAGGCTACTTATGTAGCATACAAGCTCGCGCCTAAAGCAGCTTGCCCAGCCTTAAGTCCAATCCGTGTTTGGTCTCTTCTTTTCCTCTTCAACCTATTTTCATAATTGTAATCGGTTTTTACCATTTCAAGTATTTTCAAACCCTTTTACTTATTTTTACAAGTTTTTAACCATAAAGCATTTTTCACCCTTGGTTCTTAATACCATGACAGTTTAATCCGTGTTTCGGTGATAATATTTGGTTAATTACATTTAAAAGGTATTTTAAAACCTTTTATTTCATTTCTTTACATTTTGGAAGGTATTTTAAAGCCTTTTATCATTTCTTTACATTTCCAAAATAAATGTATTAGTCACCAACACAAAGTCATCCTTGGTTCTACATACCATGTCGGATTTTAACCCGAGTACGATGATGAGTATTGACTAATTATATTCAAATGAACTTAAAAAAACTAATTCATAATTATTTTCAAAACTATTCATGTCAAGCTTGTCAAGTCGAACCCGACATCGAATATCATCAAAACAATGATGATTATTGGAGTCTCGTTCCTCAAGTCAACAAATACGACCTAAACGGTCCTTTCAAACCAAAACGGGTCAAATACCCGTTTTTTAACACGTTTTATAAACGTTTTTCAATGGTCAGAATGCGTCTTATACCGTTGACTGACCCGCGCCTAAACAAGCCATTTCTTTTCTTATTTTCAAACCAGGGGAGACCCCCTTACATCGCCAATAGGCTCGCGCCTCATCTGGCGGCCTGGTGTAGGGTTTGTTCCCTTTCCAGCATTAGTCTAGGACGATCCCAACTCCGGCTAACTCGGATATAGGACGTATCAGACGACTAACTTGCTCATTCAAAAACCGTATTTGCAAAACGTCTTATTAAGACAAATGGATCACGATATGCACCATAAACCTAATTTGGTAAATGGATGTTTAATTTTCGTCTTGCATGCAAATCAACCATAAATCCAACTCGACATCTTATACTTAATACTTGGATTAAATCAACCGACTTAGAAAAGCTCTCACATGTTAGGTTTAAATTATTGGATGCGCATTCATGCATTTAAACCGTTTTATTAACTTTTGCATTCAACCAACCAAGATCGATCAGTAGAGGCCGCTACCGCGGGCGGGATTGGGTGTCTGATTAAAGGGCTTACCAATACGTACCTTCACCTCATACTCAGAAACTTTGGATAGTTGACGACCTTATCCAGGGCGTACGAGTGTCATTCTAGAGATAGGATGCTAAAGAGGGACGATTCCTTATCTTTAGTACCTATGTCAAACTCTGCTTTGTGCTTCGTTTAACTGAGGTATAAAGTGGATTCGAACGGGTTCCAAGCATCCCACAAATGCTTAGTGGCGACTCTGAACATCTCTAATCATTTCGAGACCCTTACCGAGACGAAACCGACCGATCTAACACGATCCGGTCGAAAGCATTTTTTACGCTGCCGTGCGTGGCTTTCAAGAGTCCGCTGCCATCGTCCACTGATCGGCTAGGCATACGCAGGTGAGCGCACGTCCACACGAGTAACCGTCCTCGATCGAGTGGCATGAGGGCTCGATCGAGGAACCTCTTTGACGGATTAATTTCCGAAATTTCCTAAAACACGTATTTTTGTTATATAAATTCTAAATTCGTAGGATTTATTAGGTTACACTTTTTATTACTTTTAGACGGCTGAAAACTTACTTTAGCATTCATACCTTATTCTTAATCTTTCCTTGTTAATTACTAAGGTACTAATCATTCTTCATTAATTAAATCATTCAAGTTTTATGCTTTCAATTGATTGTTATTATTTCATGTATTTAATTATGTTGTCATCCATCTTTATTGCTATTGTTGAATTCTCTATGAGTAGCTAATCTCTCTATCTAGGATGAAGGGGATCTGGGTTAATTAGGAAGGGGAATATTAATTGATTGCTAATAATATCATATGAATTATCGTTTGATTATTGTTCTTATTCTAATTAATTGATTTAGGGCCTGAATTGATAATTAGTGTAGCGAATTAATACTTTCACCGACAGGGTTAGAATTAATATAGGCTGCGATAATCAAATAGATTGTGTTTAATATTAGCTATTGCATGTTAGATTTGATCTAAAGGACATAATAGAGTTATTCAATCTTGTGACCTTAGATAATTCGATTGACCTAGCAATTGATTAAGAAACTCCACATAACTGACCTAGTGAACCGGAAATCCTAGACTCTTAATTATTATTGTTATACACCTTTTATTTACTTGCAATTTAGTTGATAGAAAACAAACAAACCAAAACCCCCAAGAAATCGGTTACCTTCAGACGATCTAAATATTAGCAAACTGATTATTACCGCCTCCCTGTGGATTCGATACCTGTCTTGTCGCTAACTATTTTGTTAGTACTAAGATTGATTTATTTTGATATTGGTGATACGACTTTAGCCTTACCAAATTTGGCGTCGTTGCCGGGGAGGCAACAATTTTCTTGTTTGTTCCTGTTTATTTTGTCTTTTTGCCTCAAGGAACCTAGTTCCTTAAAACCGTTCTCACACTTTTCTTGTTAGTTTCGTGTATGCCCAGGTCAACTAGGTCCGAGATCCTTCCAATAGATCCCGAACCAGAAGAGACTTTTAGCTACTGACGAAAGTTTCAGCAAGAAGTGGGTCAAGTAGAAGACTTGAGTATACTTGACGTTGAGACGCAGCACTCTATTACTTCAGAAAATTAACCCTTTGAAGAGGACATTCTTTCTGATCTCGAAATTCTAGTTGAAGTTCACGTTCTTGAGATTACCACCATGCCTACTCTAGCCAGTCACTCCGAGCCTACCTTGGCTTCTATCCCAAAAGGATTTAAGCTTCCTACTACTGATAATGGCACCTTTGAAATTCGTCCATCTTACATCAATTTGGTGGAGCAGAATTTATTTGGAGGAGCAGTTGCTGAGGATCCTACGACACATATGGAGAAATTTGTCACTTATTGCCGTTCTATCCATTTAACAGCTGGGGTGACACAAGATCGTGTAAAGCAGGTGTTCTTTCCCTTTTCTTTGAAGGATTGAGCTACAGAATGGTTGCGAGATTTGGATATGGTTGATCAAGGAGTTACAGACTGAAATACTCTAGCTCTTGCTTTCTATAAGAGGTACTTTCCACCACAAAAGACCAATGCATTGAGAAATCAGATTACCAGCTTTAAACAGACGGCCATAGAATATTTGAATGAAGTGTGGGTTCGCTTCAAGAGGTTAGTGCGTTCGGCCCCCCATCATGGTTTTGAGAAGTGGTTTCTTTGTAACCAATTTTATAATGTGTTATATGTTGATCACCGTGCTTTATTAGATTCTTTAGCTAATGGGAGGTTTCAGGACAACACTACATCTGATGGCGCGTGGAAATTAATTGATCAGATTTCTACCCATACTGCTAAGTATGGAAATCCAAGCGGAAGTGTCCGTGGAAGTGGGGGAGATAGTGGTGTTGCAGCACAGCTAGAGGCTCTTTCTGCCCAAATTGCTGAGATGAAGACTACCCAATCATTGGGTAATAAAGAGAGGGTTCATGCTACTAGTCAACAACAAGAGGAGTCTTGTGCTTGATGTGGATTAGACGGTCATAATGCAGCTGAGTGTTTGAGCACATTGGAGCAGGTTAATGCTTATCAGTCTTACAGACAAGGTACACAAGGCACACCTTTCTCCAACTTTTACAATGAAAGAACGAAAGAGCATCCTTTCCTTCAATGGTCTAGTCAGAATGTGTAAAATCCGCAGCCGCAACAACCACAAAAGAATACTTATATACCTCCTAACAATCGTGGTATTCAACCACAAGGAGGATATCAAAGGCAGAATCAAGGAGGTCAGCAGTTTAACAAACAATATCAACAACCTCCTTAACAAGCTCCAAACAATGAGATGACAGAGTTGCGCAATCTTTTGCACCAAACTTTGTCAATGCAGCAAAAGCAGACGGCTCAAATTTCTGAGTTGATTGCTCATAATAAGATACTGGATACCCAGGTGGCTCAGATGGCAGTTCAAAATCCCTCAAAACAGCCCGGAGGTCTTCCTCCTCAAGCTAAGCAAGCCCACGAGCAAGCTAATGTCATTCATTTGAGAAGCGGTACCACATATCAAAATCCGGAATTGCCAAGTCTTGATGAAAATTTTTGCCACGAATGATAATGAGGTACCTTATATGAATCCTAAGGGATTGGTCTATTTGGAGCTAAGTGACGATGAAAAAGAAGTTGGCGAACTTGAAACACGAGTTGAGAATAAAAGCGAGAAAAATCAAAACAGCGAATCTGCCAAGGTTCCTCGATCAAGTAGCATCGGGCTCGATCGAGGAACTTCAGTACTCGATCGAGTGTCATCAGGGCTCGATCGAGGAACCTCCCTGGTCGATGACGGTGTTTCAAAAGTTGATTCTAAAGCAAAGGAAGCCGAGCCGATTACTATTGCACAACCTTTTCCGCATCGTCAACAAAAGTCTAAGCCGGACAAGCAATTTGGTAAGTTTATGGAGGTAGTGAAGAACTTATAGGTAAGTGTTCCTTTTATTAAATTAATCACTCAAGTGCCGGCTTACGCGAAGTTCATGAAAGAAATTCTGACAAGGAAGCGATCCTTTGATGCAGTGAAAACCATTGCTTATACTGAAAAGTGCAGCGTCGTGTTGCAAGCTAATTCACCATCTAAGCTTAAGGATCCAAGGATCTTTTCTATCCCTTTTTCATATTGGTCATCTTGCTAGTAGTAAAGCTCTTTGTGATTTAGGCGCTAGCGTTAGTGTCATGCCTTATTCCATTTGTCAGAAATTAAATATGGGTCAAATGACTGTTACTAATATGACTTTGCAGATGGCTGATTGATCTATTAAACACCCATTGGGGGTGTTGGAGTATGCTCCCGTTCGAATTGGGAAATGCTTTATTCCCGTATATTTTGTTGTCTTAGACATGGCTAAGGACAACCAAATTCCTATCATCTTGGGTAGACCATTCCTATACAAAGCGGGGGCGGTTATAGATGTTAGGCAAGGAAGACTGACTTTAGTTGTGGGGGATGATACTATTGTTTTTAACTTAGAAAAGCTTTAAAATATCCCATGATAGAAGAAACTTGTCATAGTATTGATATTGTTGATTTTACTATTAATGAGTGTCTTTCTATATGTTTAAACAGGGATCCCCTAGAGATTGCCAATGTTTCTGATTCAGCTGCTGAGATGGGTTCATGGAGTCTAGAAATTCATGAGATTGAGAAATTGATAACTGGAGAAGAATTCCCACATCAAAAGGTATACAGTTTAGGTGTCTCATCTAAGGTTACTGAGGTAAAGAAACCTGAACTAAAACCCCTTCCCTCTCATCTTAAGTATGAATTTCTCGATGACTTTGAAATGAACCCAGTAATTGTCAATGCTAGCCTAACTGAAGGTCAACTTTCTGCTTTGTTGACTGTTTTGAGAACTCATAAAAAGGCCATTGGGTATAGCATTTATGATTTACAAGGCATTAGTCCTGACTTTTGTATGCATCGTATTCACTTGGAAGAAGGCCACAAGCCTAGTGCACAGGGTCAGAGATGACTAAATCCTCCAATGCAGGAGGTGGTAAGAAAAGAGGTACATAAATTACTAGATGCTGGCATTATTTTCTCTATATCTGATTCTAAATGGGTCAGTCTTATCCAAGTTGTACCTAAGAAGGGAGGTACTACAGTAGTAAAAAACGAGAAAAATGAATTAATTACTACTATACTTGTTACAGGTTAGAGGATGTGTATTGATTATAGGAAGTTGAACATAGCTACTAAGAAAGACCATTTCCCACTTCTTTATATTAACTAAATGTTAGAGAGATTAGCATGTCATAGTTATTTCTGTTACCTAGATGGCTACGCCGGTTTCTTTCAGATACCCATTCATCCTGACGATCAGGAGAAGACTACTTTCACATGTTCTTATGGTGTATTTGCTTATAGGAGAATGCCATTTGGTTTATGTAATGCCCCAGCTACCTTTCAGCGTTGTATGATGGCCATATTTTCTGATTACATAGAGTCTATTATGGAAGTCTTTATGGATGATTTCAGTATTTATGGTACTGATTTTAATGTTTGCTTGAGAAACTTGACTAAGGTTTTACAGCGCTGTGAGGAGAGAAATCTTGTGCTTAATTGGGAGAAGTGCCACTTTATGGTTACTGAAGGGGTGGTACTCGGTCATTTGGTGTCAGGTAAAGGTATCCAAGTGGATAAAGCTAAGGTTGAGGTAATTGAGCAACTCCCGTACCCGGTTAATGTTAAGAGTGTGCGTAGTTTTCTTGGTCATGCAGGGTTCTATCGCCGATTTATTAAGGATTTTTCAAATATTGCTCAACCTCTAACTCAGCTGCTTCATAAAGCTACACCTTTTGTGTTTTCTGATGAGTGTGTTAAGTCTTTTGATAGGATTAAACAAGCTCTTATCTCAGCTCCTATAATCCGATCTCCGGACTGGAGCCTTCTTTTTGAGATTATGTGTGATGCCAGTGACTATGCAGTTGGAGCTGTTTTGGGGCATAGAGAAGACAAGATGTTGCATGCTATTTACTATGAAAGTAAGACTCTTGATGATGCGTAGATCAACTATGCTACCACAGAGAAGGAGATTCTTGCAGTTGTCTATTCTTTAGATAAATTTAGAGCTTGTCTTGTTGGTTCTAAAGTTATTGTTCATACTGACCATGCAGCACTAAAGTATCTTTTGACTAAACAAGAAGCTAAACCACGACTTATTAGATGGATTTTATTATTGAAAGAGTTTGATTTAGAAATTCTTGATAAGTCTGGTGCTGAGAATGTTGTTGAAGATCACTTGTCTAGATTGAGATTTGCAGGAAGATAGATTTTTCCTATTGATGACTCTTTTCCAAATGACCATCTACTAGCTATTGCTGCGAACACTCCATGGTTTGCAGATTATGCTAATTACTTGGTTGGAGGTATTCTTCCTCTTGACTTGTCTTACCAGCAGAAGAAAAGATTTATGCATGATGTGAAGCGGTATTTCTGGGATGATCTATAATTGTTCCGGGAATGCGAAGACGGTATTTATAGACGATGTATTCTAGAGGGTGAGGTACATGCCATCCTATCTCATTGTCACTCTTCTTCTTATGGTGGTAATCATGGTCCTTCTAGGACATTTGCTAAGGTAATGCAATCAGGTTTCTTTTGGCCTACCATCTTGAAAGATGCTACTACTTTTGTCCGTTCTTGTGATGCGTGTCAAAGAACATGTAATATTTCGCAAAGGCATGAGATGCCTCAGACTGGAATCTCAGAGGTGGAGATTTTTGATGTTTGGGGTATTGATTACCAAGGGTCATTCCCTACTTCTCATGGGAATCAATATATATTATAGCTGTAGATTATGTTTCTAAATCGGTGGAGGCAATTGCTGTGGGCATAGGCCCACCTGCGTATGCCCAGCAGATCTGTGGACAACAGCAGCGGTTTTTTTTAAAGCCACGCTCGACGGCGTAAAAATGGTTTCGACCGGATCGCTTTAGATCGGTCGGTTTCATCTCGGCAAGGGTCTCAAAACAATGCAAGAGATGTTCGGAGTCGCCACTAAGCATTTTTGGGATGCTTGGAACCCATTAGAATCCACTTTATACCTAGGTCAACCAAGGCAAAAAGCGGTGTTTGACATAGGTACTAAAGATAAGGAGTCGTCCCTTTTTAGCATCCTATCTCTAGAATGACTCTCGTATGCCCTGGATAAGGTCGTCCTCTATCCAAAGTTTCTGAGTAAGTGGTGAAGGTAAGTATTGGGAAGCCCTTTAATCAGACACCCAATCCCGCCCGCGGTAGCGGCCTCTACTGATCGATCTTGGTTGGTTAAATGCAAAAGTTGATAAAACGGGTAAATGCATGAATGCGCATCCACTAGTTTGAACCTAACATGTGAGCTTTCTGTGTCGGTTTGTTTAATCCAAGTATCAAGTATAAGATTTCAAGTTGGATTTAATGTTGATTTGCATGCAAGACGGAAATTAAACATCCATTTACCGAATTAGGTTTATGGTGCATAACGTGATCCATTTGTCTTAGTAAGGCATTTTGTAACTATGATGTTGAATGAGCAGATTCGTCATCTGATCCATCCTGTATTCGGGTTAACCGAAGTCGGGATCGTCCTGGACAAATACTGGAAGGGGAACAGACCCTGCATCAGGCAGCCGGAAGAGGCGCGAGCCTGTTGGCGATGCAAAGGGGTCTCCCCTGGTTTGAAAAATAGAAAAGTGAGTGGCCTATTTAGGCGCGGGTCAACAGACGATGGAAGACGTCTTCTGACCACTGAAAAAGTTTGTAAAATGTATTGAAAAATGGGTGTTTGAACCCGTCCTGATTTGAAAAGACCGTTTAGGCCGCTTTAGCGTTGATTTGAATAACGAGGCTTGAATAATCGTCATTATTTTGACAATATTCGATGTCGGGTTCAGTTTTGCAAGCTTGACATGAATAGTTTTGAAAATGATTATGAACTAATTGTTTTAAGTTCATTTGTTTGTAATTAGTCAACAGTCATCATCGTACTCGGGTTAAAATCCGACATGGTATATGGAACCAAGGATGATTTTGTGTTGGTGACTAATACATTTGTTTTGAAAATGTAAAGAAATGAGAAAGGCTTTAAAATACCCTTCAAAATGTAAAGAAATGAAATAAAAGGCTTTAAAATACCTTTTATAATATAATTAACCAAATATTATCACCGAAACACGGATTAAACCGTCATGGTATTAGGAACCAAGGGTGAAAAATGTTTTATGGTTAAAAACTTGTCATAAAAAAATGAAAGATTTGACAAATACTTGAAATGGTAAAAATCGATTACAAATATGAAATAAAAATGAAGGAGATGAAGAGACCAAACACGGTTTGGATTTAGGTTGAGCAGGCCGCTTTAGGCGCGAGCCTATGTGCTACATAAGTAGCCTCTGTCTCAACCAAAAATCCGGTTTTGGCTCATTCTTCCTATGTTTTGGACCATGTTATGCATGATTTAACATGTTATAGTAATAAAACAAATGAAAACATGATAAAAGAAGATTTTTACACCCTCATACTTACATGCTAGGCTTGTGGCGAGAAACCGACGAAAGTGTATCAACTTGTTTGGCCGGAAAACTCGGTTTAAAAACCGTTTTAGTAAGTAAAAGAGTGTTTGTTAAGTTTAATGATAGTGTAGTGGTCGAGATGGTCCGTCAAGTGATTTAATGTACGACGACGGTACCAAACAATGTGTAAGGCTTGTGTTTACGATCGGTAGGTCGTAAACACGTGTCGGATTGTGACTTGAGAAGTCCAATCTAGAATTTTAAGGGAGAAAAGAGGGGACGGACGCTCGCGTAACTCTTAAATGGTGGCATTTGAGGGGTATTTATAGGAAAATGGGTGGTTATGTGTGTTTTGAGCGACGTGGCCGCATGGACTGCTGAAAGAGGCACGAGCCATCTCACACGTCTTCGAGGTGCCTTGTCACTATCACACGATGAAATCATGATTTGTTCTATGCTAGGATTTGGAAGAATTTGATTTGTACTTGACCATTTAGGATTCCTGGAAATCTTAACATGGAAGCATTTGAATGGTTTGTTTTTTGTGTTTGACTCGATTTGACTCGTTGTTGGAGTCGGGATTTAAATTTTGAGTCGGTTTTTGGTCCGGTGTCGGTTTTGACTCTAGTTAGTTTTGTTTGACTCGATTTGACTCCAGGTACTTTTGAAAGGTTTTGAAAAGTTTTGTTTTCGAAATCGTTTTAATTTTTCCGACGTATAGTTGTACACAAACTATCGATCAAACGTTGCGATTCCTAAGCATGTTGTAGTCCGATAATCATCGGGTGTTTGTTAAAGACTCAACAGATACTGGGTATCTACAGAGCCCCCACTTTGACTGAGGCTTGGACAGGGCGAAAGTCAAAGTAAAACCCTGAGGACGCGGGCCCACGGGGGCGAAAAGCGAAGCAAGCTTTTCTTTGTTGCATTTGTGGAGTCGCCACCAATTTATTGTGGAAAATTGGAAACCGTTCGAATACCTCGTGCCATGTCAAAACACAAAGTAGTTACATGAACACCAAGAACTCGTTACCCTTAGCATTCTATGTCTAGAATGACTCTCGTGGATGCCAATGAACACGAATGTTCACAAAGATCTGGAGTAAGGGGTGAGGGTACGTATTAGGAAGCTCTTTTGATTGAACACCTAATCCTGCCCGCCTCGATAGCGGCCTCTACTAATGATTAGGGAAGTTATTCATACTTGATATGTTGTCGATTATATGCATGTAATACAATATCCATTAGATTAATCCTAGCATTTGAGAATTAACTAAGTCGGTAGACACGTAGTTTAACATGCAATTGAGTCGAAGTAGAAATTTAGGATCGATTACATGTGAGAGCATACAAGCAATATGATAATAGAGAATAAAATACAATAATTACAATAATTACATTGGGTTTATTGATTTATGTCGAAAATACATCTAAAACGGATAATTTTGGGAAAAGAAAGAATAAATAAATTAACGAACAGATTAAGGGTGATAATACGATTAATAGTTAATTAAATACGTAATTAATAAACTAAGGTCAAGCAGAAACGGGATTTCAGGGACATAAATCAACCGGGAACAGGCGTAGCAGAGCTGCGTCCCTTGGAAGAGGCACATCAGTTGCTGCGTCTATTCATGGGTTGAGTTATGGCTGTGAAGCCGGAACTGCATCTCGTTAATATTCGTAGGTAAATTTAATGCTTGATTATGAATAGTTGACTCGGATAGAAGTGATTTAATATGTTATTTACATGTGAATTGGTCATAAAAACAATAAAACATGGATGAAATTAAATAGAATGGATTATTTACAAGATTAAAAGATTAATTATGAGAATTAATAATACAATTTAAACAAAATAAATTAATTAGGTTAAATAGGTTATTAACAGGACTAATGATGGTGACGATAAATAACAGATGAAAATATGCTAATGATGAATTTCAGAGACTCAATATGGATGAATCGAACCTCTAAAAACCAAATTTGATTTTAATGAAGAAAACCTGCAAATATGGATTATAAGGGATTTAAGTCGGGAATTTAAAAGATGAATTAAATACTAATAATGAATTACATGTTAAAATTATCATACTAGAATTATCGTGTTAAAAAGAACAATGAACAATTGAAGACGAAACAAAACAATAGGACGAACAGAAGACGAAGGAAGAAGGAAGGAAGCAGGAACTGCGGCAGCCTCAGGAAGAGGCGCAGCAGATGTTGCGTCCCTTCGAAGAGGTGCAGCAGTTGCTGCGTCCTTTCTCGACGTTTGTCTCCTGTTAATCCGTAAAAAAGGGGTTTAAAACAAGGTTTTATAAATCGGTTTTAAGAATATTTTCGACATAAATCTTACAATTATGATTACGAAAATAAATAACAATAATAAAATAAGGATTATACACCCTCAGACTTACATGTTTGATGAAACGAGATGAACTAAGTTAACGTTTAGTGATGCTCGACTCGAATGTACGACGAAAGTGCCCACTAAGAGGAAAACGAATAAGATTGATTAAGTTGATTGATTGTGGAGTTGGTCAAATTGGTCGGTCATGCAAAACGAGGGTGGTACTCAGATGGATCCGAGCTTACGTGGTCGAAAGTTTAAGCACGTTGACGCCAAAAAGTAAGAACGTGGTCTAGAATGCAAAGGGAGAAGAGAAGGGAGGACACTCGCGTGAGAAATATGTGAGACCGAAGGTCTCTATTTATACTAATCACACGGAGGAAATTAGGGTTTTAGGAGAAACTTTGGAAGTGAATCTGGAAAAGATACGAAACAATCGCAGAAAAGGACTGAGGAAGAGGCGCAGCAAGAGCTGTGTCTCTTGGAAGAGGCGCAGCTCCTGCTGCGTCTTTTCCTAAGTGGTTTCCTCCTGCGGAAGAAAGATTTCCGTGTTTCTATTATGGAATATCGGATTAATCTTATTTCCTTAATATTTTATATGATAATCTCGGGATATATGTTACCAAAGATCAAAAGATTGGAAAATATATGGAATAGAAATATCCGGAACGTTCCAGAACATTCTGACTCGGCATTTTAAATGGTTATTAGAAAATGAAGACGGTTTTTGACCCGGACTCCAAATGTACTCTAATTACCGCCAAAACGAACATATCGGCGCGTAGATGGCGACTATGAGGTAGACACACGTGTTTGAGCGACCACTTGACGATAAACTTACGAACTGTCACAAATCGTTCCATGTACCACACATGCGACCCAATCATCACCGGGTGGCTTGCGGGAGGTGCAAAAATGAGGTATCTACAGAGCCCCCACTTTGACTGAGGCTTGGACAAGGCGAAAGTCAAAGTATAGCCATCAGGTCAATCGAAGATTACAACCTGGCGACTATGGCGACGTGAGGCGGCTCAAGGGGTCTGAGCCAAGGACCTATCGTCGGGAACATTTTAGAGTCTGTCGACTAACGGGGAGGGTCGTTTAAAGTCCATTAGATTACGTAAGGAGGCTCGCCAGCTATAATAAGAGATCATACCTGAAGTTCCTTGAAACTCCAAGGGGAAATAAAACGCGATATTGGAAGAGGCCGTAGGACGTAGTCAGGAACTGCTTGGAGAAATCTGCTTGGGTCGGCTTCAAACAAACTTCGGAAGAGCTTGGGGTCGATGTTGATCTCCACGTGTTGAGAGGGGCAAATGTCAGTCCGTATACTCTCGCTGGGGGAACTGATGCGATCCCGCTAAGTGTTCACAAATTAAGATGTGGTCGTTGGTCACGGTCGAATCAAAACACAATTTATAGCTCCACAAACAACTCTACAATTAGTAAAGAGGCAAGTAAAGGTCGGATCCGAAGGGACGGGAGTTGAAATGAGATTTCTATTGCAACTAGTGGTGTCTAAGGGGGGTGTCACAAATTGGGTTGATGTAGAAGGTTACTAAACTAAAATAGCAATGAAAATAAACAAGCAAGATGAATTTAAGGGGTGTAAACAATTGATTAAAGGCACTAGGATGTCATGGGATCATAGGGGAATCATGGGATATGATCATACAAACATGTTCTCAAATTATAAGCAAGCAATTATTGTTGTGATGGATTGAGTTGGGTTATATCTTACAATCCTAGAAAAGTTTGGGTCCCGGAGCCCAATCGATTAGATTGTACAACACCTACAAGTCGACTTAATCTTCCCTACTCAACAACATGCATGGTCTAATGAGACTCGAGTTGGGTTATGTCTTACAAGTCTCATTGAAAAGATAGAAGATGATAGTAAATGCAAGGATTCATAGGCTTAGCCTTTCATCAAATATAACATGTGCATGAGTTGAGATCAAAACAAGCAAGCAAATAAAACATGAAAGCATATTAATTTAAGCATGAATCATTCCCCATGTTGGTTTCCCCTAATCACCCATTAACCCTAGCTAAGAGACTACTCACTCATTATCATGTTGATCATGCTAGCAAGGTTGTCAATCATACCAACAATATGAAACATGATGAATAAATGAAAGTAATTAACAATAATTAAAAAGGGATTAAGAGATTATACCTACTAATGATTCCAATAATAAAGCAAAGATAAAACAAGTACTAGAATGCTTGATTGAGAGGTTGTCAATCTCCCAACAATAACCCAAAATAATCTTCAATTACCCAAAATAAAGGATGAACAAAAGAGAGATTGAAGAACTAAAACTTGGATTAAAACTTGATTAATACTTTATTACAATATTAAAGAGAGATTTGATTGATATTAACTACACTAATTATTGATAAGAAGAACATGCTCCTCTAATTAGACTAATGGGGTATTTATAGTGGAAATTAGGGAGGATGCATTAGGGTTAACTAAGGGCTAAACTAGTAATTACACTTTTTAAGTTGAGCAAGGAGGAGCCGGTATTTTCTGAGAGAAGGGCTTCTTTCTTTGTAGCTTGGAGAAGACAATCCGTGCTGTGCTAGAATCCGGGCGGAATAGGGTCGGGACGGGCGGATTCTGGCGTTGGAATCCGAGCGGATTCAGGGGAATCCGGGCGGATTATGGATGGGGAATCCGAGCGGATTGTGGTAAAGCCGCTCGGATTGTGCTGCTGCGGGACGGACGGATTGGTGACAATCCGCTCGGATTGTCAGTCAGCAACAATTCTTCTTCTTTTCTTCCCTTTTCTTCATAAATTCCTTGGGGATTTCCTTGGGGACTCAAGCATCCTTTCTCAACTTTGCTCTTCTACTATAATATGTACAAAGGCCTTCTAATCTTGTCTCTCCTTGATGCTTGGTCATTGAATTCGATCAATTTAGTCTCATTTTGCCATGAAAATGCAAGATTCTTACTCCTTTCCTACCAAGGGATCAAAATCTCAAAGAATATGCAAAACAAAGAACTAAAGATAAGAAATGACCCAAATAAGCACTAAAAAGCATGGGAACAAGGCTAATTCGGGGGCTAAATATGCGCCAATTATGGTCACATCAAATATCCCCAAACCGAACCTTTGCTCGTCCTGAGTAAAGAGGTGACAAAGACTAGGACCAATACTAACCTATCCTAATAATATAGCCGATATGAGACAATTAGCGGGTCTCACTCCGCCCCTTCAACTCACAACAAGACAACCATGAGGTAGGATGCCTTCTTGCAAGGCAAAGTGGGTCTTGCCAAAATGGCGACACATCCAAACTTTAAGCACACAAAAACACATAATGGATGCATCTACAAAAAGAATAGCCACTCCCTCATCAAGTGGCGGAGGCACTAAAGAGGAACAAATTTAAGAGCATGTAATCCTTCACAAATACTAGTTCAACAAATTATTAAGTCTAAGAGGATGGCACTAAATCACCTCCAAATGGTGTTAAACTAGACTACTTTCGTCCTCAATTTCCAAATGCTTTCGTCAAGAGCGATCGGATGGTGGTGGAATGATGATCCCTATGATGCTAGTGGCATATGACATGACAAGTCTCGAATTCTCTACAAAAGTAAAGGTCATGGATCGTCCCAAGCTCGGCCAAGTGGCTTGACAAAAGGCTTTTTGGGAATGAAATGCTCAAATATTTATTCACAACGGGTGGATATGACTAGTATTCAAAATTCTCCTCATTTCACTTTCACATTTCAAAAATTTAAGATGGGGTTTGTCCCTTCCGGGCTAGTGTCCTTTGCTTTCGCCAATCGCTTATTAGGCAACCGGTTAACCTCTAGACAATAGCTTTTCGGGGTGATAGTCACTCTGTCTCTGGGCGGCCGAATTCACAATCGTATGGGGGCCCAATTCAATGGATCCCGCACCAAAGCACATCTAAGTGGTACGCCTCCATCAAAATAACTTAAATTTCTCAAATTTCAACAATTCATAACATTTGAGGTTTCCTTGGCATTACATTACTTCCACATGACAAAATTTCTTTGAAATGAGCACTTCAAGCTTATTGATAGAAAATATTTTTGGGTTGCCTTACCACAAGGTCAAACAAGGTCACCTAGACAAGTTAACCAAGTCCACATCGCATCACGGGGTTGGATAGGTGACTCACATGCAAACCCTTGACTAGGCCTTGGGTCATGGGTCAAAAGACACTAGTATGACACTATCTAGGGTGTTTTACAACCATTCTAGTAGGCAAAGTCTTAAGTTGAACAAGTATTTATAATGGCTTAGTTGCTCTTGTCAAAGTTCCTAAATAGGCATTTTTCAAAACATTTCTAACATGCAACTACATGCCATGATGCAACTAATATAAACATCCTAATGCAAGTGATTCTATCAACTAATATGACATATAAACTAAATGCAAGTCCTAAGTTCACATTGTTATACCGCATCAATCAAAATAAAGCCACATAGTCATTAACATAAAGAGGAAAAAGGAGATTGGAAAGATCATACCATGCGGTCTTCAATATCCTCATGTCTCGGATGTGGCGTAGTCAATCAATGTGAACAAGGATAGAACAAACACAATATATACAAGACAATATATACAAGACTACAAAAGGAAATAAACATGTTTTTGGGTTTTCAATTTTCAAATTTTTATGATTTTTGAAATTTTTCAATTTTTTTGGATTTTTGAATAAGAGTTAAATGTTAGAATTCCCATCCCCACACTAATATGGGCATTGTCCTCAATGGCCAAAATGATGGAAATTATGCAAAGATGATGCATGATTTCTATACTAAATGCAATCTACACTAAGCTACACTACATGATGCATGGTTTTTGTTATGACGGAGAGGATAATTTAGATTACCTCCCATTGTGTATGCATTAACTTCCCCAAACCGAGTGAGACATTATTGCTAATGTCCAAGGATGGGTATAGTTCATGCACACACTATGCTATGCATGAAACTAATTTGTCATTTTGGATTTTGAAAATGGGAACAATAGAATGAGAACACCTCAATGGTACCGAGGTGTGAGTCCTCTAATGGGGCTAGGACTACTCTAACAATGATCAAAATGAAATAAAATACAAAGGTACAAGACACAAACTTCTTTTCATGAAAAATAAAGATAAAGAGGAGAGATGAGAAAACTTCACTTGAACTTAGGTGGGTGCTCTTGCTTGCTCCACCTAGTGATGAAGTAGTCTCCTAGACATCGGCATCATCTCCCTCTATATCGCTATCCCAAATATCCTTTGAAGCATCACTTAAACTTGGATCCATGAATTCGTCTTCCTCACTCTCAAGCTTCACCGTGTCACCTCCACAAGAATTGCCACTCTCCTCCCCTTGTCTACCGTTCGCCCCTTTATTAGCCTTCTCCGAGTTGGGGAAGAGCAATTCCATTTGAGCCCATGAGGGGAAAGCTCCTTCCTCACTAATCCGTCCTTTTTGAGCCATCTCATGGTATTGGGGGTAAAGAGCATAGTAAGTGTCCACGGAGGTCTCATATTGACGGTAGTGTAAATCTTGCAAAATTCCCATGACAAAGTCGTCACGGGGGAGGATGAAGGGATTTGGATGGTTATATGGTTGGTAGGGAAAGGGGTAGGGAGGCACTTTTATCTTCTCATTTTGGGTTTGTTGTTCTTGTTGTTGTGGTGGTGGATTTTGTGGTGGTGGAGCTCGCCTTGTTTGACTTGGGATGAGGTATGAGGGCATTGGGGACAAGCTTCCTCTTCTTGGGGAGATCCGTGGTAGATCGGTTATTGGGAGATAGATCGGATCGCTCCCTTTTGTCAACCACTTTATCCGCTTATCGACCCCCTCAAGGGTTATCCAATGGTGTTGGACGACAAGGAGATCTTCATTAATTCTCGTGCTCCCCGTAAGTGGAGTGTACTCATTGTTCTCATTGAACCTTGGGTTGAAGTGCTTTGCAAGTCGAGTTATGAGTCCTCCATTCACTATGTGCTTCATTCCATCATCATCCCCATTTCTAAACTTTGCCCATTTCTCTAGCAAAACTAGAGGTGCATTGAAGTGATACCCATCTCTCCCTTGAATGTTGAGGTATGATTCCATAAACATAAGGTCCAATTGGTTCACGATGGCCGGATCTCGGCGGGCGAAGAGAGTACCCGAAAGAAATCGATATGTAAGCCTCAAGATCGGGTTTTGGATGTGAAAAGCAAGACATTCCTTGGTAAGAAGGAAATCCCGGTCCGTCATGGCCCTCCACAAAGGTGCAACACTATACTTTTTGGGCTTTGATGTTCGGGTAGGCGAAACATCAAGTCCGAACACATTGGCGAACTCTACAAGGGTCATCATCCTAGAAACATTCTCCAACCTAAACTCTATGCATATCACTTTGTTCACGGTTGTAATCTTCAAAAAGCTTAAGAATTCTAGCACAAGGGACCGATAGGTTGGTTCATACATGCGAAAAAGGGTTGAAAGACCAAAAACCTCAAAGAGAGCTTCTACTTGGTGAAAAATCCCAAGCTTTCTCAAGGTAGCATGACAAAGAAATTTAGTGGGAAGAATATTCTTACTTAGGAGCCGGTGGAAGACTAATCTCTGCACATCATCAAGGAATTCCACATTTGAGAAATCATCGAGCCTTGTGAGATCTACAATCTCTACATGTTCCCTTCTAATGGTGTTGAGATGGGAGGTAGAGGAACTTCCCACCATCCTTGGTCTTCTTGCGCTCCTAAAAGAGGATCTCCTTGGTGCCATTCTTGCTTCTTTTGTTGGATTGTTTTGATTTGTGAAAGAGTAAGGATGTTCCTTGTTGATTGAGTGTTGGAAACCCTAGAAAATTGGGGATTTTTGATTTTGTGGGTAAAGAGAGTGATTTGGATATGTATGGGAGTCATAAGGAGGTGGGTTTTATAGGGTAAGTGGAAGGAATAGTGATGTGTCATTGTATGTGTGGTGGGCGTATTTTAATTAGGAAGAAGTCGGGTCAAGACACCGTGAAAAGACGAGCGGATTCGAGGCGAAGACGCTCGGATTCTTGCTTCACGGGACGGGCGGATTCGGGGCAATACGGCCGGATTCTGCCACAGAGAAAATTCCCAAAATTTTGACGCCTCAAGACGGGCGTCCCGAGCATAAGACGCTCGGATTCTTTTAAGGAGGGACGGGCGTCTTCTAGAGAAGACGGGCGGATTCTGCTACAGAGATTTTCTTTGAAATGCATAGGTAGAAAGACGGGTGTCTTTCTTCAAATCCGGCTGGATTCCTCAAGACGGGCGGATTCTTCACAGGACGCTCGGATTCGACCTCAGTCCCGAAATCTTCAATTTCTCAGCGTAGCTGGACGGACGGTTTTTCCACTAAACGCCTGGATTCCCGCAAGACGGCCGGATTATAGGGAATCCGCACGGATTCAGGCTGCGAGTTTTGACTTCTTCTCCTTTCTTAGATGCGTCCCCACACTTGAGAATTTGTTCCTTCCTTCATTCAAAATTCATTAGTAACCCTCCCTTACTTACGCTCATGAAAAGAGTTCATGCTATTATTAAAACAAATGCAATAAATACAAGTTAGAGGGTTAGTATATTTACAAGTGGTGGTTTAGGGAGGACTCCACCAAACTCTCCCTTAGATGGTCCTTTCAAGGGGGAGGAGGCCCGAGCTAGGTAGCCTCGACCTCTCCAACAAACGCTCCTTCATAGTATGGCTTCAACCTTTGACCATTTACCTTGAACTTGCTTCCATCTTCCGCCTTGAGTTCGAAATCTCCATATTTTCCAACTTCGGTTATCACATAGGGACCCATCCATCTAGAGTTCAATTTTCCCGGAAAGAGTCGGTAGCGGGAATTGAATAGAAGGACTTTGTCTCCCTTATACAAGGCCTTTTGTCTAATTCTTTTATCATGAAGCAATTTTGTTCTTTCTTTGTAAATCTTTGCATTCTCATAGGATTGTAGTCGGAATTCTTCCAACTCTTGGATTTGAATCATCCTCCTTTGACCGCTCAATTTGAGATCAAGATTAAGTGCTCGGATTGCCCAATAAGCTTTGTACTCCAATTCGATTGGCAAATGACATGATTTTCCATAGACAAGCTTGTAGGGGAAGGCTCCTATGGGAGTCTTATAGGCCGTCCTATAAGCCCAAAGAGCATCATCAAGCTTTGTGCTCCAATCTTTCCGAGTCTTGTTCACAACTTTTTCAAGGATTTGCTTGATCTCTCTATTTGAAATTTCCACTTGACCGCTTGTTTGAGGATGATATCCCAAGCCGGTTCGATGTTGAACACCATATTTAGTCAAAAGGGATGCAAGCTTCTTCTCATGGAAATGTGTTCCTCCATCACTAATGATTGCTCTAGGAACTCCAAATCTTGGGAAAATTATCTTCTTGAAAAGCTTGGTGACCGTTTTTGCATCATCATTTGGGGTGGCAATTGCCTCCACCCACTTTGAGACATAATCTACGGCCACAAGGATGTACTTATTCCCATTGGATGTCACAAAGGGCCCTTGGTAGTCAATTCCCCAAACATCGAAGATCTCTACCTCTAGAATGCCCCTTTGTGGCATTTCGTTCCTCCAAGATATATTCCCCGTTCTTTGACAAGCATCGCAATGAATGATGAATTCTCTTGTATCTTGGAACATTGTGGGCCAATAGAAGCCCGATTGGAGAATTTTTGCAACGGTTCTCCTTGCTCCATGGTGCCCACCGTAGGGTGATGAATGACACCCTTCCAAGATTCCTTGGATTTCCCATTGAGGGATGCATCTCCGGTAGAGCCCATCACTACACTCCTTGTAGAGGTTAGGGTCATCCCAAAAGTACCTCTTCACTTCGAATAAGAATCTCTTTCTTTGGTTGTGGTTCAAATTTGGAGGGAGCACTTTTCCAACAATATAATTGGCATAATCGGCAAACCATGGGGTGATGTGCCTTTCAAGTTGTGTTTGAATAGCCATCAAAATATCGTCGGGAAATGAGTCATTGATCGGGGTTTCTCCATTTTCATCATGAAACCGGATCCTTGACAAGTGATCCGCCACTACATTCTCGGCTCCTTTCTTGTCTCTTATTTCCAATTCAAATTCTTGAAGAAGCAAAATCCATCTCAACAATCTTGGTTTTGCCTCCTTCTTTATCAAGAGATGTCGGAGAGCACGGTGATCCGAAAATACAATCACCTTGGATCCAAGCAAGTAGGAACGGAATTTATCCAAAGCATATACAATGGCAAGAAGCTCCTTTTCGGTTGTATCATAATTCACATGGGAGGGGTCGAGGGTCTTGCTTATGTAATAGATGGCATGAAGAGCTCTCCCTACCCGTTGGCCGAGAACCGCTCCAACGGCGTAGTTGCTAGCGTCACACATAATCTCGAAGGGTAACTCCCAATTCGGGGATTGAATGATTGGTGCCGAGATTAATGCTTCTTTGATTCTATTAAAAGCTTCAACACACTCGTCAGTAAATTGGAATTGGGCATCTTTGAGCAAAAGTTGAGTGAGGGGTTTTGCTATTTTCGAAAAATCTTTTATGAAACGACGATAAAAACCCGCGTGACCGAGAAAACTTCTCACCCCTCTAACATTCACGGGAGGTGGGAGTTTCTCTATCACCTCAACTTTTGCTTTATCGACCTCGATGCCCTTTTCCGAAATCAAATGACCCAAGACAATTCCTTCATTGACCATGAAGTGACACTTTTCCCAGTTTAAAACAAGGCTAACATCTTCACACTTTCGCAACACAAGAGAAAGATTATGCAAGCATGAGTCAAAGTCCTTTCCATAAACACTAAAATCATCCATAAAAACTTCCATTATGGTTTCTATGTAATCGGAGAAAACACTCATCATGCACCTTTGGAAAGTGGCGGGGGCATTACATAATCCAAAAGGCATCCTCCTATATGCAAAAGTGCCATAAGGGCATGTGAAGGTGGTCTTATGTTGGTCATCCGGGTGTATAGGGATTTGGAAGAATCCCGAATACCCGTCAAGGTAACAAAAGAATTTGTTGGAGGCTAACCTCTCAAGCATTTGGTCAATGAATGGTAAGGGGAAGTGATCTTTTCTTGTTGCGGAGTTTAATTTCCGGTAGTCAATGCACATACGCCAACCGGTGATCATTCTTGTGGGTATTAATTCATTCTTTTCATTTGTCACTACCATGGTACCTCCTTTCTTAGGTACCACTTGGACGGGGCTAACCCACAAAGAATCCGATATGGGATATATGATTCCCGCATCAAGTAATTTCATGACTTCTCCTTTGACAACTTCTTGCATGTGGGGGTTCAATCTTCTTTGGGGTTGAATGGTAGGTCTATGGTCTTCCTCTAGATGAATTCTATGCATGCAAAAGTCGGGACTTATCCCCTTAAGGTCATCTAGACTATAACCTATAGCCTTCTCATGTTGTTTCAACACATCAAGCAATTTTCCCAATTGGTCATCATCAAGTCTATCATTAACAATCACGGGTTTGGTCTTTGATTCATCAAGGTAAGCATATTTTAAATTTGGGGGAAGGGGTTTCAAAGTAGGAGTTTGTACCTTACTTTCTTCCTTTGGAGTTTCATTGAGAATTTGCTCCATCTCCATTAGACATTCCATTCTCATAGCATACTCAACTTCACTTTCATCAACCTCATCATATTCAAATCCCATGATGGGTTTCTCTTGCTCTTGAGTTTGTAAAATATCCTCTAGGATGGATTGCTCATCCTCTATGGGTTGACATGCTTCCACTAGAATATTATGCACCAACTCGGATTGTGCATGAGTAAGTTCCTTGTTAGCTAGAGCGGCCTCAAAGAGATCCACCTCCAACTCCCAATACATGCTCTTAGCCTCACTTGCTTCTAAGGCTTCTAATGCTTGCATGGGATCCTTGAAGTAAGGGATACTCAAGTGGTCCTCTAAAAAAGAGTCTATGAAATCCATCTCGCAAAATATCAAACAACTCGAAAATGATTAGAACAAACCTTGAGGAGTTTTACTTCCTCAAGGCGAAGAAAGACACAACTAATAACAATAAAAAGAAATCTAAATCAAACAAACACCGTCCCCGGCAACGGCGCCATTTTTTGATGCGATCCCGCTAAGTGTTCACAAATTAAGATGTGGTCGTTGGTCACGGTCGAATCAAAACACAATTTATAGCTCCACAAACAACTCTACAATTAGTAAAGAGGCAAGTAAAGGTCGGATCCCAAGGGACGGGAGTTGAAATGAGATTTCTATTGCAACTAGTGGTGTCTAAGGGGGGTGTCACAAATTGGGTTGATGTAGAAGGTTACTAAACTAAAATAGCAATGAAAATAAACAAGCAAGATGAATTTAAGGGGTGTAAACAATTGATTAAAGGCACTAGGGTGTCATAGGATCATAGGGAAATCATGGGATATGATCATACAAACATGTTCTCAAATTATAAGCAAGCAATTATTGTTGTGATGGATTGAGTTGGGTTATATCTTACAATCCTAGGAAAGTTTGGGTCCCGAAGCCGAATCGATTAGATTGTACAACACCTACAAGTCGACTTAATCTTCCCTACTCAACAACATGCATGGTCTAATGAGACTCGAGTTGGGTTATGTCTTACAAGTCTCATTGAAAAGATAGAAGATGATAGTAAATGCAAGGATTCATAGGCTTAGCATTTCATCTAATATAACATGTGCATGAGTTGAGATCAAAACAAGCAAGCAAATAAAACATGAAAGCATATTAATTTAAGCATGAATCATTCCCCATGTTGGTTTCCCCTAATCACCCATTAACCCTAGCTAAGAGACTACTCACTCATTATCATGTTGATCATGCTAGCAAGGTTGTCAATCATACCAACAATATGAAACATGATGAATAAATGAAAGTAATTAACAATAATTAAAAAGGGATTAAGAGATTATACCTACTAATGATTCCATTAATAAAGCAAAGATAAAAGAAGTACTTGAATGCTTGATTGAGAGGTTGTCAATCTCCCAACAATAACCCAAAATAATCTTCAATTACCCAAAATAAAGGATGAACAAAAGAGAGATTGAAGAACTAAAACTTGGATTAAAACTTGATTAATATTTGATTAATACTTGATTACAATATTAAAGAGAGATTTGATTGATATTAACTACACTAATTATTGATAAAAAGAACATGCTCCTCTAATTAGACTAATGGGGTATTCATAGTGGAAATTAGGGAGGATGCATTAGGGTTAACTAAGGGCTAAACTAGTAATTACACTTTTTAAGTTGAGCAAGGAGGAGCCGGTATTTTCTGAGAGAAGGGCTTCTTTCTTCGTAGCTTGGAGAAGACAATCCGTGCTGTGCTAGAATCCGGGCGGAATAGGGTCGGGACGGGCGGATTCTGGCGTTGGAATCCGAGCGGATTCAGGGGAATCCGGGCGGATTGTGGATGGGGAATCCGAGCGGATTGTGGCAAAGCCGCTCGGATTGTGCTGCTGCGGGACGGACGGATTGGTGACAATCCGCTCGGATTGTCAGTCAGCAACAATTCTTCTTCTTTTCTTCCCTTTTCTTCATAAATTCCTTGGGGATTTCCTTGGGGACTCAAGGATCCTTTCTCAACTTTGCTCTTCTACTATAATATGTACAAATGCCTTCTAATATTGTCTCTCCTTGATGCTTAGTCATTGAATTCGATCAATTTAGTCTCGTTTTGCCATGAAAATGCAAGATTCTTACTCCTTTCCTACCAAGGGATCAAAATCTCAAAGAATATGCACAACAAAGAACTAAAGATAAGAAATGACCCAAATAAGCACTAAAAAGCAAGGGAACAAGGCTAATTCGGGGGCTAAATATGTGCCAATTATGGTCACATCAGGAACATAATCGGGAACTGATTTCCATGTCTCGAGAGGGGCGATTGGTTGTCCGTGTACTCTCGCTGGGGGAACAGAATAGAGGTGTGTCGAAATACCTGTCAAAGAATATTCGCTCATTGTGGCAAGCAAAGTCTTGGTAAAAAGATAAATATTATGACAGTTTGCAGTTGGCTTGGAAATGCGGGTCCGGGCGAAGAACAAATGTCAAATGAACCAAATATACGATGTGTGGCATCATGGAAGAGGCGCACCAAAGATGGGCCCACGAATAACGCTCTTAAAACGAATCTTCAAAAATTCATTTGGAGGGAAACTGAAGAAGAGGCGCAACAAGAGCTGCGTCTCTTGGAAGAGGCACATCACCTGCTGCGTCTTTTCCTGAATGTGGCTTTTCTGAGTAAAAACTCGATGAAACACAGGATTGTCTTCATAATTTCGAAACAATAAAACCTCAAATATTCTTTCAAATTCCAACCATTTCTTGCTAAAATTTGATCAAAAGCTTGCATTTGCCATAACTAATCGAGGTATGTGTATTAATTTTGCATTAATCTTCCGTATTTGATCAAATTGGATCGACAAAATCAGGGTTTCCAACCCTAAAAAGGTCGAAAATTTGGGGCTTTTCCCCCAAATGATTTTGCCTTGTAAAATTGACCTTGCATATGGATAATTGGTAGTATAAGGATCGTAACCATGTATTTATTTTGGATTTTCGTTGAGTTTTGAGCATTTGAGTGAAATTGAGACGGTCTCATAGCTAAACCGTATATTGCTTCGAAAATAGCCTTAGGATTGCCCATTTGCGATGCAATTTGGTATTTGTAATCCTTGTATGATGGGTAAACTTCCTACCATTTAGGAATTTTGATTTGTGACAGCTTTTTCAGGACACTTTTCTAGGGCATAATCGCCGTTAAAACGAAATGCTGTCGAAAATTCGACTCGAACCCATGACTAGGCTTCAATTTAGGCTTGACTTGACCCAAATTACCACATGAGCGGACGGGTTTGTGGTCAAAATTGGCCAAAGATGGCGAGAAAAGAGCGATTTCGGAGCTCCGAAAACTCGAAAAATCCCCTAATTAAGGCTTGTCGTCACTTGACGCGGCCTAAATTCACTTTAATTTTGCAGGTGATGAGGCTTCTACGTCAGGGAGAGCTCCCATGGACGTGGACATAGCTCTTGACCCTTCTCGTACGCTTTTTGAGGCGTTAGAGCGGGCTTTCACTGACGTAGTGGCAGCTGTTGAGGACGAGGTCGTCGAGGAGAAGGTTGTTGAGGAGGAGGAGGCCCCCAGGTGGGCCAACATCGGACGAGGTGGTCACCAGCTAAGGGGGGCACTAGAGTGGGCTGAAACTTGGGAGAACAGGCACCTCATCTGGGCTGCAGAGGGTCACCTGTCCTACAGGACGGTGAAGAACTTGGTAACTCGAACTCATCACTCTTTCGTTTATCTCATTTTATTTTTATTTGCTATTCCTTTTCCCTTTCATTCGAGCTAAAGATAGCTCTTGCTTTGAATCAAAATAGGAGGCCAGGAACATCAGGTCGTTCTCGGGTTACACGATGATGATGGGGGCCTACAAGAAGCTGCCAGCAGAGGAGCGGGCCATCATCGAGCGAGGAGCGTTTGGTGCCTTGGTACAGGCTTGGAGAGACATCACGAGGAAGATTCGGGCTAACCTTAGCCTGGTTCGAGCCTTCCTGGATCGGTTTTGGGATACGACCTCTACCTTTCACATGCCTTTCGGTATGGTTGGAGTCACGTTGGAGGGATACAACATGATTTCTGGCTTGCCGTGCGGGACTGAGGCGGTGGCGTGGCCGGAGACAACCATGAGGGTAGACTCGGCTGAGGCTAGGAGCTTGATCGGCTGAAACTTGATGCCGAAGGCTGCCGCAGTGCCCGAGTTTGTGCCTAGTTCCTATGTTCGGGATTATTTTGCTGGGAAGAGACCGGCGATGGTGGTGATCGATGGGAGGGAGACGGCTCCTCCTCCTTGCACTGCCGAGCAGAGAGCTCGTTTGTGGCTCTGGTGGTTCTTGTCTTCGATCTACCTCATAGACAAGGGAGATAGGCTGTCGACGAAGCTTCTTTTCTTCCTTTCTGACCTGGGTGGCCTAGGCCGTTGGGACTGGGTCACTGTTGGCTTTGCGGTCCTAATTCGCTATATGAGGGCCATGGTTCGTCCGGAGTTGATAGAGAAGGGGACTTCTCCTGCCACTGTTGGCCCTGGACTGTTGCTGGAGGTACGAACCTCCATTTCTTTTCATGAAAGATCATTTCTTTATCAAATCACGAAATATCGTCATTAACTATCTTGTTTTACAGGCGTGGGTGTACTCCTACTTTCCGGGCCTCGCGCCCAAGAGGACGGAGCCAGGGGAGAGAGCTTATCCCGTCGTGAGGGATTGGATGATGTGCCGCACGAAGTGCCAGCGTTCCTTCCACGACGCCTGTTGGCGGGAGGTGAACACTCTGCAGCTGGACGGTATGAGTATCTTCGAGCCACTTTTATTTACTTTTCATAGTGGGTGCCTAGGCCTTGGGCGGACTACTATGACGCTCCTCCTTTTGTGGCTGAGGTCCTTCAACCTAGGAGACGAGCCGGTTGCTTTTGAGGACGTCGTTGGGTCCTGTGTGGTACTTGGGCGAGCGCTTGGCTCGTCAGTGCTCCCGAGATGCCTTGACGGTTCACATCGATCCTCCTCGGACGATGTTCAGGGAGCCTTATGATGCTGAGAGGGTGGCTGACTTAGCTGGCGTCGGTGGCGATGCCCTCCTTCTTCCTTGTGAGGACTACTCGACGTTCCTCTACGGGAGGCTGGCGTACTCGCCAGTCGTGGTAAGTGTTTTATTCCCTTTCGATTGACATGAAAACATGATGAATGATCATCAATTAATGAAAACCATTTAAATTTTGTAGGAGGTTGAGGTGGCGGGCATCGAGCCCGCAGCGTACCCCGAGACCCTCGAGTACACTGACGCGACGGGGATGACGACGATCTCCGAGCTTCGCGACTTTGATGCGATGGTGAGAGATGTTGCTCTAGACGAGTGGCAGCATCTGATTCGGAGGGTATACTCCCTAATTTAATCAGCTTTCGTATAAGAATACATTTGTTTAAACCTATCAACTTATTGAGGATCCTTGAAATATAGGTTGCGCCATCCCGGTTCGTGGCTTTGCGGAGGGTAGTCAACCGGCTACGGGCTACTGCCATCGAGGCACTTGCTGGTGGTCGAGGACGTCAGGTATGAACCTTCCTTTTACTTTATTTTTGAATTTTCTAACTTTCCTTATGTTTGAAATGATTGACATGAGCCAATTCTTATCGTTTGCAGAGGGAGCGTGACCTGAAGCGAGAGCTTGCCCAGTCCCGGGAGGAAACAACTCGCCTGCTGAGGGAGATAAAGGTCTGCGACGCCGAGATCGATGCTCTCGAGGCGAGAGTCACTGAGCTAGGCGGTGACCAGTTGTAGTTTGTTGCTCTTTGTCGTTTTTTGTTGTTGTACTTTCTACATTTTGTACATTTTGGAACCTTCATTTTGCACTTTATGCCTTTTGTTTTGGGCTCGATCCCCTAGTGTGGTGTACATATTCCTTTTTTAGTTGTATATGATGGCCTGAGTGCCTTTACTGTTGGGTTGCCTTGTTTGTACCTGCAGGTTAGCTTTGAACAGGTTTGGTAGATGACGGTTTACGCCGTCATGCTGCCGAAATGTACACAGAGATTGCACATAAAACACACATTTGTACACATGGCCTAAATTGGAGCAAGACAAAGACTCGAAAATGTAAAAAATTTACTGAAAATGACCGGACGGTAGGGTGGGTTACCCTCTAAAAAAAGAAAAAAATAGAAACATATAAGTTTAAAATGTGAAATGGAAGGGGAGTGAAATAATTCCCAAAAAAAGAAAAAGAAAATTAAAAGAAAATGTGTAAGTTTGAAAATGAATATCTAAATTGGTGAAATGATTCCCCAAAAAAGAAATTTAAAAAAGAAATGTATAAGTGTGCTGAAATGACGAAAATGTCGATATTGCCTTGAAATGCGTGCCCGTGGAATTTAGGAAACGCGCAACATGGTAATTTGACGGATTTACCAAAACAATGACCAATATGAATAGGAAATTATTCTTGTAGGAATTAGGAAAGATCCAACGCGGAAAATCACAGAAAAAAGGCTTAGGAAGAGGCGTAGCAGGAGCTGCGTCTCTTTGAAGAGGCGCAGCTGGTGCTGCGCCTGTTCCCCAGTGTGTCTGTCCTGACAGATTTTAGGAAACAACTTTAAGTATAAATATAGACGTCGAGAGAGGTTTTATTCACATAATTCTTCCGTTTTTCTCTTGTCTTGTTACATAAAAGTTCTCTAATTAAGCATACATCATGAATACTCTTGAAATCTGTCTGAAAGAGTGGACAAATAAGTTCTCTATTGTGGAGAAACACGATATGGGTGCCTATAGTTTTGGATCGATCTTGAGTTTGAAGTTGGTCAAGGTAGTCAAACCGTTCCTAGATGCTTGTCTGGATTATTGGGACCCGAATTATCACGTATTTGCCTTTCTTGGAGGCGATATTTGCCCATTTCCCGAAGAAATTGCTGCAATCGGTGGTTGGGACCCGGAGCATTTTCCTGCTATACCCTCTACTTCTTAAGGGTATAAGAATAAGTTCAGAGATTTGCTTGGGTTGACAAGAGCTGAGGTTGACCGTCTTGTGACCTCTAAAGGAGTGCGAATGTTGGACTTCATCGATCGATTCATAAACAGGGCAGATCCTACCATTTCCTATATTGCAAGGCGAAGGGCATTCGGATTTTGCCTACTGCATGTATATCTCCTTCAAGGGCATGTTGATGAGGATTTGAGAGGCGACCCTCGTTACTTGAGCTTAATCGAGCAAATGGAGCTGTGCAGGAGCCCAGCTTGCCTGTGTTTAGGAGAGATTCTGTTGGGGTTGGATAACAGAAAAGCCAACCGCGACCTTCCTTATTTAGGAAGTCCCATCATTTTGCAGGTAAAAGAACTCTTTTTCTCTCTTTCTTTTTTTTTGTTTTGTTTTTTTTTTATCGTTTTTTCGATTTTTTTTTTATTCTAGTATCTGCGTTTTGGTAGGTCTGGCTTATGGAGCGTCTTCGATTGATCGAGCCCCCAGTTAATGTTCTTGCTTATCATGCTCGCTCAATTGCAATGAGGACTAGACTTTACATGGTGGACTTCACTCGAGTCTGCAACTATTGGGAGAACAAACTGAAGAGTGATGATGGTCTCCTGATTAGATGGATTGTACCATGGTGGCATCTCAAATTTGTCACTAGAGTATCGTCCTTGGATCCTACCCGATCGGTGCGCATTCCTGGCTTGGAGTTTATGATATGCATCTTCCCGAAGAAGTTGATGAGGCAGGTTGGATTGAAGCAGACGATTGTGAAGCTTGATACCGTCCCTCAGACCGCTATGGCCCTTACCACTGAGAACCGAAGAGAATGGGCCATCAAATGGGCTCAAAGAAACATGTGGTTCTTGAATTCTTTTGTTAGTGCTTTATGGGTATCTGATTCCTACTTGCAGTGAAGGAGAGCTACTACTTCGGAGGAGCGTGAGAGATTGAGGAAACGCGAGACTGTTGACTACAAGGTTCGTGATGTAGAGAAGGAAAAAGAGAAGCATCTGACTGAGGGAGAGGAAGAAGCCGGGTTTCGAGTTGTTCATCCTTTGAAGAAACCGAAGACTTCTCCTACCGTGGAAAAGGTGGTTGACAAGAATGGAAAGGCAAGACCACGAGAGAGACCGTTGATGATTAGGTCTGAAGTGGCGCAAGAGCGTCCGGCTCGAGGTCGAGACAAAAAATATGATAAAAATGACAAAGGCAAAGGGAAAATGGAAGAATAGCCTGAGTCCTTATTATTATTTTTTATTGTTATTATTATTATTATATGTAATAAGAAGGTGGGGTTTTTAGAATCCTAGCCTATTTTTTATTTTTTTATTTTTTATTTCTATTATGTAGCGTATTATTATTAAAAGAAATGAAATAAAAGAGGTTGATTGGTTATGAAACCTTTGGGATTTTCTATTATTATTCTTGTCGAATTCCAAATGCATATGCAAATGTCCTTCTATTTACATTTAAAATAATAGGTTGTATCTTGTGAAGGATTGCCTACGTATTCATTTAAAAAATGAAATCAAACTCTTACACGTAGTTCAAGTAAACGTAAAAGAATAATTGTTCTAAGCAAGAGCTTGTAGCGAACTAGAAAATAAGCATGAGCTTTTTACTTACTCCTAAAGTGCAATTCTATTTATTTGATGATATGAGGATGACAAATTGTCAAAATGCAAGAGCAAGGTGACATTAGCTTTATTTAGCTTGGCCAGGGGCCGTTTATTTCGTGCCACATGAGCGACACATGGGGTTACGCGAGGCGCGTTTTGTTCCTATTCTAGGCATAGTAACGATTCAATTGGTCGAGGTTTGTCGGGTTCGCAAATTCATTCCCATCTAAGTCTGTGATGCTAACCGCGCCCCCTGGAAGTATGGACTTGACTAGAAATGGTCCAGTCCAGTTGGGTTTGAATTTCCTTGTGGATTGACAGGTAAAAGAGCTCTAATTGATTTGAGAACCAAGTCTCCTTCTCTGATGTTCCTTGGCTTAACCCTTTTGTTGAAGGCTTGTTTGATACGTGCCTGATATGTTTGCACATTATGTAATGCGCGCAATCTTCGTTCATCCAGGAGGATGAGTTCTTCATACCTATCCCTCTTCCAATCGGCTTCCGAGATTTGACTTTCGAGTAAAATATGCAAAGATGGTATTTCGAGCTCGACTGGTTGCACGACTTCCATACCGTAGGTCGAATAGAAAGGGGTGGCCCTAATGGGCGTCCTAACAGATGTGCGATATCCCCATAAGGCAAATGGTATCTTGCTTGGCCAATATCGATAGTTGTCAATCATTTTCTTGAGGATTGTGACAACGTTCTTGTTTGCCGCCTCTACCGCGCCATTACTTTGTGGTCTGTATGGCGAGGAGTGGTGATGCTTAATTTTGTACTTGGCTAGCAATTGCTCAGTCTCAGCCTGGAAATGTGACCCATTGTCACTAATGATCTCATGTGGGCAACTATATTGACGGATGATGTTGGTTTGTATGAACTTTGCCACGTTCTTGGCTGTGAGACTAGTGTAGGAAGCCACTTCTACTCATTTGGTGAAATAATCGATAGCCACTAGAATGAAACAGTGACCTCCTGTTCCGGCTGGCTTGATCTTTCCGATGATGTCGATTCCCCAAGCAGAAAATGGCCAAGGAGATGTCATGGTGTAGAGTAATGAAGGAGGGACGTGTTGCACATTCCCGAATATCTGGCAGTTATGACAATGTCTGAGATACTTGATGCAATCGGATTCCATTGTGGTCCAATAGTACCCTAGACGTGTGATTTTCTTTGCCATCATTGGTCCACTCATGTGAGGTCCACATTCTCCATCATGGACTTCTTCCATCACTTTCCGTGCCTGTGAATGATCAAGGCAACGTAAGATTACACCAAGAGGCGTTCTTTTGTATAATTCTCCTTGCATGAGGACGTATTGGGAAGCTAGTAAGCGTATAGCACGTTGTCTCCTCTTGTCCATATCTGGTGGATAGGTGCCATTGAGCTTGAAGGTCAGGATTGCTTGGAACCAGGGTTCCTCTGTAATTTCTTCCTCTGTAATTTGGTGCACGTAAGCCGGTTCTGACCGTCGTTCGATGCATAAAGGCATTTCTACCATATTATCTGGCATGTCATCAAAGATGCAAGTTTTGCAAGAGCATCTGCAAATTGATTCTCTTCTCGAGGTAAGTGTAGGAAGGTTACTTGATCGAAGAATTGGGCAACTTGGTCTATTCTGGCTTGATAAGGTGCTAGGCTTTCACTTCAAATTTTCCAAGATCCCTTAATTTGGTTGATGATCAAAGATGAATCTCCATGTACGCGAAGATTCTTGATGCCTAAACCTACTGCTTCTTGCAATATGATGAGACAAGCTTCATATTCTGCCGCGTTATTTGTCACCTCGAAGTCGAGTTTGACAGATATTGGTGTATGCTCGCCTTCAGAAGAAATGAGCAACACTCCTATTCCAAATCCTCTCAAGTTCGATGCCCCATCAAAGTAAAGGTCTCAGGAGTCTACATCAGTTTGGAGTATATCCTCGTCCGGAAATGACCAGGTGTCTATTGTTTGTGCATCATTGATGGGATTTTCTGCGAAGAATTCGGCAACGGCGTGCCCTTTTATAACTTTCAGGGGTACATACTTGAGATCGAACTCTGAGAGCATCAAGGTCCATCTTGCTAGGCATCCATTGAGAACAGGTTTCTTGAAGAGGTATTTGACAGGATCCATTTTGGAGTATACTTTGACGGAGTAGCTAAACATGTAATGGCGTAGCTTCTTCGTCGCCCACACAAAAGCGAGGCATGTCTTCTCGAGTGGTGTGTATTTGCACTCGTACTCCAAGAACTTCTTACTAAGGTAGTAGATAGCTCTTTCTTCTTTTCCTACGGTTTGGGCTAGCATGGCGCCCATGGCTGTTTCAGTTACCGTGAGATATAAACCAAGAGATTGATCTCGTTGAGGTGGCATGAGCACTGGTGGCTTGGCCAGTATCTCCTTGATTTGGTCGAATGCTTTCTGACAGTCATCTTCCCACATGGTGTAATCTGTTTTACTTAGGTTTTTGAAGATAGGTTCACAAATCATGGTGAGTTTCGATATGAATCGACTTATGTATTGCACCTTACCTAAGAATCCTCTAACTTCTTTCTCTGTTTGAGGTTGCGGCATTTCGATTAGAGCTTTGATCTTGGAAGGGTCTATTTCTATTCCTCGTTGGCTAACAAGGCATCCCAGGAGTTTACCAGATGTTACCCCGAATGCACATTTCTGAGGGTTGAGTCTCATGTTGTACTTCGTAGCCTTGAGAAGAACTTGCGAAGGTTCGCAATGTGTCCCTCTCTATCCTTAGACTTGACAATCATATCGTCTACGTATACCTCCACTTTTTTATGCATCATGTCATGTAAGAGCGTAGTTGCGGTGCGTTGATATGTAGCTCCAGCATTGATTAGCCCAAATGGCATAACCGTGTAGCAATAGGTGCCCCATTGAGTGATCAAGGCGGTCTTATGCATATCTTCTATGGCCATCTTGATCTGATTATATCCTGCGTATCCATCCATGAAAGATAGCAGCGCGTGATCTGCTGTGTTATCCACCAATATGTCGATATGTGGTAGAGGAAAGTCATCCTTGGGACTTGCTTTTTTTAGGTCTCTGAAATCCACACAAACCCGGATTCTCCCATCCTTTTTGGGTACGGGTATTATGTTAGCTACCCAGTCTGAGTACTCGGAAACTTTGATGAACCCGGCTTTGAATTGTTTGTCGACTTCTTATTTGATCTCAAGAGCCCATTCTGTTCTCATTCTTCGAAGCTTCTGTTTCACGGTTTGAAACCTGGTTTAATCGGGATCCTATGTTCTGCAATGTCCCTGTCGATTCCTGGCATGTCTTTGTAAGACCAAGCAAAAACGTCTTTGAACTCGTGTAGGAGGTCTATGAAACTTGCCCTCTCGGCGGGGCTCAAGGTCGTCCATATCCTAAGTTCTTGGGATTCTAGTTCGGTTCCTACGTTGATGGGTTCAGTATCTTCTATTACTTGTCCCCCTTCCCCCTCTTGTAGTATTTCTTTGGCTATGTAGGGAGGTATTTCGATTGAGTCTGGGCCTAGGTCATCCTCATTATCATCGTCAACAGAATTGCATTCAGAATAACACAAAGAGTAAGCAGAACCAGATTTATTCATATTAAAATTTGAGAAAAGTTGAAACAAAGAAGCCATCTGTTCTGTAGTCAGTGGCGGTAAAGGGACATCTGTTGGGACATTTCCCGAACTACTGTTACTATTTGATGCTAAGCTAGGAGAAACATGGGGAGTGGGAGTGACGACAGGAGGAGACTCTTTAGGGACTTCTCTAGACTCCGACTCTGACTCCGACTCTGACTCTGACTCAAATTCATCGTCTTCTGGTTCTCCTTTGAACATCTCTCCTTCTCCAGTGGTGAGCTTGAAGAGTTTTCCTTGATTGTTCGTCCACTTGATCGATTTTCTCCATCCTTTCTACTGATTTGAGTTGGTTTCTGTGATCAATGCGGTGGGGTTGAAATGATCATCTTGAAGTATCATGGCAATGATCTCATCCTGCGCGGCTCTAATAAATCGATCTTCCCCAAATAGTAGGCTAACAGCTTGTTCGTCTAAGCAAGGTGCTTGACGAGTTTTGACGGTAGGAACCGTTCCTGGAGGAATAAAGTAGAAATCGTGAAAGATCTCGATCCGGCTAATTTCCTTTCTAGATAGTGCCAAGGGTCGGGAAATCCATGAAAGGGTTCTTGACTTCCTTCCCTAACGAAGTATCCATTTAGGGTAGGGAGATAGGGTTGCATTTGGATTCCCACGTTCTTACGGTTTTGAACTTGGGCGAGCATCTCGAGCGCTTCCTCTTTAGTTGGTTTGCACCCTAATCCAAGTGGTATCTTTTGTGATTTGCCTTCTTTGTAGGGTGCAAAGGTGTTCCTTCGGATTGGCTTCAAAGGCATTCCTGGGAAGTATCCTTGGGATTTGAGTATGTGGTTGACCACCAAATTGGAGTAGGGATTGAAGTATAAAGGTGCCAACTCGCTTTGTATGATGTATATGCTATGGAAGCCCCCAAGTTCATGCACTGGTGATGTGACCATAATTAGAGCATATTTAGTCCCCGAATTAGCCTTGTTCCCATGCTTTTTAGTGCATATTTGGGTCATTTATTGTCTTTAGTTCTTTGTTTTGCATATTCTTTGAGGTTTTGATCCCTTGGCAGGAAAAGAGTGCAAACCTTGCATTTTCATGGCAAAATGAGTCTAAATTGATTGAATTCAATGACCAAGCATCAAGGAGAGACAATATTAGAAGGCCTTTGTACATACTATAGTAGATGGGCAATGATGAGAAAAGATCCTTGCATCCCCGAGGAAATCCCCAAGGATTTTATGAAGAAAAAGGAAGAAAAGAAGAAGAAAAAAGACTGCCTGACAATCCGTGCGGATTGTCTAGAAGACGCCCGTCTTCACCCTACAATCCGTGCGTCTTCACCACCAAGACGCCCGGGCAAAATCTCCAGAAGACGCCCGTCTTCACTCCCAAGACGCCCGGGCAGAGACCGCCAAATCCGCTCGTCCCGTGCTAAAGACGCCCGGATTCCCAGGCAAACCCATTTCGTCTTCTTCAAGCTTTAAGGAAGGATGCACATCTTTTTCTAGAGACCGGAGTCTCCCTAGAGACTGGAGTCTTTCCAAAAAGACCGGCGTTTCCTCAACAAGGGACTTAATCGTCATTTAAGCCCTTAGTTAACCCTAATTCTTGCACCTAATCCCCACTATAAATACCCCATTAGTCAAATTAGAAGAACATGTTCTTTTTAGAAATCTTTACAGTAGTTAATATCAATCAAATCTCTCTTTAATCTTGTAATCAACATTTAATCAAGTTTTAATACAAGTTTTATTTCTTTAATCTCTCTCTTATTCATCCTTTATTTTGGGTAATTGAAGATTATTTGGGTTATTATTGGGAGATTGACAACCTCTCAATCAAGCATCAAGTACTTCTTTTATTCCTTGCTTTATTATTGGAATCATTAGTAGGTATAATTCTCTTAATCCCTCTTTAATTATTGTTAACCACTTTCATTTATTCATCATGTTTCACTTTGTTGGTATGATTGACAACCTTTCTAGCATGTTCAACATGATAATGAGTGAGTAGTTTCCTTAGCTAGGGTTAATGGGTAATTAGGGGAAACCAACATGGGGGATGATTCATGCTTAAATTAATACACTTTCATAGTTTATTTGCTTGCTTGTTGTGATCTCAACTTATGCACATGTTATGTTTGTTGAAATGTGAGCCTATGAATCCTTGCATTTCTTACCCATCACCTATCTTTTCAATGAGACTTGTAAGACATAAACCAACTCGAGTCTCATTAGACCATGCATGTTGTTGAGTAGGGAAGACTAAGTCGACTTGTAGGTGTTGTACAATCTAATCGATTCGGCTCCGGGACCCAAACTTTCCTAGGATTGTAAGATATAAACCAACTCGATCCATCACAACAATAATTGCTTGCTTATAATTTGAGAACATGTTTGTATGATCAATTTCCATTAATCCCCTATGACCCCATGACACCCTAGTGCCTTTTATCAATTGTTTACATCCCTTTTAATTCATCTTGCTTGTTTACTTTCATTGCTATTTAGTTTAGTGATCTTCTACATCAAACCCCAATTGTGACACCCCTTAAGACACCACTAGTTGCAATAGAAATCTCATCTCAACTCCCGTCCCTTGGGATCCGACCTTTACTTGCCTCTTTACTAATTGTAGAGTTGTTTGTGAAGTTATAAATTGTGTTTTGGTCTAGGTGCTCCTAACGACAAGTAACCGAAAAATACGGTCCGACCAAAAATGGCGCCGTTGCCGGGGACGGTGTTAACTTGATTTATATTTTCTTGTATTGTTATTAGTTGTGTCTTTCTTTGCCTTGGGGAAGTTAAACTCCTCAAGGTTTGTTCTAATTGTTTTCGAGTTGTTTGATATTTTGCATGTCTAGAAGGTCACAAGGTGACTTGTTACCCTTTGATCACGAAATTGAAAGAACTTTGACAAACAATAGAAGACTTGCTAGGAGAACTTTGAGAGGTATTGGTGAGGTTGTAGATATTCAACCAAATACTATTGAGTTCATCAACCCTTTTGCAAGAGAAGGTGAGGAGAACTCAACACAAAATCCAACATAAAATCAACCCACAATGCCTAAGTTTTCATCACATTCCGTACCCACCGAGGAGAACCTACCCAATGGTACTCCCACACCACAACATCTAACCGGAAATTTTATTGCCAAATCCGCATTTATCCAATTAGTCGAAAGAAGCCAATTTGGGGGGATGCCTAGTGAAGACCATCATTCTCATATGGATACTTTTTGTGACTATTGTGATGCGATTTCTCAAACCGGTGTAACTTAAGACCAAATTCGATGGGTCTTATTTCCTTTCTCTCTAATTGGCACCGCAAAACAATGGTTAAAAGGCCTTGATAAGGCTACTCTCGGAATTGATTCTTGGAAAAAGTTGGCTCTAGCTTTCTACAAAAAGTTCTATCCACCGGAAAAGACTAACATCCTAAGAGCTCAAATCACGGGCTTTAAGCAAAGGGATGAAGAATCTTTGTATGAAGCTTGGGAGCGATTTAAAGGAATTTGTCGCTCATGTCCTCACCATGGACTTAGCGAGTGGTTCTTGGTACAACAATTTTGGAACGGTCTTTATGAAGATTCAAGGAACATTCTCAACATGGGATCAAATGGAATGTTCACCGAAGTTGATGACAATCAAACTTGGAACAAAATTGAGGAAATGGCGGTCCATAACTCACAATATAGTAGACCTCACAAGGCTACTAGAGGAGGAAAGCATGAAGTGGACTCCATTACTCAATTGGGTGCTCAACTTAGTGCTCACATTGATACCATCAATTTGAAGTTTGAAAAAGCTATGGCTAGACTTGAAGAAGCCTCAAAATCACCAAAGCATCATGTTAATGCCATGACGGCATCTTCATCAATCCCAAGTGGGCTATGTGAGAATTGTGGAACTTTGGGACATGACCAAGGTGAATGTAGGGGAACAAATGAACAAGTGAATGCTTTCCAAGCATACAAGAGTGGTACCCTTTATTCAAACTATTAGAATGAAAATACCAAATTCCATCCAAATCTCTCATACAAAAGACAAAATGTTCAAAACCCTCAACCAACATACACCCCACCTCCCATGAGAAACCAAAATCAAAGACCCTTTTACAACCAAAACCAAGGTTACCAAAATCAAACTCCATACAATCAACAAAATGACCAAGGTTTTGATGTTCAAAAAGCAGTCCTCCAAATGCAAAAGAATCAACAAGAGTTTTTCACTCAAATGCAAAAGGATAGTCAAGCAAAGGAAACCACCATCAACAACATCCTAGCTCACACCAAAATGTTGGAAACCCAATTGACTCAACTAGCATATTCAACCTCACAAAGACAAAAGGGGCAATTACCACCTCAAAGTAATCCCCCAAGATATGAAACAGTTAGTGCCATTCACTTGAGGAGTGGTACAAGGTATGAAGCACCGGAGAAGCAAGTTGAGGATGAAGTTGTGGAAGCTAGTGACAAAGAAGAAATTGTGCAAAACTCCGAGGACGGAGAACCATCAAAAGAAGAAATTTCAAGGAAAAATGAAGACAAGGTCAAGGAGAAGGAGCCCATTGTGATTAGACTTCCTTTTCCGAATCGTCAAGCCAAGCCCAAATTTGATGACCAACTTGGAAAATTTATGGAAATTGTGAAGAATTTGGAAGTCTCAATTCCTTTCACGGAATTAATCAATCACGTGCCGGCCTATGCAAAATACATGAAAGACATCCTCACAAAGAAGAAGTCGATCCGGAAGCTTGAGACTATCGCCTTCACTAAGCTGAGTAGTGCAATACTTCAAGGGAGTTCACCTCCAAAACTCAAAGATTCGGGAAGTTTCTCAATACCGTGTACCATTGCCGACACCACGATCAACAAAGCCTTATGTCATCTAGGGGCTAGTCTGAGTATTATGCCGTACTCGGTGAGTAAAAGGTTGGGGATGAGAGAGCTTAAATGCACCAATATCACACTCCAAATGGCCGATAGATCGACGAAGACACCATTAGGGATATGGGAAGATGTTCCCGTAAGAATTGGGAAATTTTTCATCCCGGTGGACTTTGTCATTGTTGACATGGAAGAAGACTCCAACATTCCAATCATTCTAGGAAGACCTTTCTTACACACCGCGGGTGCGGTGATTGATGTGAAGCATGGAGAGATCACTCTAGAAGTGGGAGATGAGAGCATAACTTTCAATCTTGACAAAACCATGAGAGCTCCCCGTTTGCATGAACCATGTTTTATAGTTGATCATTATAGCCAGAAGGATGATAGGAAGAAGTCGGAATTCCAATGGAAGAAGAAAATTGAAGATGCTCCATTCAAAGAGCAAGTGAATTGTAACAAAGAAAGCTTGAAAAGCTCACCAAAGTCAAGCAATGAAGAGGATGGCCTCATTGACCAAGACAAGAAAATGGGAGAGTTGTCTCCATCAACTCAAGAGATCTTTAGTGATCAAGTAGATGAAGTTTATGGTCTTTGGGACGATGAGTTTGAAGGGATTTTCAATCCCTATATTGGTAATGCTATCGATCAAGACTAACAACAAGGGCAAAGGTCTATTGAAGATCTTTATCATGATAATGAACAAGCTTTTGATTACTTCTTCAAGGTGTTGAGCAACATCAACAACACCTTGGACATGCCCCCATGACATCTCACTAAGGATGAGATTTTGGTGGAGTCCTCCCTAAACCACCATTTGTAAATATTTCTAACTCCCTAACTCGCATTTTAATTCTTACATTGCATTTTTGTTATTTTTTGGATTTTTATGCTTTGATCAAGATAATTATCATTTTTGAAAGAAGTGAGGGAGGGACTAATGATTTAATTGATGTGTAGTGCTTTAGCTTAGGGTGGGGATAGCAATTGCCTAGGCTATTCATGCCTTAGTAGTGCCCCTACAATGAAGAACACGAGATTTGAAGAATGGAAAATGACACGGGATATGCAAGTGCACGGATGGAACTGAATCCGGGTAAAACAGGGAGAATCCGGGCGTTTTCTAGGGAATCCGCCCGTCTTCAGGCAATCCGGGCATATTTGTCAAAATCTGCCAGTCCATCTGAGCTGAGAATTTAAAATTTTGGGACTGTTGATAAATCTGAGCGTCCTGGAGGAGAAGACGCTCGTCTTCAGAAATCCGCCCGTCCTGAAAGGAAAGACGCCCTTCTTTTTGGCTGGGAAAAACAAGAAACCTCACTGTCGGAGAATCCGCCCGTATTCAGCAGAAGACGCCCGTCCCGCAATTGATAAATCCGAGCGACTTTGCTGAAAGACGCCCGTCTTTAGGCGAGAATTCTCAAACCAAAACAGGCAGAATCCGAGCGTCCCAAAGGAAAGACGCCCGTCTTCCCCTGCTATTTCAAATTTTTCGGGTATTTTAAATACCCCATCCAACATTCATTTCTTCATTCCTTCATTCAAAACACTACCCATAAACCCCAAAACTCAAAACCCTCATCCTCTCCATCACCAAAACAAGATTTTCTCAACCACATTCAACAAAATCAAATCAAAACTTCCTTCTAACAACAATTAATCACTCATCTTCCAACAAAAATGAAACCAAGCACCAAAATCTTCAACCTTTGAGTCGATTTTTGAAATTATAAAGGCAAAGCCTTTCACCTTAAAATCGATTTGGGTATACATGGAAATTGAAGAATTTCACTCTTTTCTTGGTTAAATCATCAATGGCAAGGACAAAAGGAGCAACAAAGGCACCTAAGGCAAAGGCACTCTCAACAAGACAAAACAGCCTTCAAGCAAAGAAAGCCTCATTGGCTATGGTGGTAGCTAGCTCAAACTTGGAAGTGCAACAACAACAACCTCCTTTGGAAGCAACAACATCAACAACTCCAGAAATTGGTCAACTTTCGAACTATCCGGAGGTAATTTTCATTTCTAACTCCCATAGGGATACATTTGCCAAGTATGCTAGAAAATTCTTTCTATCCACCAAGTTCATATGTGAAGATGCCTTGAACAAGTTGGGTGTCCTTGAACAAACTAAAGCCTTCTTTGAAGCCATGGGGTTAGGAAAATTGTTTGCTACAAGAGAATTGACATACCCCTCCCTTACCTTAGAATTCTTGAGTTCTTTGAAAGTTACTAAGGAAGAGACTAGAGAAAACATCGATTTCCTACTTGCTAATGTGAGTAGGCGCATCACCTTTGATGAATTGGGTAAAGCATTGGGTCTTAGTGATTCACCTAGTTACTTCAAGAATCCCGGAAAGGATGACCTCGCTCCTCTTTGGGAGGCAATTTCCGGAAGGAAATTTGAGAACTATCATGCTAGTCGCGCTCTATTAGTCCACCATCCGGGCATTAGAGTGTGGCATAAGGTCATCGGGAATACCATCATTGCAAGAAAAGACACCAACCACTTTACCAAGCTCGATTGTGTTCTTCTTGAGTCGGCCTTAAATATTGGAAGGGAATTCACCAAGCCTTACAGTTCTCTAAGGCTTTTGGTGGAAAGATGGCTAAATGTTGATTGTGGAAAGCAAGGCACCACCGTTATTGTAAATGGAGGTCTACTCACTCTTTTGGCTAAGTACTTTGATCAGAATTTCAACAAGAATAGCAAGTATGTGGCGAAAAAGGGGGTCATCTTATTGACATGGATGCCATGATTAACAAGTACAAGTCGGTCACTCATAACCCTCTTGACACCAAGTATGGGTGGCTCACCAATGAGGCTAGATCTTTTACTTTGCCTTCCAAGATATGTCGTTTGAGTGTCCATCAGACCAACTACCTTCTTCCCCTCTCAAAAGAAGCCGAATACATCATCCGACAACAAAGGGGTGAAATTGAAATGCCCTCCTCTTCCATTGTCACACCACCCTATCCATTCAAGTACCAAGAGTTCAAACCCGAAGGTGTTAAAGCAAGCAATGACTATATGACTCTACTCATGCAAGAGATGCACAAACAAGCTTTTAAGGATCGGGAAGATGCTTACTTAGCCCAATATCCACCCCTCCTTCATTTAGCTAGGCAAGGACTACTTGATCCTTCATGTCCTTTGCCTATTTGGGCGGATAGGAAAGTCTTCTTTCCGAGTGCATCTAGGGGTGAGATTCCAGGTGACGATGAGGTTTTCGGTGATGAGGCTGTTGATAGCATTGAGGAAGAGGCTAGTGAAGAAGAAGAAGAGGATGATGAAGAAAGTGAGCAAGAAAGTGAAGAGGGAAGTGGTGATGAGTCCACTTATATTAAGGAAGATGATGATAATGATGATATGGTGGAAGACTAGCAAGCTTTGGAGGCTCCTACCCTCTTGAGGTTTGCCTACTTCTTTCTTTGTTTTATTTACTTTATCTTTGATCATGGTTGGAGAGTCCTAGCAACATACAGGAGTAACACCTCGGCCCCATTGAGGTGTTCTTATTTCATTGTTCCCACTATTGAAAATCCAAAATGACAAATTTAGTTTCATGCATTGCATCTTGTGTGCATGAACTACCCCAACTTTAGGACATTAGAAATAATGTCTAACTCGGTTTGGGGAAGTACATGCATACGCAACGGGAGGTAATCTAAATTACGCTCTCCGTCATAAACAAAAACCCATGCATCATGTAGTGTAGATTAGTGTAGCTTGCATTTAGAGTAGAATTCATGCATCATGCTTGCATGATTTCCCATCATTTTGGCCATTGAGGACAATGCCCATATTAGTGTGGGGATGGAGAATTCTAACTTAACTTTTATTCAAAAAAACCCAAAAATAAATCATAAAATTCGAAAAACCATAAAAAATTGAAAAAATTGAAAAACCAAAATCAAGTTCATTTCCTTTGTAGTGTAGTCATGTATATATTAACAATATATATTGTATTTGTTTTATCCTTGTTCACATTGATCGACTACGCCACATCCGAGACATGAGGATATTGAAGACCGCATGGTATGATCTTTTCAATCTCCTTTTTCCTCTTTATGTTAATGACTATGTGGCCTTATTTTGATTGATGCGGTATAACAATGTGAACTTAGGACTTGCATTTAGTTTATATGTCATATTAGTTGGTAGAATCATTTGCATTAGGATGTTTATATGCTAGTTGCATCATGGCATGTAGTTTGCATGTTAGAAAATTTTGTGAAACCGTCTACTTGGGAAGTTTGACAAGTGTATATAGGCCCTAGTAGATGCTTTTTCTTCTTAAGAATTTGCTTGTTAGAATACTTGTAAAACACCCTAGGATGTGTCATGCTAGTATCCTTTTGTAGATACCCAGAATCTGTTGAGACTCCAACAAACACCCGATGATTATCGGACTACAACATGTTTTGGGATCGCAGCGTCTGATCGACAATTTGTGTACAACTTTACGTCGGAAAACTTAAAACGATTTCGAAAACAAAACATTTCAAAACATTTCAAAAATACCTGGAGTGTTTAATGCACGACGACGGGGTCGCGATGACACTAACTAGAGTCAAAACCGACACCGGACCAAAAACCGACTCGAAAATTCAAATCCCGAATGCAACAACGAGTCAAACCAAGTCAAACACAAAAACCAAAAATATCTCAAGCCTTCTATACTAAGTTTTCCCAGATTCATGTTGGTCAAGTACCAAACATGTGACTACAAAACCTAGAATAGAACAAATCATGATTGCGTTTGTTGTGATAGTGACAACTCTCGAAGTGCCGCGACGTAGCTCACGCCTCTTTGAGCAGCCCAGATGGCCACGTCGCTCAAAACACACACAACCACTCATTCTCCTATAAATACCCCTCAAATGCCACTCATTTGAGACTTACACGAGTGTCCGCCCCCTCTTTTCTCCCTTAAAATTCTCGACCCGACTTCTCTAGTCACAACCCGACGCGTGTTTACGACCTACCGATCGTAAACACGAGCCTTACACATTGTTTGGTACCGTCATCGTGCATTAACTCACTTGTCTGACCACTTTGACCACTACACCATCACTAAACTTTTAAAACACTCTTTTACTTACCAAAACGGTTTTAAACCGAGTTTTTTCCGATCAAACAAGTTTTTACACTTACGTCGGTCACTCGCCATAACCAAACATGTAAGTATGAGGGTGTAAAAATCCTCTTTTATTATGTTTTCAATTGTTTCATGACTTTAACATGCTAAAACATGCATACACTACTACAGATACAGGCTATAACAACGGGTAAAACCCGTTGTAAAAACAAAAAGCGGACGTCGTTAAAGCGGCCGTTGTAGAAGGTATTTACAACGGTTTGGTTATTTAATGAAACCGTTGTCTAAAGTATTCACCACGGTTAAAAGCCGTTGTTGGGTGTTCTCCGTTGTGGAAAGTGTTTCAAAATTTTGGAGGGAATTATATAACAACGGTTGTCGTATTTATAACCGTTGTTGTAACTTTCCCTCCAAAATTATGAAGTCTTTTGACAACGGGTTTATGGTACATACCCGTTGTTGAAATTGTTAGTAACAACGGTTCTTTGTTTAATACCCGTTGTTGTAATTTTACCTCCAAAATTGTGAAGACTTTTAACAACGGTTCTTCGATTAAAACCTGTTGTTGAATATTATGCGCGGGTATTTGTGAATGTCATTCACAACGGTGTTATTTTTATTAACCGTTGTGAAAGGTATTCACAACGGTTTTTTTTAGTAACCTTTTTTATTACGAACTCCTAATGTTTTGAAAAATTAAATTTGTTTCATGCCATTCAAAAACCTGCATATGTCAAAAGACACATATACCAAAGACCAAAGATAAATCACAAATTGGGTTCATGAGAACTCAATAGATTCAATTCAACCACAACAGCAGCTGCATCATATATATATACTTACAAGGAGTTGAATTTACATGAACTAATCATTCCCTAACTTCAACAAAAATTTACTAATAAGTTGATCTAAACTCTGAGTATCATGCATTTCTAATATATTCTAAGACGTAGTTGCCCCACATGTCTCTTACCTCGTCTATATCTATACTTGAGTACTGCTCAATCTGTTGTGACGGGTTGATTGCATACTGCGGAAAAAACAAAGAGAAGACATTATGGTATATATAGCAGCAAGCAAGACAACATTAGCAACATCATGGTATATATAGCAGCAAGCAAGACAACATTAGCTCTAATTTAAAAAAAAGTAATTAACACATGTTCAAATTATTACTAACCTTTTCTGGAATAACGAGATATCTTCGCCTAATAATCTCCAACATGAACCGACAAGCGTAGTATCCACATTGTATGCTATCTGGCTGGCGAGGGGCCTATTATTACATAAAAAAAAAACAGACGAGAGAAGGCTCACATCAGAATCTTGAACTTTAGGTATTGTATTAGTATTAAACACAGATTTTGCACTTAATGTTATTGTATTTGAGCACGTACCCCTGTTATCGTAATAAAATCAGGGCCAACATCAGAATCTTTCGTGGGTTGATCCTGCTCGTTTGCTCTTTTCTTCTTAAAGGCCCTTTTTTTAAAAAATAAAAAAAGATGCAGAAACTAATTTTTTTAGGGGCAAAAATATGAAAGAGCTTTTTTCTATAAATAAAAATTGAAAATGTTATTATAAATAAATCAGTATTATAAACTTACATATTAATCAAGTGCTTAAAAGTCTCGCTTGGTTGATGATGTAAAGAGTCCAACCAGAAAACTTTATTCCTTGTCGGCATGATGGCTGCTAGCACCCAATGAGTCCTACATCAAGAGACATCATCATTATTAACAAGTACATATATTAGTTATGAAAATGCAATTGTAGGGGGAAACATAATATTAATTTGTTTATTACCCTTTTTCATTATAAGCGCCATAAATCAGCTTCTTGGTTGTCGCCAATTGCTGAGCAATATAATCTACCCGTTGTTCGAACGAGAAATCCGGAATAAATAAAGATAAAACATAGGGGCACAGAATCTGTATTGATCGATGGAATATTCTTCTCGGGGATCACTCTCAATTTCAATATCCTACATTATTACGGTATTAATTCCGGTATTTAAAACACTATCTAGTAGTCAGAATATTAGACTATGAAATTATATATTAAGAAACTTACTTCATCCAAACAAATATGTGTGCTATATCAATCTGGTCTAGGCCAGCCCATACGGCTAGCAGATCCCATGATATAAGCGCTTGGCGCTCAGCCCCTAGAATATTCTCCTCGAGCGGAATAACTATCACTTGCTCGGTGGCTATGCGATGGCCAGCCTCCTCATGCAGTCTCATCATCGTCACCGTTCTTACTTTTTGCATGTAATCCTTCCCTTTATATTGTGTGGAGTATAAACTCCTAACTTTCAGGTCCGGGAAAGAATGAGTCTTTGATTTTGTGCTACTACCACCAACCTACACATGTAGTAGATAATTAAAATAATAAAAAATCCAAAGGTAACATATCCTAGTTGGAGTAATAAAAATAAAAGCGTACTTAATTAAATACCTCGTCAACCTGCTCTTTCAATGATGAGGTAGTAGTAGCAGGTAAGACTGGGGACTTAGGCTTATCAGTCTTTTTTGTCCCCTACACAAAATTACCATGCTTTTTATAAATACAGACAAAATATAAATAAAGGGAGCGAGGTTAATTTTTAAAAAAATGGAGAAGTTAATTAAATACCTCGTCAAGTTGTTGTCTCGACGAGGTCGTTGGCATGTCTGTGGACTTAGGCTTATCCGCCAAAGCCGTCGTTTTTGTTCCCTACAAAAAAAAAAAACATATAAAAACATTCAACAATTAAAAATGTAACATATATATAAAGGTATTTCTTCTAACCCCAACTGCTTTCCGCTGCTGAGGCGGCGGAGATATCTTCGCCAAGTAGATGTGAGTTTCAGGCCATTGGATGAAACTTCCAAGCGCATCTCCCAGAATGGTAATGTCGTCACGAACTGGGACAGGCAGTTGCAAGTTTTCATGGCCTGGTAAGACTGTAGTTATCTCTACTTTGGTATGATTCGGCAAAAGTTTTTCGCCATGAACTACAGTTTCCGCTGCTGCAGATTTGGTGTGCATTTCTACGAGACCCCGGCCAACACGCACATGTGGCTTTTCGGTTCTATTAGGGTCAGCAAGAATAACTGGCCTCTTGTTTACGGCCTGAAGAATATACACATACATTATTATATCTTTGCAAAAACGCTTCAAAGATTCAAAAGATTTTGCAAAAACGCTTTTCTGTCTCAAAGCCGATTTTTGCACAAACTTCAAAGATTCATATAAATTTAACTAATTAAACACTTCATGCATACCTTACAAAAACAAGGAACTGACTTGAAGGGGATGTATGCTGTTTTCCATCAGCCGTCTTCTCAAGTTGCATCTCCTTTTCAGACCCATTATTTACCTAATATTATTAACCAATTCAATGGCACCATGTCGGGTTATAGCATTAGAGCCGGGCAAAGAACACACCCCCGATCTTACCCAAAAAAAAAAAAAAGAAAAATAAGGAAGTATTAGGTACCGATCGGCTTTAGTTGTTACAACTTCGAAGCATTATTAGGTACCGATCTTTCTCAATCTCGTTGACCGATACTTCCTTCTCATGTATTGCCAACGTAGTAGCGGCCTCTTGACTAATCTGTTGTACCTTATTATTACCCCCTTTAGAAATGACATCCTCCATCATCTTCACTTCTTTTTCGAAAGCTTACCTCCAAAGATTCACTTTTAGTAGTACGGATGCCATTAATCAAGTCGCTTGCCAAGAATGTAATGTGTGAGCAATTTTTATCCCAACAATAACATGTGAATTGAACTTAAATGAAAATAATAGAATAAATGTTACCATGTCACCTTCTCGGACTTAGTCTTCTTTTTTCTTCTTTATCTCGGCGTTTTCCCATAATATTTCGTTACTCCAACCTATAACGGGATGCCCCTCAAACGACCTGGATGTTCGGGTCGGCCGATCGCTCTAGCAAGAACGTCATTACGACCACTGGGAGTGAATTTCCCTTCTTCTACCTCTTTCAATACGTTGTCCTATAATATATTAAATAAACTTCAAATTATATTTGTGACTAAAATAATAAAGTTAGTAATGAACTCGTCTTAATAAAATAATGCTTACTATGTTGGCCAAAACTTCTTCATCATATTTGTCACGCGACGACCGGGATCCTTTGGGCGTGTGCCCTTCTTTATAAGTTACATGCCGATCCACCTCTTTCACTCCCTTTGCCACCTACACATTAACATGGTAACATTTATACACGTAAATGTGTATCAATTCAAGTCCAAGTGTGATTAAAAAAATAAAGTCTCACAGGGGAATAATGTATGCTACTTACGAGGTCCTCTTCTATCTTTCTGTAACCGCCTCGAGAACCATAGAATTTCCCCTTCTTGCATGAAATGTTAGCACGATTTCTTCTGCTAACGGCCTTCAAATAATTATATAAAAGCGCAAGTAGATGAGATAATAAAAAGATATATAAAGGACTCATTAATTAAAAAAATGATAGGTAAATCGTTAAAAGGCGAGGATATTTAACCCGAAACTTCTCGGAGTTCTCATCTTTTTGAAAAGATCCCATTGTTCCTGCTTGATGGTGGGACACTTGTTTTCCGGTGGGCTCTTACGCATCTCCCCCGTTGCCTTGTCCACATACAACCAATCCCTAGCAACGCCACACCTCCACTGCCTGTGGACATCCGCTGCCTTATACATTAAATACTCATCATGGCTTTTATCGGGTATAATAAAGCCTTCCTTTACACGAGCCAAGTATAACTCCGCCAATTTTGGATTCAAAGTTCTAAAATCATCTAAATGGATAGGCACAAACTGTCTTGTGCAAGTACCAATCCAACTGGAGAAAAGACCCGCATTTGGACCAGTAGGGAAACCCATCTCACTCCATGTTATTTGGAACGGCTGTTTAGCAGCTATAGCTGCAAGGACTTTCTGGCACTTCGTAGCACCCCTCTCACCAGGCTTATTATCACCAGGCTCATTATTCTTTTGACTTATTTTACGTTTTTCACCCATGATAATCCTAAAACCCAGATATGAATGATATAGCTGGAAATGAACAACTTAACAACGTACATGCAGAGTATTATCTAAAACCCTAAACCCTAATAGGAATGAAAATTTACAACAACAGATTGAGCTTCTATATCCTAAACCCTAATAAGAGGAGTGAAGTAGATGATGCGGGATGATAAAGATAACAAAGAAGACGAAAAACAAACAGATGCATGAAAAAGAAACAAGATGATCGTCTTAAAACCCTAATGACGAAACATAAAATTAAAGTGAACATACCTGTTGATGATGATGATAAAGAGAATGAGCAGGATGATAAGGGAAGGCAACGGAATCAAGGCGTCGGAAATCGGGCGACGGCACTTAGAATGTAAAAAGCGAGGAAGAGAGAAGAATTAACACAGGATACCAACGGTTGAACTAATAATGTTGTGTGTGTTTGTGTATGGCATGTTGTATGGGTTTCTATATTAGTTTTTTATTAAGACAAACTATTGACAACGAGTGCTCAAAGAAGAACCGTTGTTATATGTTAATAACAACGGGTCAATAAAAGTCAACCGTTGTCAAAAGTTTATTACAACAGTTAAAATATACCCGTTGTAATATATTTTCACCAAATTTGCGCCAAAATGAAATATGTCAAAAAAAATCATTGACAACGGGTAGAGGTACTACACCCGTTGTTGAAAGTATTAACAACGGGTAATTTAAATAGAACCGTTGTTATTGTTGAACCTCTTTTTTTTTTTTTAAATTACTGTAATTCCATTACAGTCCAAACCTGTAACAATACATACTGTAACAGCAGAAGCACCATATACTGCAACATTATTCAGCAATTTCAACACCAGCATCCACATCTAATAATAAGTCCTTGTAGACTTTCATCAATCTTTCGAAAGGATACTGGTATCTCAAGTACACGGGCCCAAGGTTCAAAATCTCCCTAACCAAGTGAATGGTCATATGAATCATGATAGTGAAGAAAGAGGGTGGAAAATACATTTCCAACTGACAAAGAGATGTTACAACGAGGTCCTGCAATGAATCCGCGTCATCGGGATCGATGACTTTCTCGCATATGGACTGGAAGAAGAGACAGAATCTAGTTATAGCATATCTTACCTTTTTCAGGTAAAATGGAACGAATAGCCACAGGTAGTAATTGTTGCATCAAAGTGTGACAATCATGTGACTTTAACCCGGTGAGTTTTAGGTCTTGCATCGACACTAGGCTTTTGATGTTCGACGAATAACCATGTGGCACTTTAATTCCATTCAAGCATGCACATAACTCTTTTCTCTCATTCCGTGAAAGGGTAAAAGCTGCTGGCGGTAAAAATGTACGATTACCTCTCTTTTGTGGTGCCAACTCTAGCCTAATACCCATCATTTTCATATCTTCCCTAGTCTGCGGCGTTATCCTTTGTTTTACCAGAACATTCGAAGGGTATTGATAATATTATCATAGACATTTTTCTCAATGTGCATGAAATCGAGGCAATGCCTCGACCTCCAGTCGTCGGCCAATATGGAAGTTTATCAAAAAATATGGATCTTTTCTTATACCCACGAGTAGACAATTTGGAGCCGCTCTTCTTCCCATAATCTATCTCAATATGCTTTACTTTCTGATAAACTTCATGCCCACTCAAAATTCTAGGAGGTTGACGAAGTTCTTGTCTTCCATTGAATGCTTTCAGCATCTTGCGATAACAATGCTCATGATACAAGAACCTCCTATTTCCAATATACACATACTTACGAGAAGACTTCAAGTATTCAGACTTGATATCCTCCCCACACAATGGACAAGCCTCTTTCCCATGAACTGTGTGCCCAGAAAGGTCGCCTTAAGCCGGATAGTCAGTTATTGTACACAATAACATCGCTCTCAAATTGAAAGTTTCGTTCTTATATGCATCAAATACTTCTATCCCACTATCCCACAACAATCGTAAATCATCTAGAAGAGGTTCCAAATATACATCTATATCATTTCCAGGTTGTTTAGGGCCGGAAATTAACAACGACAACATCAAATACTTTCTTTTCATGCACACATATGGAGGTAAGTTATAAATAGCCAACACTACTGGCCAAGTACTATGTTGGCTACTCATGTTTCCGTGTGGGTTCATTCCATCAGTGGACAGCGCTAGACGTAAGTTACTAGGTTCATTGCCGAACTCGGGATACTTAGCGTCGAACGATTTCCATTGCTTACCATCTGCCGAGTGTCTTAGCTTTCCATCATTTATTCTTCCTGTTTCATGCCAAGTTAACATTTTTGCATCATCGGGATTCGCATAAATCCTTATGACTCTTGGTATCAATGGAAAATACCACAACACCTTAGCCGGGATCCCTTCCTTATCCTTATAACGCCACTCCAAACATTTAGGGCAATTGGTTAAGTTTTGATATAATTTCCGATACAATATGCAATCATTTGGACATGCATGTATTTTCTCATATTTCATACCCACTCCTCTTATTAGTTTTTTCGCCTCATATGTCTTAACAGGTAGAACATTACCATCAGGAAGCAACTCCTTTATCAAGGCTAAAAAACTAGTGAAACACGTGTCACTGTCCCCATTTGCCCCCTTGATATTATACAACTTCACCACAAATTGACATTTTTGTGAACTTACAACCAGGATACGAGGTGCTTCGGACTCACACAATTTCTCATACATGTTGTTAAGGTCATCCCAATTACTAGTGTCATCACCTACATCTTCAAAAGCAATGGACTCATCATCATTCTCTTCATTATCTATAGACCCAACATTCAACTTCTCTACTTCCAACTCTTCCAACTCAAAAACTCGGCAAACTCAGGGATCATCGCTTAGCCTTTCGTGTACCTCAACATCATCTTCTTCCGAGTTATTCTCTTCCTCTAATGATTCCCCATGAAAAATCCAAAGTGTATAGGATCGACTAAATCTCCACTTTTCTAGGTGTATTTTAACGTCCGGAAAAGCCATATAGCTAATATTACCACATCTTTCACAAGGACATGCAATACTAGAAGAACCTTTCAAATTGTTCGAAACGAATTCATAAAATTCAGCTAAACCATCCTTGTAGGTGCGGTCACTCATATTTGCATCAATCATCCAAGTTCGAGTCATTATTCTACATTCGTAATAATAGGCAACTAATTCAGAAAATACAATAATAGGCAAACAAATAAACGAAATTCAGGAAGGCAATTGAGCTAAATTATCAACAAATTAGATAATAACCCAAAAAATCCTATATCTAGTTATAAGCGTTGCTAAGAAACATATATATACCTGATTGATAAACACGATGAGGGAGAGAAGACATGACAACAGTGACGGAAATGAAGACAGAGAGACGATCAGGGAGGAATGGAGGATGATATAGTAGCAGTATTAGCTTGTGTTTGTGTTTGTAGCGTATAGCAGAATAAAGCAATATGTTGTTCTTAAGATTTTCATAATATTAATAACAACGGTTATTGAGTCTACAACCGTTGTTAAAAAGTATTAAAAACGGGTTCTAATATAACCGTTGTGATTACTTTTCACTAATTTGGCGCCAAACCATTAACAACGGTTAAAATTTAACCGTTGTTATTAGTTTTTTTTATTAACAACGGTTGTTTAAGTACGACCCGTTGTTAAAACCAATAAGAACGGTTAACAACACATAACCGTTGTAATTAAGTTTGGTAAAATTCGCAGAATCAATTCTACAACGTGTTTTGATGATTTTCGTGAATAAGCGGTGTTAAAGGGCCGTTGTGGTTGCCTGTATTTGTAGTAGTGATAACATGAACCAAAACATCGAATAAACGAGCTAAAACTGATTTTTGGTCTGAGGCAGAAGCCCCTTAGGTCGCCAACGGGCTCGTGCCTAAATGGGGTGCTCAGACCAGAGATCAACCGTGTTTGTTGTCGTCATTTCCCTTAATCCATTTTCATATTTGTAATCGGTTTTTACCATTTCAAGTATTTTCGAAACCTTTTTGTTTCATTTCACATGTTTTAACCATAAAGCATTTTTCACCCTTGGTTCTTCATACCATGACGGTTAAATCCGTGTCTCGGTGATAATATTTGGTTAATGACATTTAAGAGGTATTTTAAAGCCTTTTATTTCATTTCTTTACATTTTTCAAACAAACATATTAGTCACCAACACAAAATCATCCTTGGTTCCATATACCATGCCGGGTTTTTACCCGGGTACGATGACGAGTATCGACTAATTACATTCAAAATGGACTTAAAACAACTAGTCCATAATCATTTTCAAAACTATTCATGTCAAGTTTGTCAAACCGAACCCGACACCGAATATTATCAAATAATGATGATTATTCGAGTCTAGTTCTTCAAATTAACAAATGCGGTCTAAACGACCCTTTCAAAATCAAACCGGGTTCAAATACCCATTTTCAACACGTTTCATAATGTTTTCTAAACAGTCAGAACACGGCATACAGCCGTTGGCTAACCCGCGCCTCAAGCAGGCCGTTTCTTTCTCATTTTCAAAACCAGAGGGAGGCCCCTTACACCGCCGGCTGGCTCGCGCCTTATAGCCGCCGTCCTGCAGTGGGGCCTGTTCCCTTCCCGCATTAGTCTAGGACGATCTCGACTCCGGTTAACCCGGATATAGGACGGATCAGATGACTATTCAAATCATGTTTGCAAAATGCCTTACTAAGACAAATGGATCATGTTATGCACCCTAAACCAAATACGGTAAATGGATGTTTAATTTCCGTCTTGCATGCAAATCAATCATTAATCCAACCCGACATCTTATACTTGATACTTGGATTAAATAAACCGACTTAGAAAGCTCTCACATGTTAGGTTTAAATCATTGGATGCGCATTCATGCATTTAAACCGTTTTATCAACTTTTGCATTCAACCAACCATGATCGATCAGTAGAGGCCGCTAAACGCGGGCGGGATTGGGTGTCTGATTAAAGGGCTTCCCAATACGTACCTTCACCTCTTACTCAGAAACTTTGGATAGTGGACGACCTTATCCAGGGCGTACGAGAGTCATTCTAGAGATAGGATGCTAAAGAGGGACGATTTTCTTATCTTTAGTACCTATGTCAAACGCTGCTTTGTGCTTCGATTTGACTGAGGTATAAAGTGGAATTCGAACGGGTTCCAGGCATCCCACAAATGCTTGGTGGCGACTCCGAACATCTCTAATCGTTTCGAGACCCTCACCGAGACGAAACCGACCGATCTAAAAACGATCCGGTCGAATGCATCTTTGCGCCGCCGAGCGTGGCTTTCAAAGAGACCGCTGTGTGTGGGCAGATCAAACCGGACCCGCAGGTGGGCCATGTCCACAGATTGGCGACTCCGCTGGGGAGAACTAGGACACTTACGTCTTTATGATTCCTAGATGGTGAGACTTTAACGAGGTCTTGGTTGGAATGCATCAATTGATATTACGGTCACGGTCGGGTTCCTTGTCCGGGCCCACAACCTAACCCTTTTCGACCAATTGGCTCGTCCGGTCGGCGTGAGTTTTATCAACCCCACGTTTCGAATCCCGATTGAGTCAAGCATACCATTGACGTTACACATTTCTGTTTCGTCAAAGAGCTTTCATCACTTTCGAGCACGAGGCTAGGGCACCCTCCTTACACATTTTGTTTGGATTGGTATCCCTCTCGCAAATCGGGGTTTGATTGCTTGGTGTGTAACCCACTCTTTTAAGCCAAAACCCGTGTCAGCATGATGCATAATATAATGAAACTGTGAGTGCTTATGTGCTACTTGGTCATAAGTCCTTCCGTGTCATTTCAAACTTTCAAAACACCATTTTGCGCCGTTATAATGGCCATTTCAAACCTCGGTCTTTCGCCGACCGTTGCACGCCATTCTAGGCCGTCGTAATGACGATTTTCAAACCCGGTTTTGTATAACCATTTCAACACGCCTTTCTAGGCCGTCGTAATGACGATTTTCAAACCCGGTTTTGTATAACCATTTCAAAACCAACTTTTTACGCCGTTATAATCGCCGCGTCTAGACACGGATTTTAACCTGTTTCGCGCCGACAATGGCACTTTCAAAACCCGAGAAAAGCACACACCCTTTTCTCGAAACACTTTCGGGATCCCGAGGACCGTAGACCGTCCCCGAGACCTCTTCAAACATTTGAAACTCGATTTTCAAAACATACAATTTTGAATTTCAAAACCGTCTTGGCAAGCAATGCACTGTTCCCCGAGCCGACTCAAACTCAAACCGTCTTTTGCAATTAACTTAAGACACCCCTTTTCAACTGATCGACTTGCGGAGATTTCTATCTTCGGAAGCCGCCCATTAAAGCGACAAATGAATCTTTTGAAAATTTCTATTTTCGAAAATTTCAGTCCACCATTCCAATTCCGCCTCGTGTCTGTCGAGTCAAATCAAGCGTACTTATAGGTCTTTACTTATGCGTCGTCTCACCATGAGACCCGTCCAATGGCGTCACGCCGTCATGTTGGACTCGTGTCAAAGGTTCGGTCAAACACCGTCACGTCATAAATCGAGTCAGCACCGAGGGACCACACACAGTCACCCTCGTCTTCTTGAGTCTGATCTTGGTCTCGTCCTCTATGTTGTCTGTGTTCAGTCTTGGAACTGTGTCGGATTGAGTTATAATGTGAGCCGTTTTTCTGCCTCAGAGCCATGGCCCCGTCTTCAGCTTCGTCCAAAAACAACAATGATAACAACAGAGATGTCACAACTGATCAGCTAGCCAGCTTGCTTACTGCTCTTAAGGTCACCCTGGATCGCGTCGAGACCGTATCGATGCCCTCGAGAACAAGGAAATTGGGGAACATAATACCCCACCTCTGACTGAGATTGAAAAGAGGCTGAAACTCATGGAAGACCAATTCCTAGCCCGGGGTAACAACATCCACCTTGAAAATAACCGAAGGTTCAAACCTGTTGGGGACCAGTTACCTGACAACTTCACCCTGACTGACGTGCCTAAGTTCAAGGGAGTGGAGGACCCACTCAACCACATCCATGCTTTCAAAGACTACATGGCCATTAAGGGGGTCAAACAGGAACTTTTTACCAGGATCTTCCCATCCTCTTTGGAGCCAATTCCTCGCCAATGGTACTACTCCTTGGACCCGAAAAACCTTATCACCTGGGATGAGATCGCAGTTGAGTTTGCCAAACAGTATGAAGACAATGTCGAGATCTAGGCCAACACCCACACTCTCGAGGTGTTAACCCAAAACGACGAGGAAGGATTCACTGAGTTCCTAACCCGTTGGAGGAGGGTGAGTACTCAGTTGGTCAGTAAGCCGAGTGAATCAACTCTGGTGGAAAAGTTTGTCCAACAACCTCCGCCCGGTTTATGCCAACTTACTGAGGTATCAGAATATCAAGAATTTTCAGGATCTGCAGATTCTGGGGACACGTATTGAGGACGACCTCTGAAAGGGTGTCATAGCAAAGACCACAGGCAGGGGTTATCAAGGGTCCACCTCAACCGGATCTCGCCCTTACGGTCAGACAAACAAGATTGATGAGGTTAACCTCGTCGAACCATCTGCCAAGAAAATTGAACTCCCCCAGAGAGTGTTCACCAACATAGGGTCAACTTATGCAAGTGCCCTGAAAAGGCTCATGGACCAAGGGAACCTACAACCGATCGGGCCCACCCCGGACCTGGCCGACGCCAAGAAATCCCGATTTTGGAACCCCAACGCCTACTGCCAGTATCATCGAGGGAAAGGGCATGATACCGAAAATTGCTTCAAACTCAAGCACCTTATTCAAGACATGATTGAGAAGGGAGATTTACCAATACCCCCACCAACTAAGCCAAACAACAAGACGAATCCTCTGGGAATTCACGCCATCTCGGACGATTAGCCGACCCTAGACTGCTCTCATCTCATCTTGCCAATTGACGACGAGGTGAATGTTCTGGAAAAGGACCCTTCAGATGGAGTGTTCGTGTTCAGTGCTGCCACTATGCTCACTATGTTTCAGCAAGTTGAGGAGGCCATTGCCAGCCTTTCCGAGAGAATCACCCGACTCGACGACGCCTACCGTCGACTCATCTTCAATCCCCCGGCACCATGTCCGAGGGAGAATTCCCCAAGCATTCAAAACTACCCACCCTAGGATGAATTGCTCCCGCGACCATTCTGGCATAGACCCCACGAAAATCACCTTCAAAATAACCACCTTCACGAGAATTACCCTCAAAATAACTACCCTCACAAAAATCGCCCTCACAAAAATATCCCCCACAAGAACTACCCACCGAGGAATACCCCTCCAAGTTATCCTCGAGACCCTGAAATTAACGGCATATGGCGGGATGATGTTGAGGATGTCTATGTCATCCCAGGAAAGGAGAAGCAGACGAAGGAAATCGGACAGCTCACCCGATCCGGACGTCCCTATCAGAATCCGAGCAACCTAGCGGCCGTTCCAACAACGAATGACCAAATCTTCCCGGAAGCGGACACTCAACGAAAGGCTCCTGAGAAATCAATACTGAAACAACTTCAGAAAGCAAAGGCCGAGATCTCAATTTGGCAACTGATCGCAACGTCTTTTGAGCATCGGCAGGCCCTGCTGCAGGCCTTGGGAAAATTAACCGTGCCCTCCACCTCTTCCCCAGAAGAAATAGTGGCACACAAGACGAGAGACGCCCCTGATCTGAGCAATCCGGTCGTCTTCTCCGACGAGGAAATCCCCATGTTCGGAGCCAACCATAACCTGGCCCTGTACATCACCGTACAATGCCTCCAAAAGAATGTACCAATGGTCCTCCTGGATGACAGTTCCGCCGTGAATGTCATCCCTCTCAAAACTGCCCACAGGCTGGGTATTAAGGAATCTGATTTAATCACAACGAATCAAGGAGTACGCGCCTACGACGGCACTCGTCGCAAGGTCGCTGGGCTAGTCACTTTGACCGTCGCAACCGGGCCACTGGAAAGACAAACCAGTTTTCAAGTGGTCGACATCGACGCATCCTTCAACATGCTCCTGGGACGTCCCTGGATTCACGCCGTCAAGACGGTCACCTCAACGCTCCACCAAAAGATCAGGGTCCCCTTCAACGGGAAAACGATCACGATCCCCGCTTCCCCATTCAAAGCAGTCATGAGAAGAGGGGTAGCCTCCCGCGCCATTGAGGAGGACGACAATGAAATGTGGGGTTTCCAAGCCGTGAACGCCATAACTGACGAACTGACAACCTCTGAATGTGACCCATTCGCCAACCTCACGATCAACCGTATCATGATGCGTCAGGGTTATTTCCCGGGTTTGCCGCTCAATCCACTAAAGGACCCATTGCCTCCCTTGAAACAGGCTAAGGTCCCCAACATTCCCTTCGGGCTGGGATACGAACCTACCAATGAAGACATCCAGGAGATGAACCTCCTAGTGCGAAAATGCAAGAAGCACGGGGTTATCCTCCGTCCCTACCACCTGACTCTCAACGGATACTTTGTCCCCGAGGGAGAGTCTGAACTCTACCACGGCTTTCCGGAGCCAATCTGTGACTCTGTGGCCAGGGCTAGACATCCGGGAGTGGAAGTATTCCAGGACTGCTACTTTATTCCCGACAACATCGAAGCCGCGTCAACTGAATCCAAACCGTCACCGTGTCTCGACGGACAAGCTGTCACACTACTCTTTGGGGAAGATAACATCAAACGCCTCGACTATGAGGACATCATCAACATCGCCCTGAAAGACAATCAATTTGATCCAACCGCCTTGTTCTCTGATACTGACCCGGAGAAAGCCACCCAGGGCTGGAGGAAGACCATCAAGTGGACCGATCGCCGAGGCCGCATTCTCAAGATCACAACTGGAGAAGGCCCTATGTTCAAGGAGGGAAGTGATGAAGGATCTGAGTCTGAGTCTGAGTCTGAGTCTGAGTCTGTTATAGCTCCTAACACTCCTGAGGTCCCAGTCAAGGTCCCCTTCCCACTGTTTTATCAAAAAGTCGTGGCTGATTCAGAGGCTGAGTCTACTAGGGTCACCCCCACTCCAACAAAAGGTGACAACCTGGAGCCTGTTCCAGGGGCCACTTCCTCTATCGTGTCGCCTCTGACTGACCACGAGATGTCTGTCCTCTCCGAGCTTTTCGCTCGTGTCAACTTAATGAACGCTAAGTTTGCTTATGACTCGTCTCAATTTAACTGCAATGCAATTCCGAATGATCATGAGGAAATTGACTTGAGTGACTACCCACCTCACCTGACCAAAGAACTTGACAAACGGGAAACCAGAACCCCCATCATCGAGGAAACTGAGCCTATTAACGTAGGAACCTACAATACACCTCAAGAACTTAGGATAGGGACAACCCTGGACCCCTCGGAAAGACAGCAGTTCATTGACCTCCTCCACGAATACAAGGACGTGTTCGCCTGGTCTTACAGAGACATGCCTGGGATTGACAAAGAAATCGCAGAGCACCGGATACCCATTAAACTCGGGGCTAAACCTGTGAAACAGAAGCTACGCCGTATGCGTCCTGAGTGGGCCCTAAAAATCAAAGAAGAGGTGGACAAACAGTTCAAGGCTGGGTTCATCAAAGTATCTGAATACTCGGATTGGGTGGCCAACATTGTGCCGGTACCAAAGAAAGACGGACGAATTCGGGTTTGCGTCGACTTCAGGGATCTGAACAAGGCGAGTCCAAAAGACGACTTCCCTTTGCCACATGTTGACATTCTGGTAGACAATACTGCCGAACATGCTCTCCTATCATTCATGGACGGGTATGCCGGGTACAACAAGATTAAAATGGCTGAGGAAGACATGCACAAAACTGCGTTCACTACACAATGGGGTACATATTGCAACACGGTCATGCCTTTCGGCCTCATCAACGCCGGAGCAACCTATCAAAGAACCGCTACCACTCTCTTACATGATATGATGCACAAGGAGGTAGAGGTATATGTCGATGACATGATCGTCAAATCAAAAGAACAGGACGGCCACATCAATGCCCTCCGGAAATTCTTCGCTCGTCTGTGGAAATATAACATGAGACTAAATCCTCATAAGTGTGCATTCGGGGTCACCTCCGGAAAACTCTTGGGACATGTCGTCAGCAAAAGAGGCATTGAGATTGATCCAACCAAAATCAAAGCCCTTCAACAAATGCCTCGGCCTAAGAACGAGAAGGAGATTCGGGGATTTCTCGGTCAGGTCCAGTACATCAGCCGGTTCATTGCGAAGCTCACTATGATTTCTGAACCGATATTCAAGAAGCTTCGTGCCTCCGATCACACCGATTGGGACGAAGACTGTTAGAAGGCATTCGACAGGATAAAGGACATCCTATCCAAACCTCCTGTCCTCATGCCACCTCAACCGGGGATTCCTTTATCCCTATACCTGACTGTAACCAACACAGCCATGGGAGCAATGCTAGCACAAACCGTTGGCAACGAAGAGCGAGCCATCTACTACATCGGCAAAAAGTTCATTGAGTACGAGACGAGGTATACACAACTGGAAAAGACATGCCTTGCCCTAGTATGGTCAACAAAGAAGTTGCGGCATTATATGCTCAGCTACTCGGTCGACATCTACTCCAAGATGGACCCAGTCAAATACATCTTCGAAAAACCCATACTAAACGGAAGGTTGTCTAGGTGGACACTGATGCTGTCCGAGTTTGACCTCAAGTTCGTACCCCTCAAGGTTATCAAGGGAAGAGCAGTTTCCGATTTCCTAGCAGGAAACCCCGTCAGCGAGGGATCCAACGACCAACACATGGTCACTTCACGACGAAGACATCCTTTGTGCCGACTCCGACGCATGGGACCTATACATTGATGGTGCATCTAATCTGAGAGGCTTCGGGGTAGGAATCCTTCTAATATCACCAGAGGGAGAACATGTTCCGATCTCGGTCAAGCTAGACTTCGCCGTCACCAACAATGCCGCTGAATATGAAGCATGTCTCATCGGCCTACAAGCAGCCATCACACTTGGCATCAAGAGATTGAGGGTCCATGGCGATTCCTCACTCATCATCAATCAGGTATCCGGATCAAGGAAAATCCGATCTAACAGCTTAGCTCCTTACCGAGCGAAGATCAGTCAAGAGGCCGAGTTTTTCGACCAAGTCGACTACTTCCACTTGCCGCGAGAGGAAAATCAATTTGCTGATGCCCTGGCAAAACTTGCCGCGCTCGTCAACATACCTGACGACATGACATCGATGCCCCTATGTGTCGAGAGAAGGAGCGAGTCAGCTCACATTTGTGCCATTATCGACGACGAGGAAAGCCATGATGAACCTTGCTACCAAGCCATCCTCAATTACAAAACTAAAAACGAATTCCCTCCCAACTCTGGCCAAAGAGGACAAAGAGCCATCCGTTTACTTGCCTCACAATTCGTGATTAACCAAAATCAACTCTATAAAAGAACACCCCAAGGAATTCTCCTCCTTTGCATTGACCATCACGAAGCCAAAAAAGTCATGGGAGAGGTTCACGACGGAGAATGTGGCCCTCATATGAGTGCAATGATGCTTACACGGAAAATCATGCGGCTAGGTTACTACTGGACAACCATGGAAGCCGATTGCCATAACTACGTCAAACATTGCCACAATTGCCAAATCTTCGCCAATATACAACATATACCACCATCCCTTTTATACACCATGACATCACCCTGGCCATTTTCAACCTGGGGCATTGACATCATCGGGAAAGTCAACCCGATAGGCACGAAGGGGCATTGGTTCGTCCTCGTCGCCATCGACTACTTCACCAAATGGGTGGAAGCACAATCATATGCAGTCTTGACCGCCAAACAAGTGGCCAAGTTCATTCAAAATAACATCATCTGCCGATATGGGGTACCCCATGAAATCATCAGCGATCAAGGCTCTCACTTCCGGGCGGAAACTCAAGCCTTGATGGACAAATACAAGATCAAACGACATCGATCATCCCCCTACCATCCCCAAACTAACGGAGCGGTGGAGGCAGCGAACAAAACTCTTGTTACCATTATCAAGAAAATGCAAGATAACTACCGCGATTGGCCGAGCAAACTCCCATTCGCACTCTGGGGATACTGAACCTCCATTCGAACACCGACATGCGCCAGACCCTTCTACCTAGCATACGGTATGGAGGCGGTTCAACCGGTAGAGTTAGAGGTCCCTTCTCTATGCATCCTACTGGAGAGTCAAGTCCCTGAGGCGGAATGGACCCGTCGAAGGTACGAACAGCTCACTCTTCTCGACGAACGGCGACTCAATGCCTTGCACAACGTCCAGCTATACCAACGACGTATACAACGGGCATTCAACAAGAAGGTTAAACCCAGAAACATCCAGGAGGGCGACTTGGTCCTCAAGTCAGTTCGAGCACCATAACCCGTCGATCCGAGGGGAAAATTCAAACCCAACTGGGCCGGACCATACCTGGTCAAGAAAATACTTTCGGGGGGCGCAGTGAGACTGAGTGACCTTGACGGGGAGGACTTTACAAACCCGACCAACCTAGACCAACTCAAGAAATACTACCCTTGAACCCTATCAACCAACAACCTAGCCTAGTTTTGCAACTAGCGTCGACCTCAACCCTTTTCAAGTCAAGTTCCTCAATACGTTCTGATTTGAAATTGCATGTTTTATCGAGTCTAAGCTGCGGCACCTTGCCCGTTTTGAATGTCCTTTGATCCGTCAAAGGCAACGTCCATTTGCACTACAAAAAACAAACCCCCTGAACTACGAGCATGGTTTGATTTCACCTCTTCAGGTGAATACGTAGGCAGTCCATCCTTACACAAGGAGGATACAACTATCCCCCCAATCAAAAAACAACCATCCCCATACAAAAATCCTCACATACAAACAACCTCCAGAAAAAAAAAGAAAAGGAAAACCATTCCCTTTCCCACCAAATACAAAAACGAGCCTTTCTCCCTTTCCACAAAATACCACTTTTCCAAGTGCAAATGCTGAGGACGATTCAAATCGAATTGCCTTCACCAAATGGATGGAAGAAACAAGCGTTCACAATTTTCGACACAAGCAATCCTCTTATTTAATTTATAATGGGAAGGATTACAATTTCAACAACAAATAAAGCACGACGAGTCTACAACTTGTCAAAGCTAAGGTGTCCACTATCACACCTCACATAATAAAACTAGCACAAAACACACAATAACTAGCTAGTACAACATAATACAAACTCACAACAATAATACAACATAATAATAAAGTGGGTAATGGAGGTCTTTACTCTTCCATTCTACCGTTGCCTTTTCCTTCGGGGTACATCTTCCCCTTATTCTTCTTGTTGGCCCGCCTAGCATGGACTTCTTCCTCGGAACGGATCCTAAACGGATCTAAGACGGCGACGGCCTCCGGTCTAGCACAAGACCCAATATTCGGCCCAAGACGAGCCAATGTACGGCCCACCATACTCTTGGGGCCGGAACTCCTCCTCTTCGGTGGTCTCATCACGTCGGGAGTAGCTCCATCAACATACTCCTCAAAGAAGGCACGGTTGGCCTTGCCAACCTCTCGGTACTTCAAGTCAACAACCTCGTCCTTACGGAATTTGGATCTCTCTTCCAAGGACGGAGCAGGTGACCATTTGACGTAAGCGGGAGTCACCCATGTCGTGGCAACGGGGTTTGGTACCTCCCAAAGCGGCCGAGTGGCCCACCACCTTTCAAAGAACTCGACGAGCTCGGAGTTCCGAAAAACATTCTCTTGGACAAGAGTATCTTGAGCGGGCACCTTCTGTTGACGCCCCATTTGCCTCATGAGCCTTTCGGGATAAATGAAGGAAACAACCTTCAAGCCCACCACCATCAAAGAACAAGGATTAGCACCCGAAGCGGACAACCCCGTGAAGGACCTCAAGTGCCACTACGGTACCACCCAACGGATATGAGGACCACCCTCCTCCGCCAATCTTGCGGCCCAATAGGCCTCGGTGGAAGCAAAACTATCCGGGTACAACTTCTTCCTCATAGTAAGGTGACGGAAGGAATAAGAAGAAGGATTAACCGGAGGCTCTACATACCTTAGCCTCTCCAATAGCCACAGTTGGAGGATCCTTGGCGATCCAAAAGAGAGAGCTTCTCCACAAGAGCCTTCCTTGTCCAAAGCTTGGATAATCTCTCAGAGCACCAACCACGATGGATCTCTAACATGCTCCATTTGCTCAATCACATGGATGAGGGTCATGCTACCATGACATCTTGGCCCCTCCTTCTTCAAGACATCAACAAAGAGGTACACATGGACAAGGCAAAATGCAAGAGCCCTTCTCCTAGCCACCTCCGAGACATTAACATCTAACCGATTCGAGAAGATGTTGATAAGAGCCAACATATCCACACCATGTGGAGCAAGAAGAAAGTTGACTTGCCTTGTTGACAAGCCCAACATGGAACGGAATTTCTCCTTGTAGCACAACCGAGTCGGAGGAAGCACCGGAGCACAACCCGGCCACCCACCAATGGCTCCAACTTCTTCGGCAAGAGGACAAAGCTCACCTTTCGGGAAAACGAAAACATGATGTTTCGAATCCCAAAACCGAGAACACGCTTCAAGAAACGAGGGTTGCACCTTGAATTGACGAAGCACCAACAATTGACCAACTCCCATGCAATCGAGTTGATACTTCTCGGGGGGCGACAAATCCCGGCACCATTGTCGCAATGCGTTCTCGAAAGCATCCATGAAATATTTTTGTGGAAGAAGAAGAGGTTTTGTAGAGATGTTTTTGTGTTTCGGATGATGAAACAATGAAGCGCAAACATCCTTATTTATACAAAATGATCAGCGCGTTTTTCAGAAAAAGAGGAGAGCCGGCTTCCATCGCCGAGCAGCTCGCGCCTCTTTGAGGCTTCTCCAGGATTCCCGCTGTTGACTTGTCTCTTTCAACATGTGTTTTCTCCTGACACCTCAAACCTCCCGCCAGGAACCTCGGGCCTCTTCGGGATGATCCGGGAAATTTTGTGTTTCTTCACACTCACATTTCCTTGTTTTCGAGTTTTACGAAATCCGACACGGTTTCCATGACGCAGCTTTAAACATACAGATTTTTCTTTCTTTTTTTAAGGGGGGAAGGGCTAGTCGCCCCGATCCGCGACGGATCGTTTCCATGTCAGTCGAAATTCCTAAAATTTTTCGCTTTTTCGCAAAACAAAAACCAAAATCGAAAATTGATAACACGACATCAATTTTCCTCAAAATTCAAGCACTCACAAATTCGAGTCTTGACCTCAAAAGCCAAATATACTCGCAAAAATCCTTTTCCAAAATTCTTTCCTAACGGTTTGAGTTTTTTTATTTTTCGAGTCAATTTCAATAATTTCGATGCAATTTAATTCACGACACGAGTTAATTGCTCAAATTTTCAAATCAATTCCTTTTGAATTCCAATCGTGGCGATTTTGTCACGGAATTTTGAAAATTTGTTTCAAAATTTCAATTTTAACTTCAAGTCATCTTGGTTAATTTTGATTTTTAAACAAATGCTTTACGTGATTTTCAATCAAATGCTTCTACGTGTTTACGTTTATGCGTATGTGCTATCTGTTGCCTGTTTTTCTACACTAACGATGCAGGAACTGGTGCAAAGCAAATGGAGAATCAACAGCCGACATCGCTCCTCCGAAACACAACACAAAAAAGCCAAAAATCACAAAACAAACCACAATCCAAAAACACATATATACAAACCGCCTCACGCAAAATGTAAATATGTACAGACAAGAGTCCAAGACACAGACAAACTACGAAAACTACTCGACGTCTCCCGTCGGACCAGTCCTGGTCTCACTAGGAGTCGCCGCCAACGCAGACACCACCACCAACTCAGACTCGCTCTCCGGGAAACTCTCCAGCGTCTCACGCTTCATCTCGACGTGAAGCTCCTCCGCTGCCGCCAACTGAGCCTTCAGAGAGGCAATCTCCGCGTCTCGACTCCGCAGCTCGTCCTCATGACGCCTCAAGTCCTGGTCCCGACGGATGATCCCCGCCTCCGGCTGCGATCGTCGACCTGGCCGCCTCAACTCAAGACGGACTGAGCAAGCTCCACCGGATCCGCTGTGCCCTGCCAAACACAATAACAGATCCTCAAGATCTAAAAACGTGAAATACAACAGCAAATATACAAAAACAACACACAAAACGTACATGAGAAAGCCGAGCCTCCCTCGTAGCCAGGTCACCAGCAAACGCTCTCCAGCGGTTAGCCATCCGCCACAAGTTCTGGTAACTAACAGTCGTCACCTACAAAACAAAAATGTCCTTCAATACAAGGCAAAGTATAATTCGAGAAAGTGTTCAAGTCAGGAACTCACTCTCAGAACAGTCAACCTCCACTCCATGCCAGCATCGGCCACCTCGGTCACCGCGGGCTCCGGTAAGCGCAACTGAAGCTCCTCGCCACTCGGCCCCTGAAAAGTGGTCTCCATCGGGAAAGATGGGGGCTGAGTCCTCATCAGCGGGTCGACTCCCTGCCATTTGGATCCACATCAAAAATGACAAACCCTCCTATCAAGTGAGGCAATGAGAACAAAGAAAAGAGGAAAACATACCTCGATCGGGTACCAAGCAAGCCTCGACAACCGGAAGGTGTCGTAGTCGGCGTCCCGCAAAGAATGACTCCTCACCTCCTCGACCGTGAAGGTGCTCCTCAACCTCATCGAGTCGACTCCTGAACAAGACTCTCCGGGCGGGTCAACCGGCACGACGAAAGTCTCGGTAAAGCACCGGCGAACTGGGACGCTCGCCCAGTACCAAACCGGCTTAATCGCCGTCTCCAAGTACAGCGCAGAGAGCTGCGAGGTCGCAACGCTCCATGACGGCACCGGACACCCGTGTAGTGCTCCCAAGGCCGCCCAACAAACCGCATTCAAAACCAAGCTACTCGCCTAATCGGGGGCTTCATAAGCTACCTAGTCATCCTATCTCTATCTAACTCTATAAAGGAGAAGGGGAAGAGAGCAAGAACTTACATCGGCAATCCGAAGCTTGTTCACGTGACGCCTGCAGTCCTCGTAGGTCGACTTAGTCGACCTCTTCCGACTCACCGTCCAACCCCTCACAGCAGGGTAAGCCGAGGGAACACCGCCTATAGTCCCTGGACGCAGAGGAGTGAAGTAAGCATACAACCAAGCCTGTAATCAAACATAGCAAACACAAATTAGCCAATTTCTCAAAAATTGGCAAAGTCAAAATCAAATAAAAAAAAAAAAAAACTACCAAAAAAAGCACTCGTACGTCAAAGATGAGGCCCGGACCAACCAGAGCAGGAGCACTACCCGCTCCCACTGTCTCCGGACGCACCGCCGCGTGCAAGTACCGGGTGAAACTCGCCAAAGTCGGCGTAACCCAGACAAACCGACCCAAAGCGTCAAGGTCGGCAAGAAGAGGAAGCACCTTGGTCGACAAGCGCTCGCCCTTGTCGCCAAAGTACGTGGCACCCAAGAAGTATCACAACCACAGCTGCGCCTCCCTCGCGTCGGCCTCAGCCTCTGCCTCCGGGCTCGCCAACGGGACCGGAACAACATCTGCCACCCTCTCAGTGAAGTGGTCCTTCACGTAAGAACTTGCAATCAGGTACGGAGTGACGTCGGAAGGCTCCGGCAAAGCAGTACCAATCAAAGCAGTGACCGCAGGAGAGGACACTCTCTCCGGAGTCGCGGTAAACTCAATGGGCAGCTCACCACAAGGAAGGCCGGACACCATGGCAAAGTCCTCCAGAGTCACGCCGACCTCCCCAAACTCCATGTGGAACGACGACGTCGTGTCCCAGTACCGGTCCAACATGGCGCGGATCAAACACAGGTTCGACCTAATCGAGGACCTGTGAATGTCCCGCCAAGCGGCCACCAACGGCCCGAACGCCGACCTCTCTATCAACGCCCTCGACCCAGCTCGAAGAACGTCGTAGAGGCCCAAGCAGGTAGAGTAGCCAGAGAAAGTCATCATGGTGCCGATCTCCTGAAATCAAAAACAGACAACGTCAGAATGCCTATTTAGGCTCGACACTTCAAAAATGAATGACAAATTTCAACCGGGGAACGCGACTCACCATGCCCTCGTGAGCACGGTAGGAAAGGTGTCGGTCCAGTCAAAGTAACAACTGGCTACCGTCGAAACCCTCGGCCCACTCTGGCACCACCCGTAAAAGCAACCCCCGCGGGGCCATAACTCGCCTGGCACTGAAACTCGCGACGTCAGCATCATTCTGGGCTGTCTCTGCTCTCCGCCTCTTATGGCCGTGAGACTCAACGTGGTGGACAGGGCCCAAGTCAACGACCCTGTTGACGTCCTGCAACGTCCGCCTAGTCCCCCGAGGACGTCGCTCACTCGAAGAAACCCTCCTCCCGGAGGTACCCGCCTCAGCCCCAGTCTGAGCTCTACCAGCACTAACAGCCCCAACAACGGGCTCCACACGCTCCTCGACGGCCCCTGAGGCCCCGACAGTCTGCTCAGGAGGTCTCTCCTCCTCAGTAACGTCCTCCACGACCACGGCGGGCGTGCTAACCGGAGTGCTAGCCGGGCCCGGCCCGAACAACTCCTCAAAAGTCGTAGCCATGAACTCGGCCTGCTCCGAACACTCTCCTACAAACAAAAAACGTCAGCCGAAATTTCGGCATTACGACGGCATGAAATGGATAAACCCAAAAACAACAAAAAACAACCTGCAATACAAAAAACAAGGGGCAATCCTGCCCCCCAAACCACTAAAAAAAAAACACAAAAATGACTCGCCCCTCTTTTCAAGCAAAAGACGAGTCAAAACCACAAAAACGGCATTTCAAGACCCATACAAGGTCTGCCAATAACCCAAAATACATGCCCGACACAATGGGGATTTTTCTACGGTTCAAAAAGGCAATTCATACGCTAATTTGAGCCCCAAACCGGTCAAAATCCAAAAACGACCGCAAAAAGGCAAACGTGATTTTATCACGCCCGAAGGTGACCTAAAATACCAATAAGGTCCATTTCAAGGCAAACTGACTCAATTCAAGCCCAAACAGACGCTTATTTTGTCTGACGTAAGACCGTCGCAAAAGGCAAAAATTCAATTTTTCCCACAAAACATCCAATGAAGGTCCTTAAATGGCAAACACGGGTTTTCCCAACTACAATGCAACCTAGTGGGACCCACTACCCAAGCAAATAAACTTGGCATTGTGAAATGAGACGGTTTCTCGCCTCAATCACGTTTTTCGAGCGTAGGGAGCGGAACGGGGACCAAAATGCAAACGAAAAGCACCCCTATACTCCTAAACAGGTTCCTAACCTAATGCAAACATCAATTTCACTCGAAATTGGCTCAATCAAAAACGCCCAATTCGATTTCTAGGGCAACATTCCGCCCTAATTTAATTAAGCTAAAATCGACAAATTTGAATGGATTCAAGAGGGAATACTTACCTTGAGATGACATTTGTTGATAGTGGCACAAGCAAAAGCAAGCTAGAAGGTCCGTCAATGGCGATTTTGGCGAGATTTCAAGGTTGAAGATTAATATTCATCCGCAACTCAACCTCGCGTCTTTTTTAACAAAAAATAGGGAAGCCGGCTTGCATCGCCAGGTGGCTCGCGCCTAAACCAGGCCTCCCCTTTTCTTTTTCAGCGAAATTTGGGCTTTGGCCCAATTTCCCATGACAAATTCCAAATTTTCGTTGACGATATTGAATGTCGTCATTTCCTCGAAAACAAACAAAACAAATAGTGAAAATTTAAAACTCGCTATTTTCAAGCAAACGGGAATCAAAACCGCCAACTTCAAAAAAATAATAGCGAAAATTCGAAAACCGCTATTTTCTCCAAATTTCAAGCAAACGGCGATCAAAACCGCCAATTTCAAAAATAAAGGCGAAATCAAAATTCACCATTTTCCTTCAAATTTTCCAAAATAATGGCGAAAATTCAGAAACCGCTATTTCAAGCAACGACGGCACATAAACCGTCAGTTTAATTAATAGTGAAGATTCCAAATTCACTATTTCTTTCAAAATGTCAACGGCGGCACATAAACCGTCACTTCAATTAATAGTGAAGATTCCAAATTCACTATTTCTTTCAAAATGTCAACGGCGGCACATAAACCGTCACTTCAATCAATAGTGAAGATTCCAAATTCACTATTTCCATCACATGTCAACGGCGGCACATAAACCGTCACTTCAATTAATAGTGAAGATTCCAAATTCACTATTTCTTTCAAAATGTCAACGACGGCACATAAACCGTCACTTCAATTAATAGTGAAGATTCCAAATTCACTATTTCTTTCAAAATGTCAACGGCAGCACATAAAGCGTCACGTCAATTAACAGTGAAGATTCCAAATTCACTATTTCTTTCAAAATGTCAACGGCGGCACATAAACCGTCACTTCAATCAATAGTGAAGATTCCAAATTCACTATTTCCATCACATGTCAACGGCGGCACATAAACCGTCACTTCAATCGATAGTGAAGATTCCAAATTCACTATTCCTTCAAATACCAGCAGGGGGCTTCCTCGCGGAACCTGCTCATTCCAAAAACAGTGATAGTGAGAATCCATACTCGCTATTTCCACAGCGGCATCATGAGTTCGCTACTTTCAAAGCAAGCCCATTCGACGCGGCTATTCCCATGGTCCATTAACTGACCTTTACCTTGGCTGGCGAGCCTTTGTCCGCAACCTTTCAAGGACAGATCCCGAAGATGCCTCGGGTACATTTCCTTACCTTGGCTGGCGAGCATTTGTCCGCAACCTTTCAAGGACAGATCCCGAAGATGCCTCGGATACATTTCCTTACCTCGGCTGGCGAGCCTTACAACGCACTACGGCAAGCGAGCCCTCCTCACATACGCACCGTGGCTGGCGAGCCTTTGCCCGCACCCCTCCAAGGACACATCCCGAAGATGCCTCGAGTACATTTCCTTGTCTCGGCTGGCGAGCCTTACAATGCATCGCGGCTGAAAAAGCCCTCCTCATATACGCAACAGCTGGCGAGCATTTATCCGCAACAGTGCAAGGACATATCCGAAGATGCCTCAGGTATGACTCTTTCTTATGGCTGGCGAGCCTTCGTACGTAGTCTAATGGACTTTAAACGACCCGAACAGGAAGTCGACAGACTCTAAAGTGTTCCCGACGACAGGTCCTTGACTCGTACCCTCGAGTCGCCTTGGCGTCGCCCTTCCCGACGGCAGGTCCTTGGCCCGAATCCTTTCGAGCCGCCTCGACGTCGCTTGGGTCTTCAGGTTGTAATCTTCGATTGACTGGGGACTCTACTTTGACTTTCGCCCGTCCAAGCCTCGGTCAAAGTGGGGCTCAGAGATAACTAGTATCTGCTGAGACTCCAACAAACACCCGATGATTATCGGACTACAACATGTTTTGGGATCGCAGCGTTTGATCGACAATTTGTGTACAACTTTACGTCGGAAAACTTAAAACGATTTCGAAAACAAAACATTTCAAAAATACCCGGAGTGTTTAATGTACGACGACGGGGTCGCGATGACACTAACTAGAGTCAAAACCGACACCGGACCAAAAACCGACTCGAAAATTCAAATCCTGACTCCAACAACGAGTCAAACCGAGTCAAACACAAAAACCAAAAATATCTCAAGCCTTCTATACTATGTTTTCCCGGATTCATGTTGGTCAAGTACCAAACATGTGACTACAAAACCTAGGATAGAACAAATCATGATTGCGTTTGTTGTGATAATGACTACACGACTCGAAGTGCCGCGACGTGGCTCGCGTCACTTTGAGCAGCCCAGGTGGCCACGTCGCTCAAAACTCACACAACCACTCATTCTCCTATAAATACCCCTCAAATGCCACCCATTTGAGACTTACGCGAGTGTCTGTCCCCTCTTTTCTCCCTTAAAATTCTCGACTCGACTTCTTAAGTCACAACCCGACGCGTGTTTACGACGTACCGATCGTAAACACGAGCCTTACACATTGTTTGGTACCGTCATCGTGCATTAAATCACTTGTCCGACAACTTTGACCACTACACCATCACTAAACTTTTAAAACACTCTTTTACTTACCAAAACGGTTTTAAACCGAGTTTTTTCCGATCAAACAAGTTTTTACACTTACGTCGGTCACTCGCCATAACCAAACATGTAAGTATGAGGGTGTAAAAATCCTCTTTATTATGTTTTCATTTGTTTCATGACTTTAACATGCTAAAACATGCATAACATGAACCAAAACATGGAATAAACGAGCCAAAACTGACTTTTGGTCTGAGGTAGAAGCCCCATAGGTCGCCAACAGGCTCGCGCCTAAATGGGGTGCTCAGACCAGAGATCAACCGTGTTTGTTCTCGTCATTTCCCTTAATCCATTTTCATATTTGTAATCGGTTTTTACCATTTCAAGTATTTTCGAAACCTTTTTGTTTCATTTCACATGTTTTAACCATAAAGCATTTTTCACCCTTGTTTCTTCATACCATGACGGTTAAATCCGTGTCTCGGTGATAATATTTGGTTAATGACATTTAAGAGGTATTTTAAAGCCTTTTATTTCATTTCTTTGCATTTTTCAAACAAACATATTAGTCACCAACACAAAATCATCCTTGGTTCTATATACAATGCCGGATTTTAACCCGGGTACGATGACGAGTATCGACTAATTACATTCAAAATGGACTTAAAACAACTAGTCCATAATCATTTTCAAAACTATTCATGTCAAGTTTGTCAAACCGAACCCGACACCGAATATTATCAAATAATGATGATTATTCGAGTCTAGTTCTTCAAATCAACAAATGCGGTCTAAACGACCCTTTCAAAATCAAACCGGGTTCAAATACCCATTTTCAACACGTTTCATAACGTTTTCTAAACAGTCAGAACACGACATACAGCCGTTGGCTAACCCGCGCCTCAAGCAGGCCGTTTCTTTCTCATTTTCAAAACCAGAGGGAGGTCCCTTACACCGCCGGCTGGCTCGCGCCTCTTATAGCCGTCTGGTACAGGGCCTGTTCCCTTCCAGCATTAGTCTAGGGCGATCCCGACTCCGGTTAACCCGGATATAGGACGGATCAGATGACTATTCAAATCATGTTTGCAAAATGCCTTACTAAGACAAATGGATCATGTTATGCACCCTAAACCTAATACGGTAAATGGATGTTTAATTTCCGTCTTGCATGCAAATCAATCATTAATCCAACCCGACATCTTATACTTGATACTTGGATTAAATCAACCGACTTAGAAAGCTCTCACATGTTAGGTTTAAATCATTGGATGCGCATTCATGCATTTAAACCGTTTTATCAACTTTTGCATTCAACCAACCATGATCGATCAGTAGAGGCCGCTAAACGCGGGCGGGATTGGGTGTCTGATTAAAGGGCTTCCCAATACGTACCTTCACCTCTTACTCAGAAACTTTGGATAGTGGACGACCTTATCCAGGGCGTATGAGAGTCATTCTAGAGATAGGATGCTAAAGAGGGACGATTTCCTTATCTTTAGTACCTATGTCAAACGCTGCTTTGTGCTTCGATTTGACCGAGGTATAAAGTGGAATTCGAACGGGTTCCAGGCATCCCACAAATGCTTGGTGGCGACTCCGAACATCTCTAATCGTTTCGAGACCCTCACCGAGACGAAACCGACCGATCTAAAAACGATCCGGTCGAAAGCATCTTTACGCCGCCGAGCGTGGCTTTTAAAGAGACCGCTGTATGTCCGCAGATCGAACCGGACCCGCAGGTGGGCCATGTCCACACCTTTGACCCATGGATTAAGGCCTAGTCAAGAGTACCTTGTGGTGTGATAACTCCTTGGCTACCGTTTATTCCAAGGTGACCCTTGAAACCATGCATCCATCCATCATCCATGTTCTACCACATTTTTGTCATCAAAGGGAATGGGCACAAAAAGAAATCAATTTGAGTTCAATGAAATGAAAAATGAAAGAAAGTTTGCAAAGAAAAAAAAATGCATCAAATGAAAAGAGGAGCAAAAATAGAACTTCTAAAGCTTCAAATATAAGCCACCCTCACTACATATGGGGTGACTTTAAAAAGGTTCAAAAGAAATGCAAAGAAAAGTTGAAAGTTATCAACTATTGAAATGCCAAAAATCAAAAAGAAATGGCAAGGAAGTGTTCTCAAATGTCAAATGCCACAAGAAATTGGGGGAAAAACAAAAACAAAAGAAAACTCCCAAAGTGAAACTCAAATATCTATCGATCCCTTTATCCATCGTATCCATTTTTGTGCATGGTAGAGAGGGGACGACCCTTCTTCTTGTCTAGGCACGAGGGGGAATTCCGCGATCCTCCAGTGTTTCTAACGCCATAGGGAGTCTACTCTTGACAAAAGCATTTAACGATTGAGGACAAAGGTACCCTAGCTTGACACAACTTGGAGGTGATTTATTGGTATCCTTCTAGGCTTAGTAGTTTAAAGAAATTGCATCTATGAAGGAGTGTTTACCCTTGAATTGCTTCCACTGTAGATAATTTCCGCCACTTAGATGAGGAAAGTGGCTATTCTTTTGTAGATGCACCCATTATTTGATTTTGTGTGCTTAATGTTTGGATGTGTCGCCATTTTGGCAAGACCCACCTTGCCTTGCAAGAAGGCATCCTACCTCATGGTTGTCTTGTTGTGAGTTGAAGGGGCGGAGTGAGACCCGCTAATTGTCTCATATCGGCTATGTTATTAGGTTAGTTTAAATAATGGTACTAGTCTTTGTCACCTCTTTACTCGGGACGAGCAAAGGTTCGGTTTGGGCATATTTGATGTGACCATAATTAGAGCATATTTAGTCCCCGAATTAGCCTTCTTCCCATGCTTTTTAGCGCATATTTGGGTCATTTATTGTCTTTAGTTCTTTGTTTTGCATGTTCTTTGAGGTTTTGATACCTTGGTAGGAAAGGAGTGTAAACCTTGCATTTTCATGGCAAAATGAGGCTAAATTGATTGAATTCAATGACCAAGCATCAAGGAGAGACAAGATTAGAAGGCCTTTGTACATACTATAGTAGATGGGCAATGATGAGAAAAGATCCTTGCATCCCCGAGGAAATCCCCAAGGATTTTATGAAGAAAAAGGAAGAAAAGAAGAAGAAACAAGACTGCCTGACAATCCGTGCGGATTGTCTAGAAGACGCCCGTCTTCACCCTACAATCCGTGCATCTTAACCACCAAGACGCCCGGGCAAAATCTCCAGAAGACGCCCGTCTTCACTCCCAAGACGCCCGGGTAGAGACCGCAAATCCGCCCGTTCCGTGCTAAAGACGCCCAGATTCCCAGGCAGACCCATTTCGTCGTCTTCAAGCTTCAAGGAAGGATGCACATCTTCTTCTAGAGACCGGAGTCTTTCCAAAAAGACCGGCGTTTCCTCAACAAGGGACTTAATCGTCGTTTAAGCCCTTAGTTATCCCTAATTCATGCACCTAATTTCCACTATAAATACCCCATTAGTCTAATTAGAAGAGCATGTTCTTCTTAGCAATCTTTAGAGTAGTTAATATCAATCAAATCTCTCTTTAATCTTGTAATTAACATTTAATCAAGTTTTAATACAAGTTTTATTTCCTTAATCTCTCTCTTGTTCATCCTTTATTTTGGGTAATTGAAGATTATTTGGGTTATTATTGGGAGATTGACAACCTCTCAATCAAGCATCAAGTACTTCTTTTATTCCTTGCTTTATTATTGGAATCATTAGTAGGTATAATTCTCTTAATCCCTCTTTAATTATTGTTAATCACTTTCATTTATTCATCATGTTTCACTTTGTTGGTATGATTGACAACCTTGCTAGCATGTTCAACATGATAATGAGTGAGTAGTTTCCTTAGCTAGGGTTAATGGGTAATTAGGGGAAACCAACATGGGGGATGATTCATGCTTAAATTAATACGCTTTCATAGTTTATTTGCTTGCTTGTTGTGATCTCAACTTATGCACATGTTATGTTTGATGAAATGTGAGCCTATGAATCCTTGCATTTCTTACCCATCACCTATCTTTTCAATGAGACTTGTAAGATATAAACCAACTCGAGTCTCATTAGACCATGCATGTTGTTGAGTAGGGAAGACTAAGTCGACTTGTAGGTGTTGTACAATCTAATCGATTCGGCTCCGGGACCCAAACTTTCCTAGGATTGTAAGATATAAACCAACTCGATCCATCACAACAATAATTGCTTGCTTACAATTTGAGAACATGTTTGTATGATCAATTCCCATGAATCCCCTATGACCCCATGACACCCTAGTGCCTTTTATCAATTGTTTACATCCCTTTTAATTCATCTTGCTTGTTTACTTTCATTGCTATTTAGTTTAGTGATCTTCTACATCAAACCCCAATTGTGACACCCCTTAAGACACCACTAGTTGCAATAGAAATCTCATCTCAATTCCCGTCCCTTGGGATCCGACCTTTACTTGCCTCTTTACTAATTGTAGAGTTGTTTGTGAAGTTATAAATTGTGTTTTGGTCTAGGTGCTCCTAACGACAAGTAACCGAAAAATACGGTCCGACCAACTGGATCCGGAGTACTTGGTTACTTGCTCTCTTTTCTATTACTGCCTTGATGGGTGATGAGGTGATTGTCACCACTTTACCATCTAGTGGGATCTTGATCTTCTGGTGGAGGGTGGATGTTACCGCTTTAGAAGCGTGAATCCAAGGTCTTCCCAGAAGTATGTTGAAGGATGCTTCAATGTCTAGTATTTGGAAGTTGACTTTTCGTTCGATCGGCCCTGTGGCTATGGTCAAGTTAACAAGTCCTACCACTTTTCGTCGTGTACCATCATATGCGTGAACACCTTGGTTGGTAGGGGTCCAATACGACTCTTTCATGCCCAGTTTGTATGCCGTTTTCAAAGGTATAACGTTAACTACCGAGCCATCATCTACCAAAGTCATTGGCACATTCTTCTTCAAGCAAATGATAGTGATGTAAAGAGCCAAGTTGTGATTAGCGCCAAAAGGTGGTAAATCTTCATCTGAGAAAGTAACAGGGTTACTTAGCTTAAGTGATTCTTGGAAGACCAAGTTGACTACGTCATCGGGTGTGGAATTATGTGCCACAGTTAGTTTGGGCACGGCTTGCAGTAAAGCCTGGCGATGTGGGAATTAGCTTGCAACTAGTTGCCAGACTGAAAGATCAGCCTTTGTCTTCTGTAGTTGCTTTAGCAGATGGTCAGTAGAGGTATCTTCCTTATCATTTGATGTGACAACGTTGGTTGGACCATTTGCTATGGGACCATTTTGCGAAGTGTTTTGGTATGGACGTCACGAACGAGTAAGGTGGTCTACATATTGATCCTCACTGTTTTGGACTATTTCCTCACTGACTTTGACTAAGTAGTGTTCAGTGAGATACTCATCTTCATCATCGTCGGCCCACACTCCATTGATGGTAGCAAGTTCTTTCATCCTCATGATCTCGGCCTCCAATTGGATAATTTGGTCGACTAGTTCATCAACCACGGCTACTACTTCTTGCATTGTAGCATTTTCAGAGAAACTTAGTGGCGCACGTTCTTTGGGTGTTGCACGTGGATCACGTAGGGTTGCCACTACACTTTTTAATTCTGAGACTTGCCTATTCACACTCTTTGCCCATGCTATAAAGTCGGTGATGGTAGGGGAAATGGTAGAGTAGTTCCTTTCTTCTTCTATGGCATAGATCTCATCTTCGACTGGAGAAATGAGGTGTGAACAATCTAAGGTAGATTCTTCACTTGTAATCATCAGAACTCCAAGAGTTTTCTAAGTATTGTTAGGCTTGCCTCAAGGCGGTATTGGTAGGCGACCGTCTTCAATCATGTCTTGAAGCACATTCTTTAGCTTGTAGCACTTTTCTGTATCATGTCCCTTGCCCCTATGATATTCGCAATACGAATTCTTATCCCAGAACTTGGATTTCTTTTCTGGTTCAGGTGTAGGGCCTATGGGTTGAAGCTTACCTTGTTTCATCAGTCTCTTTAGAGCATTAGAGTATGTGTCCTCAATACTTGTGAATTTTCGTGGTGGGGTACTTTTCATAGATGGCTCGAGAAGGTTAACTTCATTAGTCTTGCTAGTAGAGCCGTAAGAACGACTTGTTGAGCCTTGATATCCACGACCTACCGTTTTGGACTAGAGCCCTTTACGGATGTCATCCTCGATCCTTGTTCCTAGTACAGTTAAGTTTTTGAAAGTGTTAATGTTTTGGTACCTCAAATGACTCGCATAGATGGGTTTTAGATTGTCCACGAATTTCTCCACGAGGGTAGCTTCATCCGGACGTTCAACAAGTTGGGTACTAGTCTTCCTCCACCTACTTAGGAAGTCGGTGAAACCTTCTTTGTCATTTTGGGTAAGAACCTCTAAAGTGCGCATGTTGACTTGGATTTCGGCATTATCCGCATATTGCTTAGCGAACACAATCGCGGCATCATCCCAAGTCGCAATCTTCTTATGCTTTAGCGAATAAAACCATTGTTTAGGAATGGTTTCGAGAGATGAAGGAAAGATCCTTAGGAACATCTCGGGTTTAATGCCTTTGATAGACATGTAATCCTTGAAAGCACAGATATGGTTCAAGGGGTTTTCATGTCCCTTGAATTTCGGGATATCCGTCATGTTGAAGTTGGTTGACAATTTGGGAGCTCACGGCCTCATACTTGCGATTGTTTTCCCTATAGATATCATCCCCTTTGAGAAACATCAGTTGTTCCTCCATGTATTGGAGTCGCTTCTCAGCTGCGGTCGGATCTATGGGAGGGTTGACCTCTTGTGCTCCCACAAAAGGTGGTGGATCTTCACGCGCGAAGTCATTCACAAAATCATGAAGTATTTCATTTTCTGCAGAAGGCAACCTCGTTTCTACAGCAACAATTCGGCCTTCGATCGTGTTGAGGCGATTATTCACTTGGTCTTGGCTAGTTTGGAGACGAGCGAGCGTGGCTAGGATTAGATCATTACCATTCGGTGGTTTTCCATCGACACTTGCGTGACTAGTTCCAGGCATCCTGAAAACTGGATAAGAGATCGACGATGAATCAAAACACGATCGACCATTCTAGCACACTTACTCAAAGAAAAGGTTTGACTTATGAAGTGGCAGTGTGCCATTTGTGTCAAGTGAGCTTTTTGAAGAAATGACAAGGTTTGAAAATGTTGGTCCTAGTCAACTGTAGTGTAGTCGTAGGAGTGGACTCTAAGTGAGGTTTTGAAATGGGCTTTGAGGCCCGGATTTTGACTCGACAATTGGACAGAGTTTTGACTGGTTTTGCGCTAATATTAGGCCTATATTCGAAATTTTACATTTTGAAAGAAATTTTTGATTTTTCAAAAATCGCCATGGTTTTGTTTAGAAATGGTGGTCACATATGGTACAAGCATTTATACAGGCATTATAACGGGATGCTGAGTGCATTTAAAAGGGTTTCGGCTTAAAGGTGGGTTATCATACCGAACAATCAAACCCAGGGTCTGTGGAGAGGCTCGTACCAAACAAGAGTAAGGCCGATTCCTAGTCCATTTCCTCGAGTAGTGAAAGCCCTTGATACAAACAAGAGTAAGTACCATGGTATGGATGACGTCAGTCGCTATCCATTCTTAGGCCCAAATAAGAATTTGGACCGTCTAGACGGGACGATTGGTCGAATGGGTTGGGTTGGGCCTAGAAAGACCGAATAAAACGATCTAGGAAGACCGCGTTATGAAAATCGACAAATATCTTGTACAAACTATTCCTTAACCTTGTTCAAGTTTCACCCTTGGCTACACGTAAGTGTATTCTCCACAGCGGAGTCGCCAAACTGTGAACGCGGGCCCACGGGGGCGAAAAGCGAAGCAAGCTTTTCTTTATTGCATTTGTGGAGTCGCCACCAATTTATTGTGGAAAATTGGAAACCGTTCGAATACCTCGTGCCATGTTAAGACACAAAGTAGTGACACGAACACCAAGAACTCGTTACCCTTAGCATTCTCTGTCTAGAATGACTCTCGTGGATGCCAATGAACACTGATGTTCACAGAGATCTGGAGTAAGGGGTGAGGGTACGTATTAGGAAGCTCTTTTGATCGAACACCTAATCCCGTCCGCCTCGATAGTGGCCTCTACTAATGATTAGAGAAGTTATTCATACTTAATATGTTGTCGATTATATGCATGTAATGCAACATCCATTAGATTAATCCTAGCATGCGAGAATTAACTATGTCAGTAGACACGTAGTTTAACATGCAATTGAGTCGAAGTAGGAATTTAGGATCGATTACATGTGAGAGCATACAAGCAATATGATAATAGAGAATAAAATACAATAATTACAATAATTACATTGGGTTTATTGATTTATGTCGAAAATACATCTAAAACTGATAATTTTGGGAAAAGAAAGAATAAATAAATTAACGAACAGATTAAGGGTGATAATACGATTAATAGTTAATTAAATACGTAATTAATAAACTAAGGTCAAGCAGAAATGGGATTTCAAGGACAGAAATCAACCGGGAACAGGTGCAGCAGAGCTGCGTCCCTTGGAAGAGGCGCAGCAGTTGCTGCGTCTGTTTCTGGGTTGAGTTCTGGCTGTGAAGCCGGAACTGCATCTTGTTAATATTCGTAGATAAATTTAATGCTTGATTATGAATAGTTGACTCGGATAGAAATGATTTAATATGTTATTTACATGTGAATTGGTCATAAAAACATTAAAACATGGATGAAATTCAATAGAATGGATTATTTACAAGATTAAAAGATTAATTATGAGAATTAATAATACAATTTAAACAAACTAAATTAATTAGGTTAAACAAGTTATTAAGACGGACTAATGATTGTGACGATAAATAAAAGATGAAAATATGCCAATGATGAATTCCAGAGACTCAATATGGATGAATCGAACCTCTAAAAACTGAATTTGATTTTAATGACGAAAACCCGCAAATATGGATTATAAGGGATATAAGTCGGGAATTTAAAAGATGAATTAAATATTAATAATGAATTACATGTTAAAATTATCATACTAGAATTATCGTGTTAAAAAGAACAATGAACAATTGAAGACGAAACAAAACAATAGAACGAACAGAAGACGAAGGAAGAAGGAAGGAAGCAGGAACTGCGGCAGCCTCAGGAAGAGGCGTAGCAGATGCTACGTCCCTTCGAAGAGGTGCAGCAGTTGCTGCGTCCTTTCTCGACGTTTGTCTCTTGTTAATCCATAAAAAAGGGGTTTAAAACAAGGTTTTATAAATCGGTTTTAAGAATATTTTCGAAATAAATCTTACAATTGTGATTACGAAAATAAATAACAATAAAAAAATAAGGATTATACACCCTCAGACTTACATGTTTGACGAAATGAGATGAACTAAGTTAACGTTTAGTGATGCTCGACTCGAATGTACGACGAAAGTGCCCTCTAAGAGGAAAACGAATAATATTGATTAAGTTGATTGATTGTGGAGTTGGTCAAATTGGTCGGTCATGCAAAACGAGGCTAGTACTCAGACGGATCCGAGCTTACGTGGTCGAAAGTTCAAGCACATAGACGCCAAAAAGTAAGAACGTGGTCTAGAATGCAAAGGGAGAAGAGAAGGGCGGACACTCGTGTGAGAAATATGTGAGACCAAAGGTCTCTATTTATACTAATCATACGGAGGAAATTAGGGTTTTCGGAGAAACATTGGAAGTGAATCTCGAAAAGATACGAAAAAATCGCAGAAAATGACTGAGGAAGAGGCGCAGCAAGAGCCGCGTCTCTTGGAAGAGGCGCATCACCTGCTGTGTCTTTTCCTCAGTGGTTTCCTCCTGCGGAAGAAAGATTTCCGTGTTTCTATTATGGAATAGCGGATTAATCTTATTTCCTTAATATTTTATATGATAATCTCGGGATATATGTTACCAAAGATCAAAAGATTGGAAAATATATGGAATACAAATATCCGGAACGTTCCAGAACATTCTGACTCGGCATTTTAAACGGTTATTAGAAAATGAAGACGGTTTTTGACCCGGACTCCTAATGTACTCTAATTACTGCCAAAACGACCGTATCGGCGCGTAGATGGCGACTATGAGGTAGACACACGTGTTTGAGCGACCACTTGATGATAAACTTACGAACTGTCACAAATCGTTCCGTGTACCAAACATGCGGCCCAATCATCACCGGGTGGCTTGCGGGAGGTGCAGAAATGAGGTATCTACAAGCCCCCAGGTCATTCGAAGATTAAAACTTGGAGACCGAAGCGACGCCGAGGCGGCTCGAAAAGATTCGAGCCAAGGACCTGCTGTCGGGAAGGGCGACGCCAAGGCGACTCGGGGGTACGAGCCAAGGACTTGTCGTCAGAAAAAGTTTAGAGTCCGTCAACTATCCGTGCGGGTCGTTTAAAGTCCGTTAGACTACGTACAAAAGCTCGCCAGCCATAAGAAGGAGTCATACCTGAGGCATCTTCGGGATATGTCCTTGAATCGTATCTTGTTTGCGGACAAAGGCTCGCCAGCTGTGTTGCGGATATGAAGGGGCTCGCCAGCCACGGTGCGTATATGAAGGGGCTCGCCAGCCGCGATGCGTATATGAAAGGGGCTCGCCAGCCGCGGTGCATATGTGAGAGGAGCTCGCCAGCCGCGGTGCGTATATGAAAGGGGCTCGCCAGCCGCGATGCATATATGAGAGGGGCTCGCCAGCCGCGATGCGTATATAAGAGGGGTTCGCCAGCCGCGATGCGTATATGAAAGGGGCTCTCCAGCTGCGATGCGTATATTAGAGGGGCTCGCCAGCCGCGGTGCGTATATGTGAGGGGCTCGCTGGCCCGATGCGTATATGAGAGGGGCTCGCCAGCCACGATAGGTATATAAGAGGGGCTCGCCAGCCGCGATGCGTTGTAAGGCTCGCCAGCTATATTGAATGTACGTTGTAAGGCTCGCCAGCCATATTGAATGTGCGCTATAAGGCTCGCCAGCCATATCGAATGTGCGTTGTAAGGCTCGCCAGCCATATTGAATGTGCGTTGTAAGGCACGCGAGCCATATCGAATATGCGTTCTAAGGCTCGCCAGCCATATCGAAGGTCGATTGATCGACCGTGGGGAATCGTCGTCTTGGATGGGCTTATTTAGGGAAGTTTTTTGAATTAGCGGGCTTCGTGAGGAAGCTTCCGATATCTTGTTGGGGAATCTCGGTGTTTGTATTGAATGTTTGTGGTGCCGGAAAGGAATAGGTTCGTGAGCCTAGCCCCCAGGGTCGGCAGCGATTTTTGAATCTCGAGGAGAGATAGCGGTTTTTATTACTGTTGGTTTTGTAGGAAAGGGACAGATGCGTGCTCTGTCGTTTGATGTGTGTTTGGGGAGGATGATTTCAATTTCATCTTTCCACAATTTAAGATTTGATGAATGTTTGTTGAAAATTTGTGAGAATAGCGGGTTTGAATCCTGCTATAGGGTTTTGTTTTTGACAGACGGGGGCTTTTAATGCCGCTATCGAAATTTGAAAACCAGCGATTTTGGGTTTCGTTTTTGTGTTTGGACCGACGGTTTTTATTGCCTTCGTTTGAAATTTGAAGAATTTGTGAATTTTGAACTTCACTATTATTGTTTTTGAAATGACGGTTTTTATTGCCGTTGTTGAAATTTGACAAAATAGTGAATTTTGAATTTCACTATTATTGTTTTTGAAATGACGGTTTTTATTACCGTCGTTGAAATAGTGAATTTTGAATTTCACTATTATTGTTTTTGAAATGGCGGTTTTTATTGCCGTTGTTGAAATTTGAAGAAATAGTAAATTTTGAATTTCACTATTATTGTTTTTGAAATGACGGTTTTTATTGCCGTCGTTGAAATTTGAAGAAATAGTGAATTTTGAATTTCACTATTATTGTTTTTGAAATGACAGTTTTTATTACCGTCGTTGAAATTTGAAGAAATAGTGAATTTTGAATTTCACTATTATTGTTTTTGAAATGACGGTTTTTATTGCCGTCGTTTGAAATTGGTAGTTCGTGTGGAAAATTGGGCCAAAGCCCAAATTTTGCTGAACAAAGCAAAGGGACGCCTCATTGAGGCGCGAGCCCTTTGGCGATAGAAGGGAGCTTCCCTGTTTTTGTAGAAAAGACACGAGATTAGGCTGCTCCCTTCTCACTTCGTCTTCTCCAAATTTCGACAAAACAAACCAAAAATCGCCATTGTTGGGTCTTCTTGTTTGCTTGAGTTCATGCCATTGTCAACATGTCATCTCAAGATATGTAAATCCTCTTGAATCCATTTGAATTTGTTGGTCTTTTTGTTGATTGAATTAGGGCGAAACCCTAAACCCTCAAAAATTGAATTGGGCGTTTTTGATTAAGCCATATTTGAGTGAAATTGATGAGTGCATTAGGTTAGAAACCTGTTTAGGAGTATAGGGGTGCTTTTTGTTTGCATTTTGGTCCCCGTTCCCGCTCCCTAAGCTTAAAAACGTGAATGAGACGAGGAAACCGTCTCATTTCACAATGTCAAGTTTGTTTGCTTGAGTTGTGTGCCCCCACTAGGTTGTATTGTAGTCGGGGAAGACCGTGTTTGCCATTTTGAACCTTCGTCGGGGTATTTGTGGGCAAAATTGGGATTTTTGCCTTTTGCGACGGTCTTATGTCTGACAAAATAAGCATCTGTTTGAGCTTAACTTAAGTCAGTTTGCTTTGAAATGGACCTTATTGGTAGTTTAGGTCGCTTTGACACGTGATAAAATCACGTTGCTTCGTCGTGGTCGTATTTTGAAATTTTGACCTGTTTGCGCTTGAATTGGCGTAAAATTGCCTTTTCGAGTCGTGGAAAATACCCCATTGTGTTGGGAATATATTGGTTGTTGGTGGACCTTGTGTGGGTCTTGAGGTGCCGTTTTGTTGTTGGTGTTTTGACTCGTCTTTTGCTTGAACAGAAGGGCGAGTCGGTTTTGTGCGGTTTTTTTGAATTGTTTTGTTGGGTTCGGGCGGGATTACCCTTGTTTTGCATTTTTTTTTTTGGATTTTTCCATTTTGTGCCGTCGTAATGCCGAAATTTCGGCTGACGTTCTCGTTTCGCCTTTGATTGCAGGGGAGTGTTCAGGGCCTACTGGATCCATTGCTGAGACTTTAGAGGACGAGGATGACTCTGGAGGAGTAAGAGACGACTGTTTTTTGTTTCAGGCTTGGTTGTGTTTCTCCCTGGCGGCCTTTGCTCGGCTTTTGATCATGTATCGATCATTAGCTGTTATCTGCAGAGGTTCGGACATCTGATGATTGGGGGTTAAGACGAGTGCATTGTTCTATGTTGCCGTCTTCGATCGTTGTTGAATTCCGATGATTGGGGTTCAACATCGGGGTAGCGCCCGGTGGCATGGCTCTTTTTCATCGCCGAATTCTGACGATTTGGGGTCAAAGTCAGTATGATGCACTGAGTCACGATTTCTGATTATCACGTTGTCCAAAATCTGCCAGGCATTGTTTTCGTTTTTGTTGTGGAGTAGGAACGAGGTATTACCCTCATGGTAACCACCTCTGCTTCCGCTGTTACTCCTCTGTTTCCCGTGTTGCTCCTTTTCTTTTCTGATTGGGTGGATAGGGAGTACTTAGTTCGGTAGGTGGCAGATAGCCCCCAGTTCGGTGTTTTAGGCCAGTGTCTGTATGATAGATGTTTGTACTAGATCATGTTTGTATGGTCAGTCGTTTGTATCAAACGTGTGTCGCTGTATTTTGCGTGAGGCGGTTTGTATATATATGTTTTTTGATTGTGGTTTATTTGTGATTTTCGGCTTTTTTGTGTTGTGTTTCGGAGAAGCACTGTCGGTTGTTAGTTCCCCTTTGCTTCGCACTAGTTCCTGCATCGTTAGTGTAGAAAACAGGCAATAGGTAGCACATATGCATAAACGTAAGCACGTAAAAAGCATTTGAAAACAAAATTAACCACGATGATTCGAAGTTAAAATTAAAAATTGGAATGATATTTTGAAAATTCCGCGACAAGTCGTCACGTTTGGACTTTTTGAAAATAAATGATTTGAAAATTGAACAATTAACTCATGTCTTGAATTAAATTGCATCGAGTTTGTTTGAAATTGATTTATAACTCGAAAATCTAAAACTCAAACCGTCAGGGGTGAATTTTAAAATATAATTTTGCGAGCGTATTTGATTTTTGTGAGATCAAGACTCGGATTTGTGAGAGCTTGAAATTTTGAAGAAAACTGACGTCGTGTTTATCAATTTTCGATTTTGTGGAAAATGCGAAAAAAAGCGAAAAATTTTCGTAATTTCGACTGACATGGAAACAATCCATCGCGGATCGGGGCGACTAACCCTTACCCCTTAAAAAAAGAAGAGAAAAACCCGTATGTTTAAAGCTGCGTCATGGAAACCGTGTCGGATTTCGTAAAACGCAAAAACAAGGAAATGTGAGTGTGCGAAAACACTTAACATCCTGGATAGGCCCGAAGAGGTGCGAGTCTTGCGGCGGGAGGTTTGAGGTGTCAGGAAGAAACACAACTTGAAATGGACAATTCAAGGTGGGAATCCTGAGGAACAGCCCAAAGAGGCGCGAGTACACCGGCGATAGAAGCCAACTTCCCCTTTTTCGGAAAAACGCGCTGATTGTTTTGTTATAAAAGGGGATGTTTGTGCTTCATTGTTTCATCATTCGAAACACGAAAAACATCTCTACAAAAACCTTTCTTCTTCTTCCACAAAATTATTCATGAATGCTTTCGAGAATAGGTCGCGGCATTGGTGTCGTGATTTGTCACCTCCCGAAAATTATCAACTCGTTGTCATAGGAGTTGGTCAATTGTTGGTGCTTCGTCAAGTCAAGGTTCAATCCTCGTTTCTTGAAGCATGCTCTCGGTTTTGGGATTCGAAACATCATGTTTTCGTTTTCCCGAAAGGCGAAATATGTCCTCTTGCCAAAAAAGCAGGAGCCATTGGTGGGTGGCCGGGTTGTGTTCCGGTGCTTCCACCTACTCGGTTGTGTTATAAGGAGAAGTTTCGTTCGATGTTGGGCATGTCAACAAGTCAAGTCAACTTTCTCCTTGCTCCTCATGGTGTGGATATGTTGGCTCTTATCAACATTTTCTCAAACCGGTTGGATGTCAATATTTCGGAGGTGGCTAGGAGAAGGGCTCTTGCCTTTTGCCTTATCCATGCATACCTCTTTGTTGATGCTTTGAAGAAGGATGGGCCAAAATGCTATGGTAGCATGATCCTTGCGCATGTGATTGAGCAAATGGAGCATGGTAGAGATCCATCATGGTTGGTGCTTGGCGAGATCATCCAAGCTTTGGACAAGAAGGGCTCTTATGGAGAATCTCCCTAGTTCGGATCACCTAGGATCCTCCAAGTATGGCTATTAGAGAGGCTAAGGTATGTAGAGCCTCCGGCCGATTTTTCTTCTTATTCCTTCCGTCACCTTACTATGAGGAAGAAGTTGTATTCGGATAGCTTTGCATCCACCGAGGCCTATTGGACCTTAAGATTGATGGAAGAGGGTGCTCCTCATATCCGTTGGGTGGTGCCATGGTGGCACTTGAGGTCCTTCACGGGGTTGCTCGCTTCGGGTGCTAGTCCTCGTTCTTTGATGGTGGTGGGTTTGAAGGTTGCTTCCTTCATCTATCCCGAAAGGCTCGTGAGGCAAATGGGGCGTCAACAAAAGGTGCCCGCTCGGGATACCCTTATTCAAGAGAATGTTTTCCGGAACTCCGAGCTTGGGGAGGTCTTCGAAAGATGGTTGGCCACTCGGCCGCTTTGGGAGGTACAAAACTCCGTTGCCACGACATGGGTGACTCCCGCTTATGTCAAGGGGTCAAGAGCTCAAACCTTGGAGGAGAGGTCCAAATCTCGTAAGGATGAGGTTGTTGATTTGAAGTATAGAGAGGTTGGCAAGGCCAACCGTGCCTTCTTTGAGGACTTTGTTGATGGAGCTAGCCCGGATGTGATGAGGCCACCAAAGAGGAGAAGTTAGGGTCCTAAAGATGCAGTGAGTCGTGTATGGGCTCACTTTGGACCGAATATGGGGTCATGCAAGAGACCGGAGGCCGTCGCCGTTGTAGATCCGTTGAGGATCCGTTCCGAAGAGGAAGTTCATACTAGGCGGGCCAACAAGAAGAACAAGGGGAAGATGTACCCCGAGGGAAATGGCAAGGGTAGAATGGAAGAATGAAGATCTCCATTACCCACTTATTATTATGTTGTATTAGTGTTGTGAGGTTTTATTATATTGTACTAGCTATGTCTTGTGTATTTTGTGCTAGTTTTACTATGTGAGGTGCCTTAGTCGACACCTTAGCTTTGACAAGCTGTAGACTTGCCGAGCTTTATTTGTTGTTGAATTTGTAATCCTTCTCATAATTAATTAAATAAGAAGATTGCTTGTGCCAAAAGGAACTGTGAACGCTTGTCTCTTCCATCCATTTTTTAAAGGCAATTTGGCTTGAATTATCCTAAACATTGCACTCGGGGAATAGAATTTTGTGGAAAGGGAGAAAGGCCTCCTTTTTGTATTTTTGTAGGAAAGGAAATGTTTTTCCCTCTCTTTTTTTTAAAAGTTGATGTGGGTGATGTTTTGTATGTGGGTTAACATAAGGGAATGTTTTTTTTTTTTTTTTTACTATGGGGATGGTTGTATCCTTCTTTTACAAGAAAGGACTGCCTACGTATCAACCTGAAAAGGTGAAATCAAACCATGCTCGTAGTTCGAAATGTTTTGTAAATTTATTTGGGTTTTATGGTTGTATCCCTCTTGTATAAGAAAGGACTGTCTACGTATCCACCTGAAAAGGTGAAATCAAACCATGCTCGTAGTTCAGGGGTTTTGTTTGAGTGCAAATGGATGTTGCCTTTGACAGATCAAAGGGTATTCGAAACGGGCAAGGTGCCGCAACTTAGACTCGATAAAACATGCAATTTCAAATCAGAACGCGTTGAGGAACTTGACTTGAAGGGGTTAAGGTGGTCGCTACTTGTAAAACTAAGGCGAGGTTGTTGGTTGCTAAGGTTTAAGGGTAGTATTTCTTGAGTTGGTCAGCTTTGTAAAATCCTCCCCGTCTAGGTCATTCAGTCTCACTGCGCCCCACGAAAGTATTTTCTTGACCAGGTATGGTCCGGCCCAATTGGGTTTGAATTTCCCCCTCGGATCGACGGGTAACGGTGCTCGAACCGACTTGAGGACCAAGTCGCCTTCCTTGATGTTCCTAGGTTTAACCCTTTTGTTGAATGCCCGTTGTATACGTCGTTGGTATAGTTGGACTTTGTGCAAGGCGTTGAGCCACCGTTCGTCTAGAAGCGAGAGTTGTTCTAACCTTCGACGGTTCCATTCCGCCTCAGGAACTTGACTTTCCAGTAGGATGCGTAGAGATGGGACCTCTAACTCTACCGGATGAACCGCCTCCATACTGTATGTTAGGTAGAAGGGTGTGGCTCCCGTTGGTGTTCGAATTGTGGTTCGATATCCCCAGAGTGCGAATGGGAGTTTGCTCGGCCAATCGCGATAATTATCTTGCATCTTCTTGATAATGGTGACAAAAGTTTTATTCGCTGCCTCCACCGCTCCGTTGGTTAGGGGGCGGTAGGGGGATGATCGATGCCGTTTAATCTTGTATTTGTCTAGCATGGTTTGTGTGTCCGCCCGGAAGTGAGAGCCTTGATCGCTGATGATTTCATGGGGTACCCCATATTTGTAGATGATGTTCTCCTGGATGAACTTGGCCACTTGTTTGGCGGTCAAGACTGCGTATGACTGTGCTTCTACCCATTTGTTAAATAGTCGATGGCGACGAGGACGAAGCAATGCCCTTTAGTGCCTATCGGGTTGATTTTCCCGACGATGTCGATGCCCCAGGTCGAGAAAGGCCAGGGTGATGTTATGGTGTATAAAAGGGATGGTGGTATGTGTTGTATGTTGGCGAAGATTTGACAATTGTGGCAATGTTTGACGTAGTTTCGGCAATCGGCTTCCATGGTGGTCCAATAGTAGCCTAACCGCATAATTTTTCGGGTCAGCATTATTGCGCTCATGTGAGGGCCACATTCTCCGTCGTGGACCTCTCCCATTACCTTTTTGGCTTTGTGATGGTCAATGCAAAGGAGGAGAATCCTCTGGGGTGTTCTTTTGTCTAATTGTTCTTGGTTTATCACGAATTGTGATGCAAGTAAGTGGATGGCTCTTTGTCCTCCTCGATCAGAGTTAGGAGGGAATTCGTTTTTGGTTTTGTAGTTGAGGATGGCTTGGTACCAAGGTTCATCATGGTTTTCCTTGTCGTTGTTGATGGTACAGATGTGGGTTGGCTCGTTCCTTTTCTCGACACATAGGGTCACCGATGTTATGTCGCCAGGTATGTTGACGAGCGCGGCAAGTTTTGCCAAGGCATCAGCAAATTGATTTTCCTCTCGTGGTAAGTGGAAGTAGTCGACTTGGTCGAAGAACTCGGCCTCTTGATTGATTTTCGCTCGGTAGGGAGCTAAGCTGTCACTTCGGATTTTCCATGATCCGGACACCTGATTGATGATGAGTGAGGAATTGCCGTGGACCCTCAGTCTCTTGATGCCAAGTGTTATGGCTGCTTGTAGGCCGATGTGGCATGCTTCATATTCAGCGTCATTGTTGGTGACGGCGAAGTCTAGTTTGACCGAGATCGGAACATCTTCTCCCTCTGGTGATATTAGAAGGATTCCTTTCCCGAAGTCTCTCAGATTAGATGCACCATCGAAGTATAGGTCCCATGCGTCGGAGTCGGTACAAAGGATGTCTTCGTCAGGAAGTGACCATGTGTCGGTCGTTGGATCCTCGTTGAGGGATTTTCTGCTAGGAAATCGACGACTGCCCTTCCTTTGATAACCTTGAGGGGTACGAACTTGAGATCAAACTCGGATAGCATGAGTGTCCATCTAGACAGCCTTCTGTTTAGTACAGGTATTTCGAAGATGTATTTGACCGGGTCCATCTTGGAGTAGATGTGAATCGTGTAGCTGAGCATGTAGTGCCGCAGCTTCTTTGTTGAGCATACTAGGGCATGGCATGTCTTTTCCAGTTGGGTGTACCTTGTCTCATACTCGATAAACTTTTTGCTTATGTTGTAGATGGTTCGTTCTTCGCCGTCGACAGTTTGTGCTAGCATAGCGCCCATGGTTGTGTCAGTGATAGTCAGGTACAGCGATAAGGGAATTACTTGTTGAGGTGACATGAGGACAGGAGGCTTGGATAGGATTTCCTTTATCCTGTCGAAGGCCTTTTGAAAGTCGTCGTCCCAATCGGTGTGATCGGAGGCGCGAAGCTTCTTGAAGATTTGTTCACAAATCATGGTGAGCTTGGCTATAAAGCGGCTGATGTATTGAACCTGACCGAGAAATCCCCGAATCTCCTTCTCGTTCTTAAGCCGAAGCATTTGTTGAAGGGCTATGATTTTGGTTGGATCAATCTCAATGCCACTTTTGCTGACGACGTGTCCCACGAGCTTTCCGGAGGCGACCCCAAATGCACACTTTTGAGGATTTAGTCTCATGTTGTATTTCCGCAAATGAGCGAAGAATTTTTGAAGGGCGTTGATGTGGTCGTCCTATTCTTTTGATTTAACGATCATGTCATCGACATATACCTCTACCTCCTTGTGCATCATATCAGGTAGGAGAGTGGTAACGGTTCTTTGATAGGTTGCTCCGGCGTTGATGAGGCCGAAGGGCATGACAGTGTAGCAATATGTACCCCACTGTGTAGTGAATGCAGTTTTGTGCATGTCTTCCTCACCCATTTTGATCTGGTTGTACCCAGCATACCCGTCCATGAATGATAGGAAGGCGTGCTTGGCGGTATTGTCCACCAGGATGTCAACATGTGGCAAAGGGAAGTCGTCCTTTGGACTTGCTTTGTTCAGATCCCCGAAGTTGACGCAAACTCGAATTATTCCGTCTTTCTTGGGTACATGCACGATGTTGGTCACCCGGTCAGAGTGTTCAGACACTTTGATGAACCCGGCCTTGAACTGTTTATCCACTTCTTCTTTGATTTTCAAGGCCCATTCAGGGCACATTTGGCGCAACTTTTGCTTCACGGGCGTAGCCCCGGGCTTAATGGGTATCATGTGCTCTGCAATCTCCCTGTCGATCCCAGGCATGTCTCTGTAGGACCACGCGAATACGTCCTTGTATTCGTATAGGCGGTCAATGAACTGTTGTCTTTCCGAGGGGTCAAGGGTTGTCCCTATCCTAAGTTCTTGGGGTGTGTCGTCGGTTCCTACGTTAATAGGTTCGGTCTCCTCAATGATGGGGGGGTCCTGGTTTCTCGTTTGTCAAGTTCTTTGGCTAGGTGAGGTGGGTAGTCACTCAAGTCAAATTCCTCATAGTCATTCAGAATTGCATTGCAGTTAAATTGAGACGAGTCATAAGCAAACTTAGCGTTCATTAAGTCGACTTGAGCGAAAAGCTCGGATATAACTGACATCTCATGGGCAGTCAAAGGCGGCAAAGCAGAGGAGGTGGCCCCTGGAACAAGCTCCAGGTTGTCACCTTCCGTGGGAGTGGGGACGACCCTAGTTGACTCAGCCTCTGAAGCAGCCACAAGTTTGTGATAAAACAATGGGAAGGGGACTCTAACTGCGACATCAAGAATGTTAGGAGCTAAGACAGACTCTGACACTGACTCAGACTCAAATTCTTCTTCACTTCCCTCTTCGAACATGGGGCCTTCTCCGGTTGTAATCTTGAGAATGCGGCCTTGACGATCGGTCCACTTGACAGTTTTCCTCCAGCCCTGTGTAGTTTTCTCTGGGTCAGTGTCAGAGATTAAGGTGGTGGGGTCAAACTGGTTGTACTTTAGAGCAATGTTGACGATGTCCTCATAGTCGAGGTGCTTGATGTTATATTCTCCGAAGAGAAGAGTGACAGCTTGTCCGTCGAGGCATGGGGTCGACTCAGACTTGGTTAAAGCAGCTTTAGTGTTGTCGGGGATGAAGTAGCAGTCTTGGAAGACTTCTATACCCGGGTGCTTGACCTTGGCCACAGAGTCATAGATCGGCTCAGGAAAGCCGTGGTAGAGTTCGGGCTCCCCCTAGGGGACAAAGTATCTATTAAGGGTCAAATGATAGGGACGGAGGATAACTCCGTGCTTCTTGCGCTTCCGTATTAGGAGGTTCATCTCCTGGATGTCTTCATCGGTAGGTTCATAGCCTAGCCCGAAGGGGATGTTGGGGACCTTAGCCTGTTTCAGGGGAGGTAAGATGTTCTTCAACGGGTTGAGGGGTAGACCTGGGAAGTAACCCTGGCGCATCAGAATGCGGTTGACTGTGAGTTTGGCAAACAGGTCACAATTAAAGGGTGTTGATTCATCGGATAGGGCATTCACAGTTTGGAATCTCCACATCTCACTATCGTCCTCCTCAATGGCTTGGGAGGCTATTCCCTTTTTCATGACGGCTTTGATCGGGGAAGCGGGAATTGTGATCATCTTCCTGTTGAAGGGGACCCTGATTTTCTGATGAAGGGTTGAGGTAACTGCCTTGACGGCGTGAATCCAGGGGCATCCCAAAAGCATGTTGAAGGAGGCATCGATGTCGATTACTTGAAAACTGGTTTGCCTTTCCAAAGGTCCGGTTGTAATGGTTAGGGTGATAAGTCCTATAACCTTACGACGAGTGCCGTCATAAGCACGTACCCCTTGATTAGTTGGGACCAAGTCAGTTTCTTTGATACCCAGTTTGTGAAATGTATTGAGGGGAATGACATTAACCGCGGATTCGTCATCCACAAGAACCATATGCACATTATTTTTTAGGCACTGCACGGTGATGTATAGGGCCAGGTTATGGTTGGCTCCGAAGGGAGGGATATCCTCATCAGAGAAGATGACCGGGTTATTCAGGTCGGGGATATCCCTTGTCATGTGTGCTACCACTTCTTCAGGGGAGGAGGTAGAGGGAACAGTCAGTTTTCCCAAGGCTTGCAGCAGAGCTTGCCGATGCTCGAAGGATGTAGCAATCAGTTGCCAAATTGAAGTTTTGGCTTTTGCTTTATGTAGTTGTTTGAGGATTGAATTCTCAGGAGCCTTTGGTTGAGCGTCCACGTCTGGGACAGTTTGGTCATTTGTTGTTGGAACGACTGTTGAATTATTTGGGTTTTGATAGGGGCGTCTGGACCGGGTAAGATAACCGATCTCTTTTGCCTGTGTCCCTTTTCCGGGACCACATAGACGTCCTCAGTGTCATCTCTCCAGATACCATTGATTTCGGGATCTCGAGGGTACCTTGGAGGGGTATTCCTTGGTGGGCAGTTTTTGTGAGGGAAATTTTTGAGAGGGTAATTTTTGTGGGGCTGATTATTGTGGGGGTGATTGTTGTGGGGGTGATTATTGTGGGGTGCGTGCCAGAATGGTCGCGGGAGCAATCCTTACTAGTGAGGGTAGTTTTGCGTGTTTGGAGGACCCTCCCTCGGGCGCGGTGCTGGTGTTGATGGGTTGAAAATCAACCGGCGGTAGGCATCGCCAAGCCGAGTAATCCTTTCCGAGCGACTGGCTATAGCCTCCTCAACTTGTTGGAACATGGCAAGCATAGTTGCGGCGCTGAACACGAATACCCCGTCCGAGGTGTCCTTCTCCAAGGCATTCACCTCGTCATCAATTGGTTAGATGAGGTGTGAGCAGTCCAAAGTTGGCTCGTCATCGGAGATAACATGGATTCCCAAAGGGTTTGTCTTGTTGTTTGGTTTTGTTGGTGGAGGCAAAGGTAATTCCCCTTTCTCGATCATGTCCTGAATGACGTGTTTGAGCTTGAAACAGGTTTTCGTGTCATGACATTTCCCTTGGTGGTACTGGCAGTAGGCATTAGGGTTCCAGAAACGGGACTTCTTAGCATCAGACGGATCCAGAGTGGGTCCGATCGGTTGTAATTTCCCTTGATCCATAAGCCTTTTTAGGGCGCTTGCATAAGTTTGTTGGAATATGTGTCCTCAACAATAGTGCGATCACATGTTTAAAACTCATATTAAGAATACGTAAGGGATGATTCATTTATATAGTCAACTGGTCAACATTAATCGGTAATGATTGGCTTGCTAGAGTTTGACGTTACTGTCGTAGGACAGTGGTGGTCAGTTGATCCCTTAAGGTCACACCTAAAGGATGATGCCCTTATCAGTAAATTTGATTAATTTTATGACGATACAAGTTAATCAATTCCTTAAACTTTGAACAATTCAGTTGTGAAAGAGAATGTTTAATATCTTATTGCAATTGGATTAAAAAGATTTAATTTAGTAATTGATATGCTTTATTACTAAAATTGATTATTGTTTAAGAAACAATGGAGATAAGAATGAATGGTTAATTATAATTACAAGATGTTGTGAATTATAATTATAAGACTCATTTTATTTATGTGATCTAGTATCACTAGTCAATTTGTTATATGTAATTTAATTAATGTATATAATGGTATTTATTTGATAAGTATGCATTAAATTAATTAATAACATGTGACATACTACATGTGACATATTGTGTGACAAGTGACAAATTGACAAAATAAAATGGAGGTCCATTTTACACAAATGACCGAAATATTGGAGGTAGTATGGGTGAGTGGGTGTTTTGTTTAAAGGTTAAATAACACACTATCATTACCTATGATGTAGGTAGTCTTACACCTACTTTACTTAAAAAAGAACAAAAGTAAAAGAAAAAACCATGCATTGTCTTTTATATACTCCCTCCACCGGTTGTGTGCATAGAAGAGAAGAGATTTTGTTCTCTAATTTTTGTAGTATTCATTCATCTTATTCATTCATAAATACACATGCAAAAACGTTCCTTTCTCACACATTCTTGTTCATCTTTCTCTAAAACTTGTGAAATGATGATCCAAATTTTTCAACAACATTACTAATATTATTAGTGTAATATATGAGTATTAGTAATCAATTGTAAGGTAGATTACTAAATAAATATCTAGCAAATATTATTTAGTAGAGATAAGGGTTAAATCTTGGGTGCAATCAAGAGGAGAATCTCTACATTTGGATTTTGGAGGATCATCCTAATACTCATTATAGCTCAAGAACAAGTGAAGGTAGGAGACCTTACTTGTGCCCATAAATCCGAAAATAACAATGTAATGGATAATTGTTTTCTTATTAATCTCTTATTTTGTTATGCATGCACTATATCTAAAGAACACAAATTAAGAAGTTAATTAGTTCACTATTCAAAGAGTCTAATAATATGTATATGAACCTAACAAGTGGTATCAGAGCATAGGATGTTGCATGCATAATCGGTTTTTTACGAGTTAAAATGTTAACATATAAAACTAAAAATTTGTGATTTATAAGAGTAATTCACGAAATCATGATGCATGATATATATATTCTGGTCCTTAAATGTCTTTAGGTCATTTTTATGATTTATGGTAGTTTATTGCTCATTTTAATGATTTTTAGTGATTTTATTACATTTTTATGAGTAAAATGAACTTTTATTCACTAAAATAAGTTAACCTTCACTAATGGCCGTGATATTTTAGTATGACCTCACATGAATATTTTATGTATTGCATGTAAAATATCATAATAATGTGATTAATATTTCATGATTTATGAATTTTTAGTGTAAAAATGGCATAAATGGAGGTTAAATGACTAAAATTTGTTAAACTTACTCTCTGACCTTGAACATTTTATATGACCTCACATGCATATTTTACAAGTTGTGTGTAAAATCTCGTATTAATTTGATTAATATTGCATGATTTATGATTTTTATGAGATAAAAATGGATTAAAGAGGTAAAATGGTTAAAAATAGTTAAACTACGAACCAGGCAATGAAACTTTAATATGTTGTCACATGCATGATTTAGAGAGTGTATGTAAATTTTGAGATGAAATGATCTCATTTAGCATATTTATGAATTTTTAGTGTAAAAATGGCATAAATAGCTAAAACGAATTGCATGGCATGAGAAAATTATTTTAGGTTGCATAAATATCCCACTTATCATATCTAAGGTTGTAAAATTGATTGGATTAAGTTTTGGATACTTTAGATGTTTTATGAGATAAAACCGATAAAATGCAACTATATTTTCTCAAAATTAATTCAAAAATTTTAACCATGATTTTTCACATTATGAGTGTCATGGAAATGTTCCAGAATGTTCAAAATTTAAAATTCAAATTTTGAAATTATTGTAATTTAATTTGGATTTATTTCATAAATATTGTGATTTTAAGGTCAAAAAATGAGCATAAAAATTAAATCAAGTTGAATTATTGTCAAATATTGAGTGATGACTAATTTTTGAGTCCTAAGAGTTTTAGGATAATTAACTTCACCTTAGATGTGATTTAAGTGTTAATTTGTGATTTTAAGAAGTTATTATCACACATTTCCATAAAACCGGGTTATATATACGATATAAGTTAAATAGGGCGATTTGGCACATAATTTGGCATGATAGATACATATTATAATGCTGCATATTTCAATTGTTGAATGTCTTTTATTTATATAATTTTGAATTATGTAATTTTATCTTAGTATGGCCTTAGTTTTAATCGATATTACCCGTAATGAAAGGGAATATTGATTCAGTTGTAATTTAATGTGATCTCGTATCACTTTTATTTTTACAAGTTTTTCCATTTTACAATGTATAATAGGAATAGCTTTGTATTTTTATTATTATTTGTAATTATGGGGTATCTTCAAAGACGGTGCCATTCGGAAAGGTGTTCCGACAAAGACGGTGTTCTTGGGAGGCGTGCCATTTGAAGATTCAAGGGACCAAAGGAGTTGGTTTCCGGATATGTAATAGATTATTTCATTTTCTATTTTTAGGAAGGCCATACTAGGAATTTATTATTATTGCTTAGCATTTATTTTAATATGTTGCATGCATTGCCAAATCGGCATAACAACACATGCATATTATATCGAGTCATCGACCGTGTCAATTATAATTATTGTAGTTCACCGCTTTAGTTCACTTAAAACGTGATAGATAATAAATTGATACGACCTCTCACAAATTAATAATTGAGAATTAGCCTTACCAAATAGGAGAAACTATGAGTCCCAATTTCATGAGGAAGTAGGCTCAGCTCACCGGGGTACTAAACTTGTTACGTTGGGTAAGTGGGTAATAAAATGTTATTACATCGAAATTTGGATTGAGCTCAACGGAAGTATTCGTGAACGTAGTCGCATGTGTTCCGGGCTAAAGATAAATATTAAAGAAATTTTTATTGACCGAGAGTTTTAGAAGTAGAATCAATTAAAGAGTTAATCCACCGAGTTATATTAATAAGGGATGAATCGGCTCACCATGCCCGAGTTAATATGAATTTGGATCTCGGAATCATTTATAATAGTTGGGTAGAGGTCACTATATAAATGCAATACTTGTTTACAAGTATTATTAAAACGATAGATGTTAATTATTTCCTTCATTTCCGTTTTTGTAGTTATTTATTCGCAATGAATTCATCTAATACTCCTACACCAATGACCATTAATTCATGGCTCCAATCATTCGATAAAAAATGCTCCGAGTATGATAATGATACGATTAGAGAATTACGCATTGCCATTGGTCAGGATGAAATCTTTGCTACTTTACTACTTCTACACCTCCCACTCCTATATTCATGCCCACCACATCCTTGGTAAGGGAATCATATGACGATAATCTCACAAAATTCCAAGGTATCCTTGTTTGATGAAGCAAGGAGAAACATCAATTAAGTGGGAGTTCTTGCAAGAGTGTCCTTGCAACCGAAAAGGGTAATACTATTAATAAAGGAAAGGCAAAGAAGGGTAAGAAACCCAAATCCGATTGTGAATTGGAAGTTGATAGTGAGACTACCACAACCAAGACCAAGAAAGGTGCCCAATCTTATGAAGAATGTCATTATTGTAATGTCATGGGCCATTGGAAGCGAAATTGCCCAAAGTATTTGGGAGATATCAAAGTTGGACTTATCACTCCAAGTGGGACTTGGAAATGTGGAAAAGCCAAACAAGAGTGATATAAATCTCCGATAAGGAAATGGAGCTAGGGTAGCCGCCACTTCAAGAGGGACTTATGTACTTGTTTTAGCTGGTAGCTTTGAGTTGTAATTTACATAATTGTTATTATGTACCCATTTTGTCTAAAACATTATTTCCATTTCATGTTAGAAATGGAAGGATTCATATTTAGCCATCAAAAACAATTGTTGTATTTTGCTGAATATGACATGGCTGGGTGCCAAGTCACTTCTCTATTAATGGTATTCATGTTTTAGACACTTCCAACTCAACTAAAGATATATGTAACATACAATCCAAAAGACTTATAACTAGTAATCCAAATAATTTGTACATTTGGCTTTTTCAATTAGGTCACATAAATGAGAAACGCATTAAAATGCTAGTGTCGACTAGATTTATTTGACCATTTGATTTTCAATCATATGGAATATGCGAATCTTGTTTCCTTCGCAAAATGATTTGTACTTCCTTTAGTGGTAAAGGGACATGAGCAAGTAATTTGTTGGAACTAATACATGCCGATGTATGTGTCCTAATGAGCATCACTACAAGGGGAATTTATGACTACTTCGTCACTTTTACCGATGATTTAAGTAGATATGGGTATATTTACTTAATCAAAAATAAAGTGAAGCATTTGAGAAATTTAAAGAATTTCTAAATGACGTAGAGAACCAATTAAATAAAGAACTAAGGCATTACGATCCGATCTTAGAAATCTTAGTGATGAATTTGATTTATTAAACTATGGATTATGACCTAGTGTCACTACCCATAAGATCAAACTAATATGAGTCGATTTCAGTTATTGAACTCAATTTTCAGAATTTTCAAACCAAAACAGAGACGTAATTCTAAGCGGATGGTCAACCATGAGATACCTGAAATAGAGAGTCTATTTAACAAATCACATGGATCAGACACGCATATGACATGAATCAAAGTGCCATGAATCAAACTGCCATGATAGTGATGGTATTTTTATGTGCTAACACGTCAGTCTAGACAAACGTCAATAATCCACCATATATGTTTGTTGCTCACAAAGCTATCTCTTAAGAAGATAGGGGTATTTCTAAGAGATAGAGTGGAGTAGACTAGATCGTCACAAACATGTCTTATAGTTAATGTGTTACTTTGTGAAAGTAATGGAACTATAATCTATAAATATAGAGTGGGAGTATAGCACACATGTCTTATTGTTAAAATATTGCTTTGTGAAAGTAATGATATTATTACATTGTCCCAAATCGACCTTGTTGCATACGAGCCATAGAATTACAATCCAAAGATTGTTACTCAAGAGTAGATTTACTTTAAGGCGAGGGTCTCCTTAAAGGTAAATAGAGCTTTAGAGTACCTAAGTGCATAGATTGACATGAAGATGTTGATCAAGATAAATTATGTTAGGAATCGCCACATTTCATTTTGATGAGGAATGGCAAATGATATTAAAAATTCGCTGTTCTAAAATGGGAATTTAGAGAAGGATGTGTTTGGAACACAAAACCTTAGATGAAGATCTAAGAATCCTAACATATTATGCGTAGCTTTCTTAAGTGATCCCAAAATGGTCTTAAGCAAGCATCAAATAATTATACTTTTCGTTCATGTGATAATTGAGAATGGTTTCATTCACATGATTGAAGAATCATGATTATACAGGAAGTTAAGTGGGAGCTAGATTTATTTTTCTATGTCTTATATGTTGAAGACATATTACTTATTGAGAATAATGTACCAATGCTCTCTTCTGTGAAAGAGTGATTGGAGACTTGGAAGGGAATGCAAAGTATTCTAGATTTTTGAATCTATGTGAGAGAATATTGGCATAGAGTTAAGAGTCTTATGAGGATAATATCTTTCGTATCTGTTTAACATCAACAAGGTTGAATGGGTTATTCATGTTGATGAAAGTGGAATTACTATGATGGAGTCATAGTCGTTCACTGAACCTATTAAGTTGTTGATTACATGAAATCGTTTGCTAATGTTTCCGCCATTAGAATGATCATGTATGCCAACAGATGCACACGCCGTGATGAAGTATATGCTAGGAGTATAATAAGTCAATAACAAGATAATTCATAAGATGGTCTTGTGAAAGCCTTAAAGAACAATTGAGGATTTGTTCAATTGTTTGGATGAAAAACTAAGTCATGTGTTGAAGGGTTGCACAAACTTTAGTTTCCAAACCGAAAAGGATTTGTTGAAATCCTAGGATGTCTTATTGACTTACGAGTAAGAGACTAGAAAAGTGGTTTTTAGTTTCGCACATTGCAAATTCTACAAAAGGAATCTAAGTAAATTGTGATAAAATGGTCAATGTAGGGATTAAGGGTGAATCCCTCTACAAATGACTTTATCACAAGTTATGTGATAACAGTGGGAGCATCTTTCAAGTTAAAGTGTCCAAGTCTAGTAATAAGGCTAGACATATACTTAGATAAAATTCATGTTATTAGAAATAACATTGAATAGAAGGAAATAGCAATTTATAAAGTTGGAATATATGGATATATGGTAGATCCACTTGCCAAGTTTTTATTTCAAGTGTAAAAGGTACACTATGGATTATAAGATATGAAGTAGTAATAGTTTATTGAATATTCATATATGATAATCCCATTTATCGTTTGAGTTTTATTAAACTCACCCATTAATTTGTTAAATCCAAATGGGTTGTAGAGACAAATTGAACCCCATTAAACTGAACTGGATTGACATGGTATTCGTCCCTAGTTACTTATATGAGGTGACGTCTCGAAGTGACTAGAATGTGATGCGATTGATGGCAAGTTCAAGTGCCATAGAGTCATACGGGATGACTAGTCGATCACATAGGCAGACTGTATGGGACATTCTGTCGGGCAGTGACCGCTTATAGAGTTCTGGTAGTTCATAAAGCCTGGTCGTGGCAAGAGTTGCTATAGTATTCTTATGAGTCAATTCTTTTGACTAGAGACTATTCGCCCAAGTTGGCACAAATTTCTGATTGGCTTTGATTTATGCTCTACGACTGTCGTAAATGAGGTCAAATGGGTATATTTTGGGTTATGATGAACTGTGGCTAAACGAAGGGAATAGTGCGATAGGAATTGCAGACCCCCTTATCAAGGTTGTTTAAAATATCAAGGCCACTCGAGGAGTAGTGAACTGGATATGCATGGCCATGCTCGGAAGGTATCTATGGTAGATAATTCCGGTCAGTCAGTTACTCTCCAGATTGAGGATACAACTCAAGATATGATCAAATGCAAGTACGACCTGCGAGACACCTTGCATTGAGTGGGAGATTGTAATAGGACAAGAGAATTAGTGACGCACACTTGTCTCGGACAAGTGGGAGATTGTTGGAATATGTGTCCTCAGCAATAGTGCGATCACATGATTAAATCTCATATTAAGAATACGTAAAGGATGATCATTTATATAGTCAACTGATCAACATTAATCGGTAACGATTGGCTTGCTAGAGTTTGATGTTACTGTCGTAGAACGGTGGTGGTCAGTTGATCCCTTAAGGTCACACCTAAAGGATGATGCCCTTATCAGTAAATTTGATTAATTGTATGACGATACAAGTTAATCAATTCCTTAAAATTTGAACAATTCAATTGTGAGAGAGAATGTTTAATATCTTATTGTAATTGGATTAAATAAGATTTATTTTAGTAATTGATATGCTTTATTACTAAAATTGATTATTGTTTAAAAAACAATAGAGATAAGAATGAATGGTTAATTATAATTACAAGATATTGTGAATTATAATTATAAGACTCATTTTATTTATGTGATCAAGTATCACTAGTCAATTTGTTATATGTAATTTAATTAATGTATATAATGGTATTTATTTGATAAGTATGCATTAAATTAATTAATAACATGTGACATACTACATGTGACATATTGTGTGACAAGTGACAAATTGACAAAATAAAATGGAGGTCCATTTTACACAAATGACCGAATTATTGGAGGTAGTATGGGTGAGTGGGTGTTTTGTTTAAAGGCTAAATAACACACTATCATTACCTATGATGTAGGTAGTCTTACAGCTACTTTACTTTAAAAAGAATAAAAGTAAAAGAAAAGACCATGCATTGTCTTTTATATACTCCCTCCACCGGTTGTGTGCATAGAAGAGAAGAGATTTTGTTCTCTCATTTTTCTAGTATTCATTCATCTTATTCATTCATACATACACATGGAAAAACGTTCCTCTCTGACACATTCTTGTTCATCATTCTATAAAACTTAAGAAATGATGATCCAAAGTGTTCAACAACATTACTAATATTATTAGTGTAATATATAAGTATTAGTAATCAATTTTAAGGTAGATTACTAAATAAATATCTAGCAAATATTATTTAGTAGAGATAAGGGTTAAATCTTGGGTGCAATCAAGAGGAGAATCTCTACATTTGGATTTTGTAGGATCATCCTAATACTCATTATAGCTCAAGAACAAGTGAAGGTAGGAGACCTTACTTGTGCCCATAAATCCGAAAATAACAATGTAAGGGACATTGTTTTCTTATTAATCTCTTATTTTGTTATGCATGCACTAGATCTAAAGAACACAAATTAAGAAGTTATTTAGTTCACTATTAGAAGAATCTAATAATAGGTATATGAACCTAACAAAGTTGACTCTAGGTTGGTGAACACTCTTTGAGGGCGCTCGACTCTTTTCTCGGTTGGCTCGAGGAGGTTGACCTCGTCAATTTTGTTTTTCTGACCATAAGGGCGAGATCCGGTTGATGTAGATCCCTCGTAGCCTCTACCGGTGGTTTTGGCTAGGACACCTTTTTGGAGGTCGTCTTCGATGCGGGTTCCAAGGATTTGTAGATCCTGGAATGTCTTGATGTTTTGGTACCTCAACAAGTTGGCATAGACCGGGCGGAGATTGTTGACAAATTTCTCTACTAAAGTTGACTCGCTTGGCTTGCTGACCAATTGAGTGCTCACTCTCCTCCAACGGGTTAGGAATTCCGTGAATCCCTCCTTATCAATTTGAGTTAGGACCTCAAGAGTAAGGGTGTTAGCCTGAATCTCGACATTGTCGGCATACTGCTTAGCAAATTCAACTGCAACCTTATCCCAGGTAGTGAGGTTCTCCGGGTCAAGGGAGTAGTACCATTGGCGAGGGATCGGTTCCAGGGACGATGAAAAGATCCGGGTGACGAGTTCCTGTTTGACCCCTTTTATGGCCATGTAGTCCTTGAAGGCTCGAATGTGGTTGAGTGGGTCCTCCACTCCCTTGAATTTGGGCACATCAGTCAGGGTAAAGTTATCAGGTAGTTGATTCCCAACGGATTCAAATCTCCGATTGTTCTCGAGGTGGATGTAATTACCCCGGGCTAGGAGTTGTTCTTCCAAGAGTTTGAGCCTTTTTTCAGTTTCAGTCAAAGGCGGTGTTTTGTGTTCTCCGGTTTCCTTGTTTTCCAGGGTGTCGATACGGGTCTCGACACGGTCTAGAGTGACCTTAAGAGCAGTGAGTAGGCTGGCTAGCTGAGCAGTTGTAACATCTCTGTTGTCATTGTTGTTGGACGAAGTTGAAGACGGGGCCATGGTTCTGAGGCAGAAAAAGGGCTCACATTACATCTCCATATGACACGGTACAAAGACTGAATGCAGACAACACAAAGGACGGAACAAAGATCAAACTCAACAAGATGAGGATGACCGTGTGTGGTACCTCGGTGCTGACTCAATTTATAATGTGACGGTATTGACCGAACTTTGACTCGCGTCCAACGTAGTGGCGTGACGCCGTTGGGCGAGTCTCAGGGCGAGACGACTCTTAAGTAAATACCCATAATTACGTTTGCTCTGACTCGATAGACACGAGGCAGAATTGGAATGGTGGACTGAAGTTTTCAAAAATAGAGATTTTCAAAAAGATTCGTTTGTCACTTTATAGACGGCTTCAGAATAATAGGGATCTCCAAAAGTCGATCAGTTGAAGGGCTGTCTTAAGTTTATTTTCAAAAGACGGTTTGTGTTTGAGTCGGCTCGAAAAACAATGTACTGTTTCCAGAGACGGTTTTTGAAATTCAAAATTGTATGTTTTGAAGATCGAGTTTTGAAATGTTTGAAAAGGTCTCGGGGACGGTGCATGGTCCTCGGGATCTCGAAAATGTCTCGAGAAAAGGGTGTGTGCTTTTCTCGGGTTTTGAAAGAGCCATTGTCGGCGTGAGATGGGTTAAAGTCCGTGTCTTGACGCGGCGATTATAACGGCGTAAAAAGGTGTTTTGAAATGGTTGTAGGATACCGAGTTTGAAAATCGTCATTACGACGGCATAGAAAGGCGTGTTGAAATTGTTATAGAAAATCGGGATTGAAAATCGTCATTACGATGGCCTAGAAAAGCGTGTTGAAATGGAATGGTCGGCGAAAGACCGAGGTTTGAAATGGCCATTATAACGGCGTAAAAAGGTGTTTTTGAAAGTTTGAAAATGACACAGAAGGACTTATGATCACATAACAAATAAGCACTCGCAGTTTCATTATATTATGCATAATGCTGACACAGGTTTTGGCTTTAAGGGTGGGTTACACACCAAGCAATCAAACCCCGATTTTCGAGAGGGATACCAACCCAAACAAAATGTGTAAGGACGGTGCCCTAGCCTCGTGCTCGAAGGTGATGAAAGCTCTTTGACGAAACAGAAATGTGTATCGCCAATGGTATGCTTGACTCAATCGGGATTCGAAATGCGGGGATGAGAAAACTCATGCCGACGAGATGAGCCAATTGGTCGAAAAGGGTTAGGTTGTGGGCCCGGACAAGGAACCCGACTATGATCGTAATATCAATTAATGTATTCCAACCAAGACCTCGTTCGGGTCTCACCCTATAGAGATCACAAAAACACAAGTCTCCTAGTTTTCCCCAGCGGAGTTGCTAATCTGTGGACATAGGCCCACCTGCGTATGCCCAACCGATCTGTGGGCACCGGCAGTGATCTTTTTTGAAAGCCACGCTCGGCGGCGTAAAAATGCTTTCAACCGGATCGCTTTAGATCGGTCGGTTTCGTCTCGACAAGTGTCTCGAAACGATGCAAGAGATGTTCGGAGTCGCCACCAAGCATTTGTGGGATGCTTGGAACCCGTTCGAATCCACTTTATGCCTAGGTCAACCAAGGCAAAAAGCGGTGTTTGACATAGGTACTAAAGATAAGGAGTCGTCCCTTTTTAGCATCCTATCTCTAGAATGACTCTCGTACGCCCTGGATAAGGTCGTCCACTATCCAAAGTTTCTAAGTAAGAGGTGAAGGTACATATTGGGAAGCCCTTTAATCAGACACCCAATCCCGCCTGCGGTAGCGGCCGCTACTGATCGATCTTGGTTTGTTAAATGCAAAAGTTGATAAAATGGGTAAATGCATGAATGCGCATCCACTAGTTTGAACCTAACATGTGAGCTTTCTATGTCGGTTTGTTTAATCCAAGTATCAAATATAAGATGTCAAGTTGGATTTAATGTTGATTTGCATGCAAGACGGAAATTAAACATCCATTTACCGAATTAGGTTTATGGTGCATAACGTGATCCATTTGTCATAGTAAGGCATTTTGTAAATATGATGTTGTATGAGCAGATTCGTCATCTGATCCATCCTGTATTCAAGTTAACCGAAGTCGGGATCGTCATGGACAAATACTGGAAGGGGAATAGACCCTGCATCAGGCAGCCAGAAGAGGCGCGAGCCTGTTGGCGATGCAAAGGAGTCTCCCCTGGTTTGAAAAATAGAAAAGTGAGTGGCCTGTTTAGGCGCGGGTCAACAGACGATGGAAGACGTCTTTTGAACATTGAAAAAGTTTGTAAAATCTATTGAAAAATGGGTGTTTGAACCCGTCTTGATTTGAAAAGACCGTTTAGGCCGCTTTAGCGTTGATTTGAAGAACGAGACTTGAATAATCGTATGACAATATTCGATGTCGGGTTCGGTTTTGCAAGCTTTACATGAATAGTTTTGAAAATGATTATAAAATAATTTTTTTAAGTTCATTTGTTTGTAATTAGTCAATATTCATCATCGTACTCAGGTTAAAATCCGACATGGTATGTGGAACCAAGGATGACTTTGTGTTGGTGACAAATACATTTGTTTCGAAAATGTAAAGAAATGAGAAAGGCTTTAAAATACCCTTCAAAATGTAAAGAAATGCAATAAAAGGCTTTAAAATACCTTTTATAATTTAATTAACCAAATATTATCACCGAAACACGAATTAAACCGTCATTGTATTAGGAACCAAGGGTGAAAAATGTTTTATGGTTAAAAACTTGTCATAAAAAAATGAAAAGATTTGAAAATACTTGAAATGGTAAAAACTGATTACAAATATAAAATAAAAATGAAGGAGATGAAGAGACCAAACACGGTTTGGATTTAGGTTGAGCAAGCTGCTTTAGACGGGAGCCTATGTGCTACATAAGTAGCCTCTGCCTCAACAAAAAATCCGGTTTTGGCTCATTCTTCCCATGTTTTGGACCATGTTATGCATGATTTAGCATGTTATAGTCATGAAACATATGAAAACATGATAAAAGAAGATTTTTACACCCTCATACTTACATGCTAGGCTTTTGGCGAGAAACCGACGAAAGTGTATCAACTTGTTTGGTCGGAAAACTCGGTTTAAAAACCGTTTTAGTAAGTAAAAGAGTGTTTTGTAAAGTTTCGTGATGGTGTAGTGTTCGAGATGGTCGTTCAAATGATTTAATGCACGATGACGGTACCAAACAATGTGTAAGGCTTGTGTTTACGATCGGTAGATCGTAAACACGTGTCGGATTGTGACTTGAGAAGTGGAGTCTAGAATTTTAGGGAAGAAAAGAGGGGGCGGACACTCGCGTAACTCTCAAATGGTGGCATTTGAGGGGTATTTATAGGAAAATGGGTGATTGTGTGTGTTTTGAGCGATGTGGCCGCATGGACTGCTCAAAGAGGCGTGAGCCATCTCGCACGTCTTCGAGGTGTCTTGTCACTATCACACGATGAAATCATGATTTGTTCTATCCTAGGATTTGGAAGAACGTGATTTGTACTTGACTATTTAGGATTCTAGGAAATCTTAACATGGGAGCAGTTGAATGGTTTGTTTTTTGTGTTTGACTCGGTTTGACTCGTTGTTGCAGTCGGGATTTGAATTTTGAGTCGGTTTTTGGTCCGGTGTCGGTTTTGACTCTAGTTAGTGTCATTGCGACCTCGTCGTCATGCATTAAACACTCCAGGTACTTTTGAAAAGTTTTGAAATGTTTTGTTTTCGAAATCGTTTTAAGTTTTCCGACGTATAGTTGTACATAAACTGTTGATCAAACGCTGCGATTTCTAAGCATGTTGTAGTTCGATAATCATCGGGTGTTTGTTGGAGACTCAACAGATACTGGGTACCTAAAATTGCCACCCTCACTTGTGATGCTAAATCTGTTGTTAAGTTGTTTCAGAAAATCATCTTTCCATGGTTTGGAGTGCCTCGCGCGGTGATTAGTGATGGAGGAAAGCATTTCAATGAGTGTCATCTTAATTCTTTACTGAAGAAATATGGCGTTACGCACTGTAGAGGATTGGCATATCATCCTCAAACCAGTGGACAAGTGCAAATTTCGAACAGAGAGTTGAAACAAATCTTGGAGAAGGTAGTGAGCAAGAATAGAAAAGATTAGAGTCGGAAGCTCGATGACACCTTATAGGCTTACCGTACTGCATATAAAACGCCGATTGGAGTATCACCTTACCTCTTAGTCTATGGCAAATCTTGTCATTTACCTGTGGAGCTTGAGTACAAGGCTATGCGGGCCATAAAGGAGCTGAATATGGATCCCTCACTGGCGGGTGAAAAAAGATTGATGCAGTTGAATGAGCTTGATGAGTTTCGATTGCATGCCTATGATAGTGCTCAAGTATATAAGGAACGAATGTAGAAGTGGCATGACAAGCATATTTTGCAAAGGGAGTTTCATGTTGTGAAAAGGTATTGCTATTTAACTCTCGTTTGCGGTTGATCCCAGATAAGCTAAGGAATAGATGGTCTGGATCGTTCACTGTTGTTGAAGTGAACAAATTTGGGTCAGTTACACTGTAAACTGACAAAGGTGAGACTTTCAAAGTGAATGGGCAACGATTAAAAATTTACTATGAAGGTGCTTATATTGGGGTAATAGAGTTCGTTGACCTCTTTGCATTTGATTCCTCTCACTGATGAGGTAATACGGTCATGTGTGACCACTTAAACCAGCGCCACCGAGAGGCAGCTCGGAATTTGTATTGTAATTTTTTGTAATTTAGGATTTTAAATTTCATTAAACGTATTATAATTAAGTTATTTCATATGTTTTGAGAGATGTGAGGGTGAGAATTTAATGTATTTCAAGTATTTTTGCAGCGAATGACGGATTTCAATGATATACGTTAATGAGTTTAAGAGAAAGAGGCTGCCATTTAGTGCCTCTATCGAGTGCAGGGTAGGCTCTATCGAGGAACCACCTTGCTCGATCGAGTGAGGAGTGGGCTCGATCGAGGAACCAAAGGAGTAATTAAAAAGCTCAAATGTTGAGAGTTGGCATTTTTGGATTTTGGTGCCTCGATTGAGTGCAGAGTAGGCTCGATCGAGGAAAAAATGCTGAACCGGGTTCCGCGTTTGTTTTTAGCCGGTTTTTCTTGCTTTAATTCTCATATTATTACTTATTCCTTGCTTCATTCCGTCATTCATATATTCATATTATTCATTATTCTTCCCCCTTTCTCATCCCTAATCCTTCATATCACCATCAAACTTTCATCAAAATTTGTGTTAAGTTGCTTGCTAGTGATTCAAATCACTCCTTTGTGCTTATTTGTGAATTTCATTGCTCTTATTTGTTCAAGTAAGTCCCATTTTTCCCTCTTTTGGTCTAAAAATTTTTGTCTTTTATTGCTTAAATCTTTTGTTTATTGCCTTGAATCTTCTATTGCTCATATACAATTGCTATTTCCTTGCTTATTAGCCCTTTATTTAATGAATTAAAAGCCTAATTTGCTAATTTAGGAATTCGGGTTCATAAAATCCGGGTTGAATTTTAGCATTAAATTGGTTAGAAATTGTGTTCTTATGCTTGGAATCTTCACTTTTTGTTATATAATTGCAATTCCTTTGCCTTTTAGATGGTCTATGTGTGATTTTCGGCCTCAAAATCGAATTTTTCAACTCATGTGGTCTTAAAAACGTGAACTGTTTTGGGCAATTAAATTGGTTTGTGATTGTCTACTTGTGTTTTTACAAATATGTCAACTAATGGACATGGTAGCAAGAGGCCACGGGAGAGGCGCGCTCCCGTTCGTCAGCCGGAGGTAGTGGTGTCTTCCAAGGAGGAAGATGAGGAGTTACTACCTATAGACGAATTTCCTTTTGTTGAGTTTCGGGACAAGGAGCAATGGGACAGATTTGTGGTATTGATGTCTAAGACTATGCTTCCTACTCGGTGTGTTGATCGTAAGATCTTGCGAATTTTCAAAATTGATGATATCATGTTTGGCGTGTTTGTTAAGGTTGGGTTGTAGGGTCTCTTTCTTTTGCACGAACTATCTTATCAAGCCTTAACTCTTGAGTTTCTGAGTTCTTATGTCTATTTTCCAAGGGACCAATTGATCCGTTTCAGGTTGCTTAATGTTGAACGGTCCTTCAATTTTGATCGCCTATCTGAGATTTTAGGCATAGTTAAGCATACTGATGGAGACTTATATAATGGTGTTGGGTTGTCTGCTATTCGATATTTTCCATTATTTACGGGTTTTGCGGATGCAGATGTGAGTTCTATTGTTTTACTTGACGTACATCATGTTTGTCTTAGGCTTTTCTTGCGGTATTTGAGTTATCTGTTGTATGGGAGGCATTATAGGAGTAAGGCCTCCTCCTTAGAGGTCTTGATTTTGGCTAGCTACCTTAACCCCTTTCAGGAAGCGACTTTCCAGTTCTCTCCACCAGCACTTGTATGCCAGGCCCTTGACCGCATGACTGGGAGATATGCGGATTTGGATTGCGGGGCCATTGTTACTCGGATTGCTAAGGTTTTATGTGATTTTGAGGGAAATGATCCCTATGAGCCTATGGAAGACCCTGAGCCTTTGGTAGATGATGATTATCTATGCTATGGCATTTCTTACATTGACATTATCGGTGGAACGGATCACTATTAGAAAGTGCGTGATCAATTTTATATGCCTTTGCATAATGATCACTTGCCAGCTATCGCACCTCTTGAAGAGAATGAGTCTAGGCCGAGACCTGCACCTGTCACCTATCTGATTCCAGATGAGCTTCTGGTTACTCTACCTGGTTCTAGTACTACAGCTACTACTCGTAGGCGTCGTAGACAACGCCGTAGACCTCCCACTCACTTGCCTGGTTCTTACCAGCCCCAGCCTCCTCCTCCTTCTACACCCATTCCCTACTTTGGTTACCACTTTGACCCAGTTGTTGAGAGGGAAGTGAGGGTTCATAAGGGTATCAACAATGCCTTGTCAGAGCGGCGTTTGTGGGAGCAGATTGGGGCCATTACTATTTCCGGCGGAGGTCAGTACACGGGTACTACTTCGAGTTTCTACACCACACCTGGTGATGACAGCCGTGTTTCCACCTCTACAGTGTGACCCATGCGGAGTACGGGCAGTTTCGTACGGAGTATGGTGTTATGGGTCGCCCCTTTTATACTCTCATTCGTCCCCACCAGCCTACCAGTATATTTCCAGAGGATGTTGGTGTTCCTGTTTCACATAGAGGGCCATTTGGCCAGTTTGCAGATTCTACTTCTACTGCAGCAGCTTTTCCTGGAGGTGGTCTTACTAGAGGCCATGGTAGACGAGCTAGCCGTGCTAGAGGCCGTGGAGGCCGAGTTCAGGATCCTGAGTTGTTGGCCATGTTTGAGGAGATAGATGGCTTTGATGAGGCCAACCTTGATGATGATGACGGTGCGCAGTAGTGACAGCTGGTCACTACATCCCTCACTTTTCAGCTGGTTTGGGGGAGCTTTTGTTACACAGCTGGTACTATCCTTCTTTGTATTTATTTTTATTGTATTTCTTATTTTCCCTCTTCCCTTTGTTAGTAGTATCCTTTAGGTTGCTGGATTTTCTGTGTGATTGCTATACTGTAGGCGTCACAATGAGGACACTGTGACATTTAGGTTTGGGGCAGAGTATTTATTTTGGTTGTGTTATTTATTTCAGTCGTGTGTTTATTTATTGTTGTGTGTTTAAAATTAAAAAAAATCATAAAAATTGAAAATTTATAAAATACAAAAACATATTTTTATTTATTTTAGGTCGAGTCTTGGTGAATTGTTTAGCAATGATGATAATTTACTTTGTCTTTGCATTTGAATCCCATTTAGTTATCCATGTACATTGTTTTGACATGTTAACTATGATAAACAACGCTCATAACTCAAGTCTTGACCGTCACAGTATGCCTTATGCCGAGTAAATTTGACTATATTTTGTTGGTAAACCACTTAAATTTCTGAGGTCCTTAGAGCTTCCTAGGCCAGGAATATTAATAAACTGGTCTCATTTGTTATTTGGTTTATTTAACATGAATACTCTGAACTATTTGGATGCTTCTCAAAATACTCCCAACTCTATTTTAACTATCAATAAAACCAACAACTACCCCATTTCTCTTATATTAGAATTCGTGTTTTTATAACTTGTTATAGCAGGTAAGTATGAGCGCAAGCCCACTCTTTTTCCCTTTATCAGTCTTCATTTCTTCATCTTCCTCCTTTGCCAGTTTACCCCATTCTTTAACTGTATTTGTTTATTTTTAGATTTAATCTCTCATTCCATTTCAATAGTGGATAGATCATCTTCTTCTTTTATCCGTTCTTCCTCCAGTGATGTGCTCATCTTCATTTTCATCAAATTCATGTTAAAAGTTAGTCTTTGCCTTGTGATTTGCCAAACCTATTATAGAAATGAGTTGGAAACCCAAAGCATCGATGGAAAAAAATCAATTACAGAATCTGAATCTGGGCTTTCACAATTCCGTACAAAAATCAATCACTTAGAATACAATAATACTCCTACATACAAACAAATTAACTACCAAACAATAGGGGGGAAAATCTACAAAAACTACATCCTACAGATGAAATAAAAATACAGGATGAATAAAAAAAAGTTTAATTCATGGATACCCAATCAATAAAACCGAAAACTGAGAAAAATGGAATTGAAAGATAGAAAAAAAAAACAAGGGGACAATAACATATATGACTATTAATTACTAAGATTTAGAGGGAAATACCAAAGTATTTGCAGGAGTGAGGATTGCATAAATTGTTGAGATATTTACTAAATTGGATTTAGCAGAACCATTACCAAATTACTTTTTCAAAAAGTTGTTGTTCTTCTTCAATATCTCCCACCCCAATATGATCCTGCTACTGTTGCCATGGTGATTGAGGAATGAACAAAACGCATTTAAGATCTTGGAGTAAAAGTAAGAGCTATAATGGCTATTAGTTGAAGAGGTATGGGAAAAGAAAAAGAGGAGTTAAAAGAGGGGTAAAAGAAAAAGAGGGATTAACAGAGAAACAAAGGATCAAAAGAGGAGTAAAATATTTGTTCACCTTCTTATCAGGTAGTCGGTCAACCTATTTTAATATAAGCGAAGGGTTGTAATGGTTGGTTTTATTGTTAGTTAAAATAAAGTCGGGAGTATTTTGAGAAGCACCCCAATAGTTCGGAGTATTCTCGTTAAATAACCCTTGTTATTTAGGCTAAAGAGTGTGGTCTCCTAGTGGAATATGTAATATCAAACTGCATAAGTTTGACATTAGTTTCTTAGCTTTTGCGCGTTCATATGATTAAGTACATGAGGAAAGGCGTTTCTTATCGATCAAATATGCCATACATTATCTTGTTTTGTCAGCCCATTTGAACCTTTTTTTGGTAAAATGTAAAAAATTATATTAAGCTCAAAAAACCATATACAAACTTTTTACAGTGAGTATTTCTAGCTCAAAACTCAGCCAACCTGACTGCACATTTTGCACTCATATGCAATTACATAAGCTTTTCAATCCATTGTCTATCTTTCCTAGACATAATCCCCTTTACTTGCCGTTGTATTCTAATTCTAATGTCTCCTTGAATCATTGCAACACATCTTCCAGGACTGATGATAGTATGCTCATGCTTACTCTCATTTCTTTGCCTCCAGATGTAGTACATTGTAGTATTTAGAATGATGTTCAGAATCCCAGTTTTTAGTTTGGTGAATGTCCTATGTTGCCACCAGTTTTGGACATTATCAATAGACAGTTGTACTCCAGTCCATTCCTGCATTTTCTGAATTACTCTCCTGCTGTATTGACAATTAAAGAATAGATGTTGAGTCGATTCTTCCTCTTGAGCACAGATACATCAGCTGCTATCCAGGCTAATACCAAGTCTGTGGAGTTTATCCTTAGTATTAAAGCCTTGTTGATAGTAAAGCCAAGCAATGAAGCTGTGTTTAGGGATGGACCATTTGGTCCATACAATATGATGCCAGTTTACTTCTTGCCTACCAAGTCTTAACCAGAGATAACCCTTTTTAATTGTGTATTCCTTGCCAGGTACAGTGCTCCATTCATTCTGGTTGTATGCATCCTGGAGCTCCCTCTTCATTTTACATACCTTCTTCCAAGTCCAGCTGACCTCATGTGGGGGTATATAGTCCTCATATGGCTTTCCTTTCAGATAGACATTGTGTACCCATTGCACCCAGAGTTTGAATGGATGAGCCTGCACCCACCACACCAGCTTCCCTATTGCTACCTTGTTCCAGATGCATTCATCTCATAGTCCAAGCCCCCCTCCTCTGATCATTGCAGATTTTAGACCATGCTACAGTTGGGGTTCTTGTATACACAGTCCCTCCCTGCCACAGGAAATTCATGGACACTACTTCAATCTTGGTTAGAAGAGCCTTAGGAATAATGAAGATAGATGCCCAATATGAATGCAAGGTTCTATACACAGCCTTTATCAACACCAGTCTCCCTACATAAGACAGCTTCTTGGTCCCTAACATTCTTATTCTTTCCAAAACCTTATCAATCAGAGGCTGGCAATCTTTGATTGATAATTTAGATGGCTTGATGGGTACACCAAGATACTTGAAGGGTAGTTGACCCTCAATACATCCAGAGACCTGAGCAATTTCCTTTCGGATCTCGCTACTCACTCCATTAAAATACACATTTGATTTGCCCTTGCTCATCTTTAGACCTGATGCTTGAGAAAAAGTAGAGAAAGTACGCAACGAAATCATAATGGGCTCAACATCACCTTTAGAGAACATCAAAAGATCATCAGCAAACATCAGTCTGCTCAATTTCATAGGTTTGCACAAAGGATGGAATTTGAAATTCATTGTAGAAGTGGTGTAGGCTAGTAATCTTGTTAAATATTTCATGCATATGGTGAACAGCAGAGGGGGCAAAGGGTCTCCTTGCCTCAATCCCCTTTGTCCCTTAAACCAGCCAAAACTATCTCCATTAAGATTTAGAGTATAAGTTGCAGTAGTAACACATTCCTTAATGAGATTAGTGAAGGCACTTGGGAAATTCAATTCCTGTAGCATCTAAAATAAAAAGTTCCATTACACTGAATCATATGCCTTCTGAAGGTCTATTTTGAATAGACACCTAGGTGAAGCACTCTTTCTGCCATAGAGTTTGACCAAGTCCTGACAAATTAATATGTTCTCCATTATACTTCTACCTTGGATAAAGCCACCTTGTGTTACTGAAATCAGGTGAGGGAGGACCAAAGCCAATCTTCCACACAGTAATTTTGATATGCATTTATAAACCACATTACAACATGCTATTGGCCTAAATTGCATAAACAGTAGTAGGATGTGGCACTTTAGGAATTAGGGTAACATTAGTAGCATTCAACTGTTTCAGTAACTTACCATTTGTAAAGAATTCATGGACTGCATCACAGACATCTCTTCCAACAATGTCCCAGCTGATTTTAAAAAACTGGCTTGAATAACCATCTGGACCTGGGGCCTTTTCATTTAGTATACTGAAAATTGTTTTTTTGATTTCCTCATCAGTGACAGGTGACAGCAACATCTGCTTATGGTTCTCCTCACATTTGTTTCCTTGCTGCATTACCATGGGACTGACAGTAGTGGTATTATTAGACTAGCCAAGCAATTGAGTATAGAATTTTATAAAGCTTTCCTGAACACCCTGCTTATCATCATGATGATTCCCCTGATGGTCATCTATCTGGACAATCTGATTCTGTCTCCTTCTAGTTCTCAAAATGCCATGAAAAAAAGAAGTATTTACATCCCCATCTGCAGTCCACTTCATTTTTGCTTTTTTGCTGCAAGAACTGAGTTTGTGCCTCAGCAAGATGTTGGTAGCTCTCTCTAATCTCACATTCTTGCTGAACCAAATGTGGATCCTAAGGGTTCACTCCCAAAGCTTGCTGAATCTTGGTGAGTTTAGTAAGAGTGACCTCTGCATTAGTCTCAATATCAGAAAACTACTCTTTATTCAGTGTCTTGAGGTAATGCTTCAAAGTCTTCAATTTCTTAGCCAGCTCATACATGTAGTTCCATTCTGATCACGGTGCCATCCATTCTGTACTATCTCCTTAAAATTAGGGGCAAGACTCCAAATATTAAAGTATTTAAAAGGTCTGGTCCTCTTATCATCTTGCATAGTTGGCTGCACCAAACATGGAGTATGATCAAATGTGCCCTCAGGCAAAAAATGAGCATACAGGAGAGGAAAAGAACTAAGCCAATCTTGATTAACCAGAAAACGATCTAGTTTGCTATAAACCTTATCAGCAGGACATTGTTTGTTATTCCATGTATAAATAGCTCCCATGGCTGGGCTATCAATCACATCACACTGGTTCAAACAATGCCTGAATGACTCTGCATCTTGCCTGGAAAAAGAGCCCCCCACTCTCTCAGTCTCCGTCAAGACACAGTTGAAGTCTCCTCCAATAGCCCAAGGCCCTTGTATACCACTTGCTAATCTACTCAAGTTAGTCCAGAGAGGCTCCCTCTCAGTGCTACCATTAAATGCATAGACCATCGTGGCAAAAAATCTCATGTTGGTTATCTTATTAAGGATATTCATATGAATATACTGAGCATCATATTCCAGAAAGTTTATATCACACTCACTAGCCTGCCAGAGGATCCAAATCCTCCCTCCTTGATGGTATGCAGAGTTAGTAGAAATACTCCAATTGCTAAAAAAATTCATGGTTTTATTGAACTTGTTAGGTTTGATTTTGGTCTCCAGTAAAGCAAAAAGACTTACATTATTATTTATTAGGAATCTATTTATAACTTGCTGCTTATTCCTCCTATTCATGCTACACACATTCCATAAACCTAGTTTAATCATTGATCAGGTTTGGAATTGTGGTGACCCTATGAACTAGTGCTCTTCCCTGATGAATAAATGAGCATTACTACATTTGTCCCTCCATCTTTAACAGGGGTACGTAAGGTAAGAGGAGGATACTCCTTAATTTGAACCAACACAGGCTCCTCCTCCGCCGTAGGTGAATTAACCCTAGGAGTTATTAATGGATTATCAGAATTACTTGCATGATCTGAACTCTTGGGTTTCTCCACTTTCCTCCAAATCTGCTTAACTGGTTTAACTGGATGATGTTTTTGCATAGTTAGCTGTTTTCCTTTCCTGCAATTACTTTAATCATGTCCCGGTGACTTGCATTTAGTGCATAAAACTGGTTTCCATTCATATCCAAGTTTAATCTCCACCAGTTGCTTCTTCTCATCAATAAATTTAAGAGTGTCAGGAAACTGTTGATCAATCTGCACTTCCACCATTACTATAGCATATGCCAACCTAGTCTTAAGTTCAGTTGCATTATCCTTCTGGACAAATTTGCCTACTAGTCCTACTCTCTTTGGCAAACATTGTCCCCATAATTTCAGTGGCAGATGGTGCGCCCTTAGCCATGTTGGTACGTTCTTAACGTTCTCTTTCTCCAATGCAACATTCTCCTTCATTAAGCACTTGTTCCTGCATTGAACCTTGTAGCCATTTCATATCCTATTTCATAGCTACAATCTAGAATTTGTCTACCTTTTCGGGACAGTCGCAGTTGCTTGAGTCTTATGTTTTACAATTTTAATGAGTTTCAAACTCAACAAAGACCCAAAGTTATAAGCACCCATGTCATGCTTCTCCATATTCGAAAATTCATTAGTCCATTCCTTCAAGCGGATCTCCAAAGTATTCATGATGATAATTTTCTTTTGAAAATTTATTTTGGGAATTTTATGTGAATAGACGAAGAAAAGACGGAAGATTTGTGTGAATTAAAACTCCATCGACGCTTCTATTTATACTAATTGCTGTTTCCAAAAATCCGTCAGAACGGACCGGCTTGGGAACAGGCGCAGTCCCGGGTTGGTGCGGAGTACTTACGTTAGGGACTACTTCGCGGGTAGGACCCCGACGATGGTGATGATGGATGGGAGGAAGGTGGCTCCTCCTGCGTACACTACGGAGCAGAGGGCCCGCTTGTGGCTGTGGTGGTTCTTGTCTTCGATTTACCTCGGAGACAAGGGGGAGAGGCTGTCGACGAAGCTTCTTCCTTTTCTGTCTGACTTGAGTCGCCTGGGTCGGTGGGACTGGGTTACTCCTGGTTTTGCGGTCCTCACTCGCTACATGAGGGCCATGGTACGTCCCGAGCTGATGGAGAAGGGGACTTCTTCTGCTACCGTCGGTCCTGGTCTTCTGTTGCAGGTATGAACCTTCTTTCTGCGTTATGAAAGATCATTATTTCTTTCTCACTTCTTTTATCAAATTATAAAGATCATAAATGATTATCTTCGTTTCGCAGGCGTGGGTGTACTCCTACTTTCCCAGCTTCGCGCTCAAGAGGACGGAGCCTGAGCTGAGGGCGTACCCGGTCGTGAGAGACTGGGTGGTGTTTCGTAAGAAGAGTCAGCGTTCTTCTTATGGCGTCCGTCGACGGGGAGTAAACTCCCTGAAGTTGGAGGACGTAAGTGCTTTTTACTACTTGTTTGTTAGCAATTGTGTTGATCTCCTATGTTGAAAAAAAGAAGAGAATTATGAAGCAAAGAAAAAGAAAAGAAAGAAAAAAAGGAGAAAAAAAATGAAAATTCCGAAAAAAAAGAAAGAAAGAAAAAAAAAAAAAAAAGAGAGAGAGAGAGAATTGCTTCATCGGTTTTGTTAGGAGATCATAAGTGGTAAAGTCTAATGCACTTTTGGAGAGTCTTTATATTCTCTCATATGTTGTCAAAGTTGAGATGATTTCTCTAGTTGGATGGTTGTGATTATTATTATTAGATTTAGTTATTGGTTTAGCGCTGCGACTACCGTCTTAGCCTCACATATCCATACGTTTTTTGCACAAAACACTTTTATACCCTTGCCCATTCGCCACCCTATTGTCCTTGATACATGTACTTGGTCTATGTTGTGAATGCGTACTAGTTGGAGAAATTTCTATCACATTAGATTACATGCATGTTTCATGAGTTGAGTGAGTGTCTTTATTCTTTCTATCTTACATATATCTAACCCCTTATAAGTGCATGAGTGAAACCGCGAGAATCCAATTAATTGTCTTGCAAGGTTGAAAAGTATTTAGCTGAGTCTCGATATTATGTCACATCTTGAGTTGAGCTGCGTTATTCTATTACCCGTGCCTTTGAATTTGTTTTATCAGCACAATTTTTGGTCATTACTTTGTTATAGATATGGATAGATGGGATTTGTATGTGCCTTGACATTTGCTCAGAGTTATTCATTCACCATTTGTATGTTTGTCTTTTGTATGGTTTGATTGCTTTGCTTGAGGACAAGCAAAGGTTTGGTTTGGGGGAGTTTGATGTATCACTTTTACATACACTTTTATAACTCTTTTCATAGTGTTTTATATACCGTTTTCAGGCCTTTATGTCATTTATATGCCTTTTATAATGAATTGTTGATACTGCCGCTATTTTATGTTTTAATGCATAAATAACGCATTACGAGGTGAATCGAGTTAAGATGAGCATTGCGGTTATGGCATAGTGGAATACACGAAGTATGGCACGAGAAACGAGGGGACTTGAAGACAAGAGGAGAAGGAAAGAAGAGATCAAGCTGGAACGTTGGTTTCTATCGAGTACAAGAAGGGCTCGATCGAGTAACCGTCCTCGATCGAGTGGCATGAGGGCTCGATCGAGGAACCTCTTTGACGGATTAATTTCCGTAATTTCCTAAAACACGTATTTTTGTAATATAAATTCTGAACTCGTAGGATTTTTTAGGTTAACCTTTTTATTTCTTTTAGACGGTTGGAAACTTACTTTAGCATTCATACCTTATTCTAAATATTTCCTTGTTGATTACTAGGTACTAATCATTCTTCATTAATTAAATCATTCAAGTTTTATGCTTTCAATTGATTGTTATTATTTCATGTCTTTAATTATGTTGTCATCCATCTTTATTGTTATTGTTGAATTCTCTATGAGTAGCTAATCTCCCTATCTAGGATAAAGGGGATCCGGGTTAATTAGGAAGGGGAATATTAATTCATTGCTAGTAATATCATATGAATTATAGTTTGATTATTGTTCTTATTCTAATTAATTGATTTAGGCCTAAATTGATAATTAGTGTAGCGAATTAATACTTTCACCGACAGGGTTAGAATTAATATAGGCTGCGATAGTCAAATATATTGTGTTTAATATTAGCGATTGCATGTTAGATTTGATCTAAAGGACATAATAGAATTAATCAATCTTGTGACCTTAGATAATTCGATTGACCTAAAAATTGATTAAAAAACCTCACATAACTGACCTAGTGAACCGGAAATCCTAGACTCTTAATTATTATGGTTATACACCTTTTATTTACTTGCTATTTAGTTGATAGAAAACAAACAAACAAAACCCCCCAAGAAATCGGTTACCTTCAGACGATCTAAATATTAGCAAACTGATTATTACCGCCTCCCTGTGGATTCGATACCTGTCTTGACGCTAGCTATTTTAATAGTACTAAGATAGATTTATTTTGATATTGGTGATACGACTTTAGCTTTATCATAAGTCTAACATGCAATCGCTATAATTAAACACAATCTATCTGATTATCGTAGCCTATATTAATTCTAACCCTGTCGGTGAAAGTATTAATTCGCTACGCTAATTATAGACCCATGCCTGAAATCATATAACTAGAAGAAAAGAATAATCAAACGATAGTTTATACGTTATTACTAACAATCAATTAATACCCCCCCTTCTAATCAACCTAGATCCCCTTTATCCTAGATGAATGATTTAACTGCTCATATTAAATTGATTCATAATAATAAAAGTAGATGAAAACATGATTGAAGACGTAAAACAATAATAATGAATTAAAAGTATAAACTTGAACAATAAATTATGAAGAACGATTAAATACCTTAATAATTAATGAGGAAAGATTAAAGATCCAAAGTATGCAAGATAACCAAACTAGAGTATTTTTGCCGTACGAAAGTAAATAAAAGCGTAACCTAATAAACCCTACGAGTTTAGAATATATATTACAAATAAGACGTGTTTTAGGAAAATACGGAAATAAATCCATCAGAGAGGATCCTCGATCAAGCCTCGACATACTCGATCGAGGACGGGTTGCTCGATCGAGTCTGTATATACTCGATCGAGGAACCAACTGTTAAGCTTGATTTCGTCATTTAACTTCTCTTCTTATCTTCAAGTCTCCTCGTTTCCCGTGCCATACCTCGTGTTTTCCACTATGCCATATCCGCAACGCTCATCTTTACTTGATTCACCTCGTAATGCGCCATTTCGGCATTAAAACATAAAGTAGTGGCAATATCGACATTTCACTATAAAAGGCATATAAATAACATAATAGTCACAGAAACGGTATCAAAAACAACATGAAAGGAGTTATAAAAGTGTATATAAAAGTGATACATCAGTTGGACGTATCCATTCTTATGGTGAGATGCAAGCCATAAGTATGAATGTGACATTAATAGCCACGGCCCGTGCAATGTTTGTTAAAAAGGTTTTCAAGTAATGGCTATGGTTTCCATGCTCGTATTTGGTATTGATTGATCCTTTACTTACCTACTTCATATGATTCGAATCCTAATCTCATATCTATGTCATGTTTCCTTGAAATGCGTGCTTTTTTTTTTTATAAATGACCGTATTCTTGTCTTTCATATTATTTAATTATCTCACATGAATAGTTGATTCTTCATTATGCTAATATTGATCTATCTTGTTCCCTCTCATTTAATTGTTATGTTTAAATATAGATTTTGATGTCCATGTCATTCGTAATTATCTTACATGATTTACCTATTTGAGTTCCTTGTTATTTTTGTTTCGACAATTTATGGCTGGGAGAACCTTGAGTTACTCCCCACTAATTGTGGCTTTCATGTTTACATGAATGATAGGTTTGTGAAGATGCTTTGTGGGGTTTAGACGTGTGAGCTAGCTAGCACCTTGTGTTATTTTCTCTATTTTGACTATCACGTTTGTATAAACTTAACTTCTGTTCCGCATACTTTATTTACGTTTTAGGTTTTATTGAACCCGCGCTTTAAATTTTAAAAAGTTTCAAAAATTTCCTATAATTCCGCATTTTCTGATTGTATTTTTCTAAGCATTATTGCGGGGGTTCACATTTCAAGCATAAACAAGAATAACTCAAAGCACGTTTTATTCTCATTCTTATGAGCAAAACAAGGTAGGTGTGAATTTTTTTTTCTTTAAATGTTACTGTTATTAAATTAATTTGTTTTACCTGTGTTTTGATAATATTATTTCAGATTAGAAGTTTTAATCATGGAATGCTTTAAATCGTCTTCAAAAGGAGGTATTCATCAAATTTATTACTTCGATCATTCAAGAATTAGGTTTATTTAAATATATAGTTTTTCGTTTTTCAATTATCCGAGTGTCAAAATATGTTTGTATGCCGTGTATAAAATATTAATATTTGAATGACAGGGAAAATTAAAGGGAAAAGAAAAAATTATCCAAAGTTGAAGAAAACACTTGAATATGAAAGAAAAAATATAATTGGTTAGCAGGTGAATACTTTCCCTACTATTTTGAGATAAAACACTTTTCTTTTTATGTTTTGAATCAATTGGTATAGTAATGACACATGCATTTTGTATAATCTTTTTAGCCTATTTTAGCACGTATTTCTATGTACTTTCGTACTGTTTATATTGCATTTTGCCCCCGAATTGGTTACTTTGGTTCGTTTTATCCGTTTTGTAGAAATGAACGCAAAAGTAGTGGAATCGTACCATTTTCGTCCTTTTTGCATGCATTTTGAGGAGACGAGATTTTTCAGAGTGAGATCTTGCATTGGGATGCGTGAAGGAACGGTCTACGAGGCAGTCGGTCACGAGTTTGAGCTGATTTGAAGGAAGAACACTCGATCGAGCTGTTTTATCACTCGATCGAGTGGTTTCTATGGCTGGAGTTGGTCGATCGAGTAATATTTTACTCGATCAAGAAGTGCTGGAAATCGAGGTTGCTCGATCGAGTAACAATTCTACTCGATCGAGTAGATTATCTGGAGAAATGCTCGATCGAGTGGTTTCAAACTACTCGATCGAGTGATTTTGGCTGGCGTGGGCTTTAATTAGCCCGTGAACTTGTTTTAGTTATTGGACTTAGTAGTTTTTCTATTTAAACAAACGTTAACTAGGTCATTAGCATCATATTCTATTCTATTCATTATCTAAGTTTTATCTGATTATTCATCTTTCACAATAAAGACTGCGCTTCTCTTTTCCCTTCACTGTAACTTTGTTTTCGGGGTTATTTAGCTCGGATTTGTTTGTTCTTTACGCCGAATTCTTGCGATTGTAATCTCTTTCTCCCTTCTTAATATTAATCTTTCATTTTTCATCTTAATTCCTTTGTTCTTCCTTAATTAATTTCTGCCCTAATTAGTTTATGCATTTTTATTACAATTTCATTATGTCATTTATTAGTTATTTCAATATTGTTATTATTAACAACATTAGCAATATGAGTAGCTAAATCTTTTCATGTTGGGATTAGAGGATCTACGGTAGAAATGTGACGATGTAGTAAATAGGTTAGATGAATTAATTGTGAGATTCTGTCCCCATAGCAATATAACTGTATTTACCGACTTAGTTGAGTGCACGCTTCTGAGTCACCTTTTTAATCTGGTTAAATTTAATCCTGGATCGGAAGATTGGACTAAATAGGCCTACTATGAATAGTAGACTACCCTGACGAGGATGGAAGTTAAGTTAGTGGTAATATAGGATAGAAAGTGGACCGGAAGGACCTTTCCATATCCGTCTCTCAGTAATTTATCTAAGTTGTTTACAGTTGAGTCACTGGACTATCGTAGTGAACCGAAATCCTGACATGCTCCTTCTCTATTGATAGTTTATTTCTATTTTCTGCCTTAATTGCTCTTTCCTTATTTCTCTTGCCTTAAAACTTTTAGTTTAGGAAATCAAATTACAAACCCCCCATTTGTGACCAAATAGACAGACTCTTACAGATATCTTGCCTCCCTGAGGAGATCGACCTGACTTCCCTAGCTATATAGTTAGTTTAGTTAGTTATTTTTGATAGGTATACGACAGCCCTGTCAAATTTTGGCGCCGTTGCCGGGGAGGCAATTGCCCTATCTGTCTTTGTTTCGTTTATTTTATCCGTCTCAAGGAATTTATATTCCTTTAGGCAGTTCTTATTCATTTCTTTCAGTGTTGAGTATGCCCAGGTCACACAGGTTTGAGTTAGTTTCAGCTGATTCTGAGCCAGAGAGACTGTTCAGGCATAGACTCCATCTGCAAAGAGAATCACGAAAGGAAGACTTGAGTACTTTCGAACCAGAGCTTCAGCATTTCCTTTTTACAGAAAACCCATCTTTTGAAGAAGATACTTCCAGTTCTGTAAGCCAACCAGTAAAGATGCCGAACATTTCTAGTCATTCGGAGCCTAAAGCATCATCAATTCAAAAGGGTTTCAATCTCCAGACGGAGGATGGACATACATTTGACATCCGACCTTCCTATATCAATCTGGTGGAGAGAAATCTCTTTAGAGGTGTGGCAGGTGAAGACCCGAGGAAGCATATGGAGGTCTTTACGGACTACTGTTATACTATCCCCGCCACAAAGGGGGTAACTCAAGACAAGATTAAGGAGGTTCTGTTTCCGTTTTCTTTGACTGACTCAACCAGGGAGTGGCTGACTGATTTGGACCGCATGGCCGCGGGGGTCACAGACTGGGAGACCCTTGCTCTTGCTTTTTATAAGAGATATTTCCCTCCACAGCGCACTAATCAGCTGAGGGCCAAGATCATCAGTTTCAAGCAGGCACCTGATGAAACTTTCTATGAAGCATGGTGCCGTTTCAAGAGGTTGGTGAGGTCTATTCCTCACCATGGTTTCGATCTGTGGTTCCTGTCAAATCAGTTCTACAATGGGCTATACGATGATCACAGAGCCATACAAAATAAATACTAAGAGTGTTAGTATTATTTATATAATATTCAAGGGTTATATGGTTAATTTCTAGTTAAAATTAATCATATGAGTTGGAGGTTTGTTCTTGGGTGCAACTTAAAGGAGTTCTTCTAATTTGAAGATTGGATGATCTTGCCATTCTTAATAGCTCAAGAACAACCAAGATGGGTGATCTTGGTTGTGCCCAAATACTACCATTTCTCAATGTAAGGAAAATATTTTTCCTTAATCATTCATTTTTATGCTTTTATATTTGCATGCATGTTACATAGATCACCAAAATGATAAATTATGAGATAATTTAATTTTTATTAGAGAGTCTAATATGGATCTATGATCTTTCAAGTGGTATCAGAGCTTAGGCTTGTAATTTGCATGTTGATTTTAAGCATATTAATGAATTATGAGATAATTTATAAAAACTCAAAAATTGTGTTAGAAGAGGTTTTAGCACAAAATTTTTGGGACATGCATACCTACTGATCTCAAAAGATTTGTTGTTAAGTTTGGTGATTTATGAAGTTATTTTGCTATTTTTAATGATTTTTGGTAGAAAACCGAGTCAAAATGTCGTATTTTAGCTATAAATTGACTAATAATAGTTAAAATTTGATTCGGTCCATGGAATGTTTATGGTATTTCATGCATGTTTTCTATTGATTGTATGCAAAAGGTTGAAGGTTGGTTCGAATTTTTTTTTTGCATGTTTATTGATTTTATGAAATAAAAGTCGATAAAAGTGAAATAAATTAATCATAATTTTGAAACAATTGATTCTGCCCTTGATAAATTTATGTACATTTAAAAATATTATTTAAATGTTGAAAGTGAATTTTAAAATGTGTTTTCACCTTGTTTTGATGTTTATTGGTTTTAGTGGTTAAAAACCGATAAATATCGATCTTTTTCTTCATAAATTTTATCCGGATTTTTGGGGCAATTTTTCTGACGTTTTGGTGTTCTTGGGAGTGTTCCAGAATACTTCAAATTTTTGTTTCAATTGTTTGGTAATTTTTCAATTATTTTGGATTTTTACTTAAAAATTATGATTTTACCGATTAAATTAGCAAAATATCATCAAATCAAACTAATTATTCATCATAAAATTAGTGAGGACTAATTTTGAGGTTCAAAACAGTTTGGACAATTAGTTTGGACTTAAATAAGATTTAAGAGTTAATTATTGATTTTTACATGTTAAAAATCGATTAAATCCACAAAACCCGAGATGGATACCAACGATTGATGGATAGGGCGATTTTGGCATCATTTTACAGCATTTTAAGCATATTTATTTAATTTGAATGAATGATTGTCATTTATTTAAGGTATTTATCTTGTTGTACCTAGTATGGCCGAGTTTATTTTAATCGTTATTACCCGAAATGAATGAGAATATCAATTTGTTTGTAATTAAATACGATCTCGTATCGTCGGTTAGTAATTAATTAATAGTTTTATTTATTTTATTAATTAATGTATAATAGGAATAGCTATGTAATTCATTTATAATAGTTATTTTTTCCGGCGTTTCCAAAAGACGGATTACATCGAGACGGAATCTATTTTTGGAAGGTGTTCCAAATCCCACAAAAAACGAGCCACTTATGGAATGAAGAGGCAAGGGACCAAGGAGTTGGTTTCCGAAATATAATAGACTAGTTTTTATTAACTAGGTGGCCATACTAGGATTTATTCATATGCTTACTTGTTTGTTTGTTTATTCTCGCGCATGCCAAAATCGTCATTCACATGCATTTTATCTTCGCGATTGTCAATTCACGTCATTTACATTCACCGACTTAGTTCACTTATAGGGAATTTATGACTAAATTGACAAGATCTCTCACATAACTAAAATTGAGATTAGCCTTACCAATTAGTAACACCTATGAATCTCTTGTTCATTAGAGCCACGCTCGCCTGCGGGTGTTCTCTTTTTACCTTGAGTAAGTAGGGTGGTAAGCGGTTATCACACGCCAAAATTGGTTGGACTCAACGGGATATAAGACGGTCTTGTGTTCCGGGGCTAGTAGATGGATTTAAGGAAATTCGTCGACCAAGAGTTCTAGAGGTAGAATTAGTCAACGTGACTTACCGAATTTACACAATTATGGAATGTTTCGCCCAAGCGATGCTCATTTTTGTTTAAAATTTGGGTCTTGGAATCATTTATATAATTTAGTGAGATCATTATATAAATGTTAAAACTTGTTAAAGATGTTCACAACTAAAATTAAAACATTGAATGTTAATTTTTCCTATTTTTCGTTCATTCTCATAAATGTATGGCATCGCGCACTTCATCCTCCTTTCTCTCTTTATTGTTATATTTTTTTCATTATTTCATAGAAAGTGGTTTCTTTGAAGGAATTAATGATTGGTAACATGATTTACCAATTCACCCACATAAGCTTACAACGATTTTTGCGGTTACTATGCAACTTAATTAACGTCCATACATATTAAAAAGGGGTTTCATGTTGCAAACTCATATTACGAGTTTAAAAGGAAGTCACATTTTATCAAGAGAGTCTTGATTTCGGAAGTGACACCTTCGTCATGATGATGACATATTAGTTTTAATTACTCAAGTGTAATTCAAAAGTTTGCGAAAAGAGTTTTCAAAAACACTTATAATACTCCAATATGATATCGTCAAATGGCTCACTTCGAGAAAGGCCAAATCGATTGTTTATGCGCTAAAGAGTTTAGGCATATGATAACAATTGAACGGTTAGGTAGTCTAATTTCGCAAGAAGTTAAGATTTTGCCACATGTTGCACTCACTTTATAGTAATTCACTCTTACTAAGTGTATAAAATATCACGAATGACATGAAGAGAGGTCTTCATGAGATTCATTTTTGCTTGATTGAAGCAAAGAGGAATGTGAAAGTGAGTGGGAGTTAAGAAGAATCAACCCTAGATGTATGCGATAGAGCAAAAGTTGAAAGAGACATCTACTCAATGGATAGGCTAGTTCCACTATCTTGGTATGAGATACCAAGTACGGGTCATTTCTTTGTAAAGAAGTTTACATGAATTGACAAAACGTAAGACGTCTAGCATAGGACATTTTTGTATCGACATGGTGCTAGAGTAGCAATGATTTCGATAGGGACAAATGTACCTAAATTTGGTTTTAAAAGAATGTAATCATATAGATTTATACATAGAAGGAATCACTCATGTGATTTAAAACAAAAGGTTGTACCTACTCCTATGATAACTTGGTGGTTGGTTTAGACCACTTAAGTTAGAGGAATTTTACATTCTTCACGAAAACTAAATATTATACTATCTTGTAGATTTTAAAGTCTCTAATTCGGTGAACCCAAATTGATCAAACCTCAAGTAAATTCGTTTAAACGAATAAACGATAAGCACATCGAACAACCATTTGATTGAGAATATTATGGTGTGTGTGTGCATAAATTATGTTTTTTTTTGAAAAGAAACACAATAGTGAGGTGATTGACCATATACATACGGATGTGTAAGGCCGATAGTTGGTTATAAATATACTTCGTTACTTTTACTGTAATGTTAACTAGATATGAAAACCTCGTATCTATTTAATAAGACATAAAAGTGATTTTTGAAACGTGTTATATTTTCAAAATGAAGTAGTAAACCAAAAGCACGACAAGATCATAATGTTGATCGGAAATTTCAAAGTAATGACGTTGAAGATCAAATGGGTAATATCAAGTAATGACCTTGATAATCACTACGAAGATTGTGAACCATAGAGTATGGTATAGTCAAGAAGATAAACCAAACTTTATGAAATATAGTTTGAGGTTTTTCGCAATTTTGTAAGCAATTTTCTCACTAAAAGTTTAAAACCCGACTATAATAGCCTTAATGACTCCATATGAGATATGGGTAGGGAGGGTCCCTAACTTGTAATTATTATACATTTGGGACCATAAATGTTTATGTTCAAAATCAATTTATGTATTTGTGAGGGTTATCCAAAATTGAACCAATTGGTTTTTACTCCTCCAAAACGAGAACAAAGAGTTTGTGGCTCGTAATGCTGTCTTTCTAGAATGATTTTCAATTTTTTGGAAGACAGAGTGGGAGAAATTTTGAACTTGCGGAAGTCCAAGACGCACAAACTGAGGTTTTATAGAAATTTTGAACTTGCGGAAGTCCAAGACCCACAAACTGAGTACAATGCAAGAAGATGTTCTTTATTAACGCTCAATGGTTATAAGGAGATAATTTTGCGATAATATTGCGTTACTTTTCAAAAGTGACGAATCTTAAACCCTCATAAAGGCTTTTCTATAGTATGAACTCTATGTGATGGCGTGTCACCATGCAATTCGAATTGATCTCCTTGCACACGACGCGATAAGGAAGGAAACACGAGATATTTTCGAGACTTGATTTAAGGTGAATACTTTGGTTGGTTACCTTGATCTTGTCTTAAAGGTTATATAATATGTTTAAAATTTGGGCTTGTTATAGAGAGTTTGTGACAACCCAAATGCCTTTATCAATTCGTATGGTCTTAGCAATATAGCCTCTCATGAGGATGAGTTTAGGCAAAAGGATAATGAAACTTTTTCCTTTAATGTATCTTATGAAGGGAGAAGTTTTGTTGATCTTGTCAATGCTAAGAAGCCCGGCATGCTTGAAAGATCCCATTTGTGATCTATATACGTCAAAGAGTTGGAACTTTGGGTTCAATCATGTAGTCTATCAAAACGGTATTACTCGAGTGTCGAGATAACATGATGATACATGGAGTTTAGTGGGAGCTAAAGTGAGTTTCTTAGTCTAAATATGTGCTTGACATATTAGTGACTAGAATTGTAGCTAAGGTGATGTTTCTTAGTCTAAATATATGTTTGACATATTAGTGGCTAGAAATATTCTTGGGTGAATATTTGAGAGTAGCATGGCGCATCTTAAACATCCGGATCTAATGAGATAGATCTTCATGGATATTAGGATTTTAGTCAAGAGACTTATGTGATAAGATTCTTGACTCGTTCAAGTTGTTGAACCTTTAATATGATCTCTTGTGCTTCCGCTGCAGGATCTATTAAATATGCTAAAAGCTTCTCTCGTCGGGACTTATCATGTTGAGAATATGAGAAGTCATTACTGATCCGGTTGATGCCGTCACTCATCCAATCAAACACTTATATAATACTCAACAAACTACTAGTTAGCGGTAAGTCGAGGTCGATCCATGGGACGGTGTGCTTTGGGTTCTAAGTCTATCTATCTCAATTTATGCTAGTGTCACAATTTGTTTGGGTTTTGTAGTTGTGTTCTAGACTAATGCAAGAAATAAAGTAGAATGAGCAATAAAAGGAAAGATGTAAACAATTGATTAAAAGTGCTAGGATATCATGGGGTCATGGGGGATTCATGGTGTTGATCATACAAACATGTTTACAAGGTTGCAAGCAATTAATGTTGTGGAGGAACCGAGTTGGTTTATATCTTACGGTTCATAGGAAGGGTTGGGTCCCGGAGCCGAATCGATTAGATTGTACAACACCTACAAGTCGACTTACTTTCCTCCTATTCAACTTCTATGCATGGTCTAACAAGACTCGAGTTGGTTTATATCTTACGAGTCAAGTTGAGTAGATAAGAGATGGTAAAAATGCAAGGATTCATAGGCTTAGCATTTCATCAAACATAACATGTGCATAAAGTTGACATCACAATAAGCAAGCAATTTAATCATGTGAACATATTAGATTAAGCACGAATCAATCCCATGTTGGTTTCCCTTAATTACCCACTAATCCTAGCTAAGAGACTACTCACTCATTATCATGGGAAACATGTCATTAATGGTGTCAATCATCACAACAAGTATAGACATGATAATAGAATGGAGAAATAAATAATAAAGATTAAAGAGTAAAGGAATTATACCAAACTTGAGATGATCCAAATAATAAAGCAAGAATAAAAGAAGAAACTTGATTGATTGATGAAGGGTTGTCAATCCTCCAATAACCCAATAATCTTCAATTACCCAATAATAAACTTGAATAATAAACTTGAACAATAATTAAGGAGAGATTAATGTGTAATTTATGGAAAGATTAAATGATAATTTATTCTAGTCTACTCCTAATCTAATCTAAGAGAATTTCCTCCTAAAAACCACACACCTGATTAATTACCAAGATGGGGTATTTAGAGTGGAAATTAGGTGGATGCATTTAGGGTTAACTAAGGGCTAAACTAGTAATTACACTTTTTAAATGGAACAGGGGGGAGCCGGTATTTCTCGAAGGAAGGGCTTCTTTCTTTGTAGCTTGGAGAAAACGAAATTATGCTGTGAAGAAATCCGTGCGTATTGGGGTCGGGACGGGCGGATTCTGTTGATAGAAGACGAGCAAATTCGACGGAATCCGGGCGGATTCTGGCTGGGCAATCCGAGCGTCTTTGTGGAAATCCGCTCGGATTGTGTTGTGAGGAGACGGGCGGATTGGAGACAATCCGCTCGGATTGTTCTTCAGCAGTGATTCTCCTTCTTTTCTTCCCTTTTGCTCACTTCCGTTTTATTCTTGTGGGATTGATCTTTAGTCCTTGCTTCCTCTTCATACTAGTCCATCTAATATCATCAATAAGCTTCCAAATATGCACGAAAGACGGGAATTTCCGCCTTATTATCTCCTTTTCTACAAAACATATGAAATTCGATAGAAAAGCAAATAGGAAGGTTTTGACGGATAAAATGGCTATAGAATGTTATAATAGTATGCAAAATAGGCTCAATTAGGGGACTAAATGTGCGCAAATAATGTTCACATCAAATATCCCCAAACCGAACCTTTACTCGTCCCGAGTAAAGAGGTGACAAAAACTAGATCTTTATTTAAACTAACCTACTAATATAACCGATATGAGACAATTAGCGGGTCTCACTCCGCCCCTTCAACTCACAACAAGACAACCATGAGGTAGGATGCCTTCTTTCAAGGCAAGGTGGGTCTTGCCAAAATGGCGACACATCCAAACTTTAAGCACACAAAAACACATAATGGATGCATCTACAAAAAGAATAGCCACTTTCCTCATCTAAGTGGCGGAAATTATCTACAAGGGAAGCAATTCAAGGGTACACACTCCTTCATAGATGCAATTTCTCCAAACTACTAAGCCTAGAAGGATACCAATAAATCACCTCCAAATTGTGTCAAGCTAGGGTAGTTTTGTCCTCAATCGTTAAATGCTTTTGTCAAGAGTAAACTCCCTATGGTGTTAGAAACACTGGAGGATCGCGGAATTCCCCCTCTTGCTTAGATAAGAAGAAGGGTCGTCCCCTCTCTACCATGCACAAAAATGGATAAGATGGATAAAGGGATCAATAAAATTTGAGTTTCATTTGGGAGTTTGCTTTGGTTTTTGTTTTCCCCCCAATTTCTTGTGGCATATAACATTTGAGAACACTTTCTTTTTGCCATTTCTTTTGATTTTTGGCTTTTCAATACTTGACAATTTTTCAACTTTTTGCATTTTCTTTTGAACATTTTCAAAGTCACCCCAATTAGTAACGAGGGTGCCTTGTATTTGAAGCTTAGGAGTTCTATTTTTGCTCCTCTTTTCATTTGATGCATTTTTGCAAACTTTCTTTCACTTTTCATTTCATTGAACATAAATTGATTTCTTTTTGTGCCCATTCCCTTTTGTTGACAAAAATATGGTAGAACATGGATGAATGATGGTTGCATGGTTTCAAGGGTCACCTTGGAATAAATGGTAGCCAAGGAGTTATCACACCACAAGGTACTCTTGACTAGGCCTTAAACCATGAGTCAAAGGATACTAGCATGACACATCCTAGGGTGTTTTACAAGTATTCTAACAAGCAAAGTCTTAAGAAGAAAAAGCATCTACTAGGGCCTATATACACTAGTCAAGCTTCCCAAGTAGACGGTTTCGCAAAATTTTTCTAACCATGCAAACTACATGCCATGATGCAACTATCATATAAACATCCTAATGCAAATGATTCTACCAACTAATATGCCATATAAACTAAATGCAAGTCCTAAGTTCACATTGTTTATACCGCATCAATCAAAATAAAGCCACATAGTCATTAACATAAAGAGGAAAAAGGAGATTGGAAAGATTATACCATGCGGTCTTCATGTTCCTCATGTCTCGGATGTGGCGTAGTCAATCAATGTGAAAAAGGATAAACAAACACAATATATACAATAATATATACAAGACTACACTACAAAGGAAATGAACATGTTTTTGATTTTTTCAATTTTCAAATTTTTATGGTTTTTTGTTTTTATGAAATTAAAAGACATATTTTTGTGATTTTTCGAAATTTTTCAATTGGTGCATTTTGGAGTATAAATTCCCATCCCCCACTTTATTTTGGACATTGTCCTCAATGTACATGTAGGAGTAGGAATGAAAAAGAAAAACATGTTTTTGAATTTTTGATTTTTGATTTTGATTTTTTTTTTTTTTTTTTTTTTTTTTGAAGTAAAGTACAAATGCAATAATATGATAAGAATGAATGCATGCTCTAACTAAATGCAATTCTATATGACATATATAACAAATGAATGCAATTTAAACTATACTATATGATGCATGATTTCTAGTAAATTATGGTCACCTATGATCAAACCTCCCCAAACCGATTTAAACACTATTTCTAGTGTAGAAAAGAATAGGATTGGTCATTAGTGACAATGCATGAATTCTAGTCTATATGCAACTATCTATATGAATTATATTACAATGCAACTATACTATGAACTAACTAAAGTAAATGCAATATGAAATATAATACAAATGTATGCAAAAGCTACACTAAATGCAATGTATATACAAAAGAGAGAGGGGGAGAGATGGGTATCATACATATGGAAGTGGTGAAGTAGGCCTCTTTCACTCGTCATCCTCATTTTGATCATAGCCATAACCATGAGAGCTTCCGGCTTGATCATATCCGGGTGCTTGGCCCCAATATCCTCCTTGGTCAAATCCTCCTCCTTGACCCGAGTACCCTCCACCTTGGCTAGAATGCCCTCCGTCTCCTCGACCCCAAGCTTGGTCCCCATAATTTGGGAACAAGAGCTCCTTGTGCCCCCAAGAGGGCTTAGGACCATCGGGGTCAATATACCCTTGTTGAGCCATGTTATAGTATTAGGGGTAGAGGGCCAAGTAGTTGTCTTCCCTCCCTTTATGCACCCCAAGGTCCACTCTATTCATGAGTGCCATCAAATCATTAATGCCCGGGGTATTGGGGATTGCCGGTTGAAATTCGGTATATGGGGTAGGGTATGGCGGGATAGGTACGTAGGAAGGTGGGCGAATATGTACTCCCGGCCCTCCACGAGGTGGTTGACGGTGTGGCTCTTCCCTTTGAGGGGGATTATCAAGAATTTGGATATCAAGGAGGTAGCTTGGTGGAGGAGAGTATGGACTCAATCTTGGGTCAATGCCCGGTATCTTCCATCCCTCAAGGATCATTGAAGTGCATCCCTTGGTGTGCCACTCCACACTCCCATCTCGAGTGTAGTTACACCATCGGTGACTGTGGAAGATGGTGTGCTCAGCAATCAAAGTCCTCCCCTCAAGGGGAGTATAGGTTCCACGGGTATTAAACCCGGGACAAAGGTGGTGAGCCAAAATGGTAATTAGACCTCCCATCACGAAGGTTTTGAGTTGGGTGGTCCCTTGAGCAAAATCATGGAACCTAGTAAGTATTTCAAGTGGCGTATTAAAGTTATAACGCCTCACCGCTCGAACATTCAAATAGGACTCAAGAAAAGTTAAGTCGATGAGGGTACACCTATCTTTTTCGTACCTCCCATTGATGCAACCGGCTACAAAGCGTTCGGTGAATCGAATCACCGGATGTTGGATGGCAAAGGTATAGCAACGCTTTATATGGGTAAAGTCCTCCCGGAGATAGCCTTCCAAAGAAAGTCCACACCAAAATTATCGGGCTTCTCGGTATGGTCGGTGGGTACTTCAAGACTGAAAACATAGGCAAATTCCTCAAGAGAAAGAACATGGTCTAGGTTGCATAACCTAAACTCCATGCCCACATTGTTGTGGGTATCCGCCATAATTCTAAGGCTACTCAAGAATTCAAGGGTGAGACTAAGGTAAGTCTCTTCATGGGCATGGAAAAGTTTCCCAATGCCAAGGCCATTAAAGAACATCTCAGTAGGGTACCTTATCTTAAGGATTTCCAACACCCTAGTGTCTACAAATTGAGTAGGTTCGTACTTCTTACCTAGTAACTCGACAAATTTTTGGCGGTGGTCGTCGGATTGAAAGAGCACTTCTTGGAAGTGGTTGAGTTATTCAATGCCTCCCCTCATTAAGGGTCGGGTGCTCCTTGGTAGTACTACCTCTCGCGGTGTTGAAGAGGTTGATCCCTTGCGCTTCTTCCCGAATGATTCAACCAATTTCTTGGCCTTTCCTTTGGTGTTTGTCAATGGTGCCATTTGGATGTTGATGATGGGGGTGTTTTTGAGGATGGGATGGTGATTTTGAGGATTGAGATGAGTGTTTTAGGGTTTGGTAAGGTGAGGAAATGAGGGAGAAAGGGGGGTGATTTTATAGAAGGAGTAGGGAATCCGAACGGATAAGGTTGGGTCGGACTCGTTTTATCCGTAGGAACAGGACAATCCGAGCGGATTTCAGTCGGGACGGGCGGATTCTCGGAGAAGAAGACGGGCGTCTTTGTTAGAATCCGCACGGATTCTGGCACAGAGAATTTCGTTGGCTGAGCAGCGGGAAAAGACGGGCGGATTGTGCCTAGGACGCGCGGCTTGATCGGGACGGGCGGATTGTAAACAATCCGCACGGATTCTTTGACAGTTTAAAATCTTGCTTCTGGATGACACACGGGACGGGCGTCCCGTGAAGAAGACGGACGTATTGTCCAGGACGGGCGGATTTGCTCGAATCCGCACGGATTCTCCTTCAGTTTTAGCCTTTTTCTTTTCCGTGGGTCTTGGTCGGGCGTCCTCCTTTCGATCCGGGCGTCTTCTGATCTTTTTCTTCTTTTTCTTCTTTTTTCGTGAAATAACGTACCCTTTCTCACCAATTTTCTCTTTTTCCTTATCTTTTTCTGAAATTTGATCATGAAACAAGTAAGATGACTCTCTCTCTCTTCTCTCTCATGCAAGAAATTAGATGCAAATGGAAATGTACAATATTATACAAAATAAAAGGGGTTCAAGAAATATCTTACAAATGGTGGTTTGAGATAGGACTCCACCAAACTAGTTCAATTTTAAATTCTTATCCATAGAGCTCAAAGCTCTTAATAAAAGATCAAAAGCTTGTGAACAAGCTCCAAATAAGTACAAGTATGGGTTGCTTAATTTGAATATGAAATTTGGCCAAGGAGGCTTGTAGAATGTTCTTTTTCTTGCCTTCTCCCTAGCGTTAGAGCTTTCCCGATGCTTCAAATAGGTAAACACATGATTCTTGTCAACACTAAGCATGAAGTGTGGTTCATTTTCATCCGTGGACTTCCACTTACCAACTTCTTCAATTTTGGTGATGATGATAGCATTTTGATTTTTCAATCCTTCCAACGTAGAAGGAGAATTTTCATAACTTTGATGATTGGAAACCATAGGAGTTGAGATTGCGGGTGCCAAATCTTCACAAGTAGCCTCACGAGCAATTTTCTCCTTGAGCTTTTTCACCAAGTAGCTCTTGTAAGAAACTTTGGCCTTTTGAAGAAGGTCTATCATATCCTCTTCAATGATCATTGGCTCCAAGATAGGTGCCAAGTGGTCTTCATGAAGGATAAAGGAAGGACGTTCTTCTTCATGATAGGGTATCTCAAATGCCTCAAGGATAGGCTCCTCAAGCAAGGTGATATTGTGAGTCCCTCCTCTAGGTTCATCATCATTGTGGGCTTCATGTAACTCTTTTTCCAACACCTCAACGTTCATATCAAAAGACACACCCTCATACTCACAAAGGTTAAGAGTATTTGGTTTGCTCAACCTCATGTCTTCTTCATCGAACACAACACTTTCATAGTCGCAAGAGCTCAAGGAACTTGGCTCCTCCCACTTCTCATCTTCCATGTCAAAGGTCACTACTTCAAATTTGCATTTATGCTCAATGTCCAAAGAACGGTGGTGAGTGATTGCTTGGGATTCTTTTAATTGGGCAATTTGAATCCTCAATTCCTCTCTTTGGATAACAATGTTTTTAAGAACGTTATCTTCTTTTTGGCCCTCTTTTAGCATTTGTTTGAAGAAGTTTTGTTGATCTCCCATCATTTGGAGAATCATGTTTTGAATGGGTTCATCTTTTTGTTGTGGGTGGGTGTGAAAGTGGTTGTATTGTGGCAATTGAAGTTCATTGTGAAATGGGTATTGGGTGGGTGGTTGTTGTTGATATTGGGTGTGGTGATTTTGGTGGGAAAAATTGGGGTAGTGGTTAGGATTTTTGTTGTATGAGTAGTAAGGTAGGTTTGTGTTGACTTGCTCCTCAAACTCCCCATACCCATAGTCATACTCCAAAGATTCACCACATACTCCATATGTGAAGTCTTGAGCCATCATAGCTAAGACAAGGAAACAAATACAAGCATGGAAACTTCACAAAAACGGTAAGAACAATCCTTGAGGAACAAGTTCCTCAAGGTAAAAGCACGATTAAAATAGACAAACAAGTAAAAACTTAATCACATAGCACCATCCCCGGCAACGGCGCCATTTTGATCCGGTTGATGTCGTCACTCATCCAATCAAACACATTTATAATACTCAACAAACTACTAGTTAGCGGTAAGTCAAGGTCGATCCATGGGACGGTGTGCTTTGGGTTCTAAGTCTATCTATCTCAATTTATGCTAGTGTCACAATTTGTTTGGGTTTGGTAGTTGTGTTCTAGACTAATGCAAGCAATAAAGTAGAACGAGCAATAAAAGGAAAGATGTAAACAATTGATTAAAAGTGCTAGGATATCATGGGGTCATGGGGGATTCATGGTGTTGATCATACAAACATGTTTACAAGGTTGCAAGCAATTAATGTTGTGGAGGAACCGAGTTGGTTTATATCTTACGGTTCATAGGAAGGGTTGGGTCCCGGAGCCGAATCGATTAGATTGTACAACACCTACAAGTCGACTTACTTTCCTCCTATTCAACTTCTATGCATGGTCTAACAAGACTCGAGTTGGTTTATATCTTACGAGTCAAGTTGAGTAGATAAGAGATGGTAAAAATGCAAGGATTCATAGGCTTAGCATTTCATCAAACATAACATGTGCATAAAGTTGACATCACAATAAGCAAGCAATTTAATCATGTGAACATATTAGATTAAGCATGAATCAATCCCATGTTGGTTTCCCTTAATTACCTACTAATCCTAGCTAAGAGACTACTCACTCATTATCATGGGAAACATGTCATTAATGGTGTCAATCATCACAACAAGTATAGACATGATAATAGAATGAAGAAATAAACAATAAAGATTAAAGAGTAAAGGAACTATACCAAACTTGAGATGATCCAAATAATAAAGCAAGAATAAAAGAAGAAACTTGATTGATTGATGAAGGGTTGTTAATCCTCCAATAACCCAATAATCTTCAATTACCCAATAATAAACTTGAATAATAAACTTGAACAATAATTAAGGAGAGATTAATGTGTAATTTATGGAAAGATTAAATGATAATTTATTCTAGTCTACTCCTAATCTAATCTAAGAGAATTTCCTCCTAAAAACCACACACCTGATTAATTACCAAGATGTGGTATTTATAGTGGAAATTAGGTGGATGCATTTAGGGTTTACTAAGGGCTAAACTAGTAATTACACTTTTTAAATGGAACAGGGAGGAGCCGGTATTTCTCGAAGGAAGGGCTTCTTTCTTTGTAGCTTGGAGAAAACGAAATTATGCTGTGAAGAAATCCGTGCGTATTGGGGTCGGGACGGGCGGATTCAGTTGATGGAAGACGAGCGGATTCGACGGAATCCGGGCGGATTCTGGCTGGGCAATCCGAGCGTCTTTGTGGAAATCCGCTCGGATTGTGTTGTGACGAGACGGGCGGATTGGAGACAATCCGCTCGGATTGTTCTTCAGCAGTGATTCTCCTTCTTTTCTTCCCTTTTGCTCACTTCCGTTTTATTCTTGTGGGATTGATCTTTAGTCCTTGCTTCCTCTTCATACTAGTCCATCTAATATCATCAATAAGCTTCCAAATATGCACGAAAGACGGGAATTTACGCCTTATTATCTCCTTTTCTACAAAACATATGAAATTCGATAGAAAAGCAAATAGGAAGGTTTTGACGGATAAAATGGCCATAGAATGTTATAATAGTATGCAAAATAGGCTCAATTAGGGGACTAAATGTGCTCAAATAATGTTCACATCAATTACCAATCATTTTCTAGTGAGTGTCACAAGATGATTATCAAGAGCATCCTTGAGTACTTGAGAAGCACTGAGGATTTACTCTTGACTGGAGGAATATATGAATTTTGTGTAAAAGGATTACACAGAAACATTCCTATGCTTATAAGATGTTATGGGCCTCGTTAAGGAATGGTTAGCATGTAAGAGTGCTATGTGCATAAAGAATAAATATGTATAAGAAGTTATACATCTGTGTATAAGAAGTTATACATGTATATAGCAAACTTGTATGAGGAGTCATACATAAAAGATGTCATATGAAGGATGTGTATGTTTAAGTGTTATACGTACAAATCATGAACGAAAGCTAAGTACATTACAACATCCGATGTTTTAAGAAAGATAGTTGATAACCGGAATTTAATGGGACTAGAGTAGTTCTGTTAGCCGAATATCGTATCCCAAGAGACTGTGAAAACAGTGGGAGTGTTTGACTGGCTTTAGAACCAGAGTCTAAAAACTTGTTTAGACATGTACTTAGAAAGGCTCTATGTGATGAAAAGATTGCATAGAATAAAGGAAAATAGCAATGGAAATAGGAGTGATGCAAATGTTGCTAATCCTCTAACCAAAGCCGTTGGCATAAGGTAGACATGATGGTTATGTCATCTCAATGTGAATTGAGGAGTATACCTTAATTGGTAAAGATCGTTATGTAAATATTTGATAGAGTATTGATATTTACATAAGTGATGATCGCATTCATTGTTAGAGTTTTTTTAAGAACTCAATTATTCAGGTTGACTGAAAACATTGAATACCTTGTTTATCTGAATAAGTTGTGGAGACAATGTTGAACATTATTCAAGTGAACAAGATGAACATTGTATTTTGTCCCTAGTCACATAATGAGGTGACGTCTCAGAGTGACTAGATTGTAAGTCGATTGATGGTTGTTCAACACCATAAGGTCATACGTGATGACTAGTCGATTACATAGGCAGAGTGTGTGACACTTTGCCGGACAGTGACCTTTTAGAGAGTCCCTAAGTTCTATTATAGACGCCTGGTTGTGGCAGGGATCTCTAAGATGTTCCAATGAGTCGATTCTTTTGACTGGAGACTATTATCTGAGCAAGTGCAGTTTCCGAGTGACTTTAGTTTTTGTCCTAGGTCATGCCGTGAAAGGAGGCCAATGGGCATTTGCTAGGTCATGGTGATCTGTATTGTGCAATAGGATAGATAGAGCAGACAGGAATTGTCCACCCACATTGGGTAACTATATCTCAAGGCCACTCGGGGAGTTAATGACGACAAATGCGTGGCCACGCTCGGAAGTAATTTGTGGGAGATTTTTCCGGTCAGGTAGGCACACTCCCGATCGAGAAAACCAATCGCGATATGTTCATGTGCAAGTGCGACCTGAAAGACGCCTTGCATTGAGTGGGAGATTGTTGTTAAAACGGACAAGAGAATCGGTAACACACCCTTGTACAAAGATAAGCGGGGATATTGTTGGGATAAGGAGTTATCCACAATTGTGTGTTATAATCATCGCACAACTTGTCTCAGACAAGTGGGAGATTGTTGGAGTTTTGTCCTCCACAATAGTGCATGATAATATTATTAAATCTCCTTAAGGAATATGCATGGGATATTCATTGGCAATACTAGTCAGCTGATCAACGTATATCGGTAACAGTTGGCCAACTAGGGTTTGACGTTACTGTCGTGAGACGGCGGTGTTCAGCTGATCCCTTTCGGTCACACCTAAAGGAACGAGCCCCAACATGAAAGCTAATTAATTGTATGAGATACAGTTTAAATTAGTCCTTTGATAAAATAACTAAAAGGTTAGTCGATCAAATTGATTTACAGAGATATCGAGTTGTGAACTCGAGGTGCGGAAATTATTATTTAATTATGCGATAATTGAATAAATAATTATTTGAGACGGGAATTAATGATTAAGCAGTTCATTATTAAATTAGTACTAATTGACTAATGTGATTAATTTTGGTACGTAAAAATATATGTGTAGCGGTACACGTATATTTATGGAGTGTTTTAGGCGATATTAATCGGGAAGTATTTAAACATAGTACGATGTTTAATAAAATTTACACGTATTTGTGCGACAAATATTAGAACCAAAATGGATCCGTAAATGGGACAATTGGACCGTATAAATGGACTGTAGTGGATGACTATAATCATTTCACTTTGCTTTTTATTCTTCCATGATATTGTCATATGATCATGTGCATGTGATAAATATTGGACAAAAATTATAACAAGTTGGCTCCCTAACTCCACCTCACTCCACCCGCCACTTTCCCCCATTATACACTCCAATTGTTGTTCATTTTGACACTACTTCACTTGTACACTTTTGCATGTGAAAAATAATTTGTCTATCTCTCTAAAAATCATAAGCATCATTTTTACTAAGATTGTTAGTAAAACAAAATAAATACTAAGAGTGTTAGTATTATTTATATAATATTCAAGAGTTATATGGTTAATTTCTAGTTAAAATTAATCATATGAGTTGGAGGTTTGTTCTTGGGTGCAACTTAAAGGAGCTCTTCTAATTTGAAGATTGGATGATCTTGCCATTCTTAATAGCTCAAGAACAACCAAGATGGGTGATCTTGGTTGTGCCCAAATACTACCATTTCTCAATGTAAGGAAATTGTTTTTCCTTAATCTTTCATTTTTATGCTTTTATATTTGCATGCATGTTACATAGATCACCAAAATGATAAATTATGAGATAATTTAATTTTTATTAGAGAGTCTAATATGGATCTATGATCCTTCATGATCCGGCTGATACATTGGAAGAGAGGAACAAGAGACTCGAGATACCCATAACGGTGCCCTTCCCGAGGCGTTTGCAGAGTAGTAAGGCTAATCAACAATTCGGCAAATTTGCCGAACTCCTGAAAAGCTTGCAAGTCACTGTGCCATTCACCGAACTGCTGACACAGGTACCCTCTTACCTTAAATTTATGAAAGAAATTTTATCGCGTAAGAGACACATTAACGACCATGAGACGATAGCTTTGACCGAGGTAGGGACGACCCTAGTTCAGAATAAGTTACCTCCCAAACAGTCAGACCCGGGTAGTTTTTCGATTCCATGTCATATTGGTACCCATTTGATTGATAACGCGTTATGCGGTCTTGGCGCTAGGGTGAGTGTCTTACCGTTGTCTATGGCTAAGAGACTTGGTTTGACCAAGTTTAATTGCACAAACATGACTGTTCAGATGGCCGACCATAGTATATCACGGCCACTAGGTGTCATAGAAGACATACCTGTTAAGATCGGGAGGTTCTTTATTCCCGTTTACTTCTTTGTACTTGACATCTCCGAAGATGCCCATACCCCTATTATTTTAGGGAGGTCATTTTTATTCACTGCCCGTGCAGTAATAGACGTCGGGGGCAAGACATTGACTTTTCAGGTTGGGAACGAGGAATTGATATTCCATCAGTCTAAGTTCCGAAGGGCTCCCATGCAAGCTCAGCCTTGCAATGCCCTCTCTTCTATTGACCCTCCCATTGACACTCCAAACGAGAATTTTGAATATTGTGCTGCTATTGTGACCCCTCCGCCTCAGGTTGAGAGCAAAAAGGAGGAAAGTTCGTCTGTTTTCCTTGCTGGAGGTACAGATGAAAATAGTGTAGGAGCTGTCAAAGGGTATTGTGTAATTAATGTCAGTCAAAGTGGGAGTGACGATGTTAAAGATGGTGAGGAAGGAGTAAGGACGAGAAAAGTTCGCGCGTATGTAGACATCAACTATTCTCCTCCTAACGATTCAAGTTCATGCTCGTGGAAATTGAGGAGGACGATTAATGTTGCTGAGATGACGTCCTCCAGTCAAGAGCCCTCCGAGGAGCTACTGAATTGCTTCGAGAAGTGAGAGTGGAAATGCCCCGTGTAACAAATTGTAAAAACAATTTATAAATTTTCCGTTGAATTTTATTTATTGCTTTCAATTAGGACAATTAGAATTTAGACAATTTTTAGCGTAGATAAGAGACTATAGAGTGTTACTTTTCGTATTTGATATTTTGGGATATTTTTGCGAGTGTTTTTATGCAGGTTTGGGGAATTTTACGCAAATTCAAAGGAACAATAGCAAATTCAAGAGCTTACACGAGGAAAAGCGCTCGATCGAGTACTTTTTGTACTCGATCGAGTGGAATTTGTTCGATCGAATGGTTTCCAGTTACTCGATCGACTAAAGCTGAAAAGGGGAGTTCTTGATCGAGTAATTTTTTACGCGATCGAGAAGATGCATACAAGAAGCTCTCGATCGAGTAGTTTTAAACCACTCGATCGAGTGATTTTGGAAATGACACGCAGGGAATTTCTTAAACTTCCTTCTTTTTCCTTGTTATTTCATTTCTTCTTTATTATTTCGTCTCCCTTCCTTATTTGCGATCAAAGAACCCCAAAATCTCCATTTTTCTTACCCATTTGCCAAATCCGCCACCTACATTGTGTTTATTGTTAATTAATCGTCATTTGCGCTCTACTTTCCCCTAAATTTGTGCTGCTTTACACGGCCTATTGGAGGAATTAGGGTTCCGTGGTTTTTCGATCAAAAATCGCCCTTTTTGCTTGTTTCTTGTCGATTAATTGTTCTTTGTGGGTGCTGCATCATCAAGTAAGTAATCCTTACTTTTCTTTATCCTTTAATTTCTTAAATTTTTGCTTTTTATGAGGATAATCAAGAATTAGGGTTTCGGTCTTTATTGTAGGTCAAAATTTTCGACTATAATTCTTTTTCAATGCTTAATTCATCTTACTTGATGCTTAATTCCCATGCCTCGTTGATATTTGCTTGATTAATTCGACTTTTTTTGCTAGAAATTTGTGATTAGGGGTATTTACAGTCGAAATTTTCGACTGTAAATTGGTTTTTGCTGCTGGTTAGGCTTAATTTGTCCCATTTGTTGCTTAAATTGCTGCTTATATCATCTGCCACCGTGCCCCTATTGCTGTCTACCTGCTACCATTCGAATTTTTGAGGTAATTTGGGAGTTTTTGGGCTGTAGGTCGAATTCTTCGACTGTTTTGGGAATTTTCACGTTGTTTTCGTGTTGTCTTCTTATCAAATTCCCCTGCCCAATTTGTTTAGGATGGATTCTAGCTCGATGCCTTCTTCGAGCTCTGCTTCCAGTCCGTCCCTGTCTCTGTCTGAGACGGTAGTCCCTGCTGCTACTACCGTCTCCGCACCTGCCAGTACCTCTATTTTTCTGGTTTCTGCTGTCGGTACTGTGTTTACTGCTGCTAGTCTTTCTTCCTCAGTGGCGGTCACAGCTGCAGCCACAGCCTCTACTTCAGCCACGGTGAGCACACATGTGGCGGACTCACCCGCAGTCGCAGCTGCTTTACGGGTGGCCCTAGTTCCTCGTACCGTCACTGGACGGTCTTCTACCTCAGGTTCTAGAGGTCGAGGCCGGGGTCGTGGTCGTGGTCGTGCTACACCTGCTCCTAGCGTCTCTGGTGGCACGGTTACCATCCAAGGGGACGACTCCCTCGACTCCCACCCTGAGTATCCGCAGGTAATTTTCGTTAATGGTGTACATCGTACTAGATTTTAAAACTTAGGTGGCTGCGAGTTTCTCCCTACATGTTTTCTTTGTCGTACGTCACTTCAGAGGCTCGGCTTCTACGAGCTAGTTTGTGAGCTTTTACGGGGCACGGGGATGGCCGGACTCATCACTATGAGTGGCCACACCTTTCTGGAGCTGAGTCTCGAGTTCTTCAGCTATTTCACCTTCTCCTCCGGGGCACACGACGATGTCCCCACTAGTCTTTCTGTGTCTTTCCGATTGTTCAACTGGACTTTTTCGATGACATTAGAGGAGTTTGGTACCAGACTCGGACTTTCCTTTACGGGCGCCACTGTTGCCCCTAAGATGGTCATTCGTCAGCTTTGGCGGACCTTGGTCCAGACCACCTTTCCCGAGCGAAAGCTCGCTCAGGTCCACCTTCCCCCTGCCCGTTACTTTCTTAGACTGATGGGGAGCACCATTTTTTGCCGAAGGGAGTCAAACAACATCAACAACAACGAGCTCTCCATCTTAGGCGATTACCTGAACATCGACTGCGAGGGTCCTTTTACCCTCAACATCGCATATTTGACCGCCCGGTACTTCTAAGCCCAGGGGGAGAAAGTCACGGGATCTATTGTCTGCAGTGGCATAACCACCATTCTTGCCCGTTCCCTCTTCCCTGCCTTTCCCCGTAACTTACCGTACCTAGAGGGAGATAGGTACCTGAGCCTAGCGTCTATGCACTCTCAGACCTGGCTGACTTTTGACTACCGGACTTGGAAGATAGACGGTTCCTTGTCCGTGGACCTAACTTGCACCACTCTCCCCCGTCTAGCCTCTTTGCCTATTTTTGCACGGGGCGCCCGACTTCCACCTCTACCTGACTACCACCTGTCAGTCCGACCACCTACCACCTTACCCGCCGCTAAGAAGCGGCGTAGACTTGAGACCGGAGAGGGATCGGCACCTTCCACGGGTGGCCAGACTTCCACGGCCACACCTACCCCGATCCCTACTCCTACTCCTAGTCCCGCACCCGCCGACCAGACACAGACACAGCCGGTCCTACCGGCTAATTTTGTACCTCCACCACCCTTTGAGGCGTCCTCGGTCATGGGCCAAGGGCGCCGTGACGGTTTGTTAGTTGAGATTGCAGAGAGACAGGCTCGTATGGAGCGGGCCATAGCTTTGACTTTGTTCCCTCTATACGAGTATCACATGAGGCGACACCGTCCGATCCCAGAGGGTTGGCCACACCCTTCCTTTTACCGGTACTTAGCTGAGGGGTACCTGGAGTCTGCTAGTGAGGATGAGGAGGACGAGGACCCGGCGGCGGCGGAGAGAGCTCGAGCTGAGCAGAGGAGGAGGAGAGAGCAGGAGGTAGACTCGGACTTCACGGTGACGGTGGAGGAAGTGCGTGACAGTGACGAGGAGGCTGACGAGTAGTTGCTGGTCTACTCACTTCCCAGTTTTCTGGCTGGTTTGGGGAAGTTCGTGTTTTGTATGTTTATTCTCGCTCTTTTATTTATTTTGTCTCCTTTTTATTTTATTATTTTTCATTCTTTATTGGTTGTGTATTCCCGTTCCCCTGTATATATCTGCTGGTGTATGCTGGAGGACAACGAGGGCGTTGTCCGTTTTGGTTCGGGGAGGGTATTGCATCCTTTTGAGTCTGCATTTGCATTTGTTTTGCATTCACGTTTATTTATTTTAGCTTGCATTGTTTATTTATTTCATCGAATATCCAAAAAATTTAAAAAAAAATTAAAAAATTTCAAAATTCAAAAAAATTCACGTTTATTTTCGCATATAGGTTGAGTCGGAACGGTTGATTTTCGTGATGATATTGCACTATAACTTGTCATTTTACTTGAGCCTTGCACTTCTATTGATGGTTATTAGCTATGTCATACGCATAGTCTACGAGTTTTTGTTCAAATATAGCTGACTGTTTAGACTTGACCTGATAAATTGGCAATCTACTTTACAATTTTTGAGGTTTAGAGCCCATAACTTGTGACATTCATGACCAGTTCATTAGGAACTGAGAGTAGTACTCCTTGCATAGCATGTTCATCATTTTTGCACTTTTATGACATTCGATTTCTTGTCAAATGCACACATTTGGTTTGTGGTCGGTGTCACATACAGGGCGGTGCTTGCAAATTTTCCCTTTTTCTTATATTTTTCACCCATTTAGCTCTACTTAAGCCAAAACTTGCCTTTTTGACCCATTAGCTACATCCCAAACTGAGCCTGCCTAGTCAAGCTAGTTTAGTATGTCTTTTGTGGTATATTTTTCCGTCTGCAGTTTGGTTCGTATTATTTGATTCAAGTTGGTGAAAATAGAGGAAGGAGAAAAAGAAGAAAAAAAAAGAAGAATTGAAAAAAAAGAGAAAAACGTGAAAAGAAGAAAAGAAAAGAAAAAAAATGGAAAAAGTGTGATTCACGTGAAATAGAAAAAGAAAAGAAAAAAAAGAGTTGAAAAATATTTGATTTGTTTCAGTTGATTCATTTAGACGGTATTAAAAAAGGGAAGTTTGTGACCGTCTAACTCCTCCGTTCTTATTCCACATTTTTGAGGAGATTGTGTATGAGATTAGTGAGTTGTGTGCCAAATGAAGGGCACTTGTACTTTATTTTTCAGTCGGCTGAGAATTGAATGGTCTTATATGGTCCTGTTTAGGAACTAGCTTGACGCTTTACCTTCACATTACCATAACTTATTTTTCCTTTTCTCTCCTGAACCTCACTATTCCCATATCATTTGTAAGCCCTCGGCTGTGACGGACATTATTGGTTGGAGTGTGTGCATTAGTACTTGAATCGTCTTTCATTTTTGTTGCATGCATGCTATGTAGGTCGCAGTTAGGTGAGTGACTGTTTCTCTTTCTCTCTTTTACATATAACATTCACCCTTTGCTTCATGAGAGAAGAGTGACCACGTGAGAGTCCGATTTTGTTGGTCTTGCAAGGTCGATAGGTTGTCTATATTTATGAACAGCTTATAACTCGTTTGCGTATTGACTGCATAGCTGTAACTGTTGATTTTTGTTGCATTAAATTGGTTCAAGTAGACAAGTTAAGCTAGCTCTGAGTTTTCATTTCTGTTCCATTAGTTGCATTTTAGTTTACTCGAGGACAAGTAAAGGTTCGGTTTGGGGAGATTTGATACGTGCATTTTGTATAGTCTTTTTAGCCTATTTTAGCCCGTATTTCTATGTACTTTCGTACTGTTTATATTGCATTTTGCCCCCGAATTGGCTACTTTGGTTCGTTTTGTCCGTTTTGTAGAAATGAACGCAAAAGTAGTGGAATCGTACCATTTTCGTCCTTTTTGAATGCATTTTGAGGAGACGGGATTTTTCAGAGTGAGATCTGGCATTGGGATGCGTGACGGAACGGTCTACGAGGTAGTCGGTCACGAGTTTGAGTTGATTTGAAGGAAGAACACTCGATCGAGCTGTTTTATCACTCGATCGAGTGGTTTCTATGGCTGGAGTTGGTCAATCGAGTAATATTTTACTCGATCAAGAAGTGCTGGAAATTGAGGTTGCTCGATCGAGTAACAATTCTACTCGATCGAGTAGATTATCTGGAGAAATTCTCGATCGAGTGGTTTCAAACTACTCGATCGAGTGATTTTGGCTGGCGTGGGCTTTAATTAGCCCGTGAACTTGTTTTAGTTATTGGACTTAGTAGTTTTTCTATTTAAACACACGTTAACTAGGCATTAGCATCATATTCTATTCTATTCATTATCTAAGTTTTATCTGATTATTCATCTTTCACAATAAAGATTGCGCTTCTCTTTTCCCTTCACTGTAACTTTGTTTTCTCGGTTATTTAGCTCGGATTTGTTTGTTCTTTACGCCGGATTCTTGCGATTGTAATCTCTTTCTCCCTTCTTAATATTAATCTTTCATTTGTTCATCTTAATTCCTTTGTTCTTCCTTAATTAATTTCTGCCCTAATTAGTTTATGCATTTTTATTACAATTTTATTATGTCATTTATTAGTTATTTCAATATTGTTATAATTGACAACATTAGCGATATGAGTAGCTAAATCTTTTCATGTTGAGATTAGGGGATCTACGGTAGAAATGTGATGATGTAGTAAATAGGTTAGATGAATTAATTGTGAGATTTTGTCCCCATAGCAATATAACTGTATTTACCGACTTATTTGAGTGCACGCTTCTGAGTCACCTTTTTAATCTAGTTAAATTTAATCTTGGATCGGAAGATTGGACTAAATAGGCCTGCTATGAACAGTAGACTACCCTGACGAGGACGGAAGTAAAGTTAGTGGTAATTTAGGATAGAAAGTGGACCGGAAGGACCTTTCCATATCCGTCTCGCAGTAATTTATATATGTTGTTTACAGTTGAGTCACTGGACTACCGTAGTGAACAAAAATCCTGACATGGCCCTTCTCTATTGATAGTTTATTTCTATTTTCTGCCTTAATTGCTCTTTCGTAATTTCTCTTGCCTTAAAACTTTTAGTTTTGGAAATCAAATTACAAACCCCCCCATTTGTGACCAAATAGACGGACTCTTACAGATATCTTGCCTCCCTGAGGAGATCGACCTGACTTTCCTAGCTATATAGTTAGTTTAGTTAGTTATTTTTGATAGGTATACGACAGCCCTGTCAAGTTATTTGATGTAGTGAGACGATTTGGTAAATTTGTATGTATGTTTCTGAATCAATTGGTATGATAATGTCTTGTGAATCAATTAGTATGAACGTATGTATAAAGATTTTAATGAATAAGACATTATTATTGTGATATTGAGTTTTATTAATGTTTTATTAGGAATTATTTATAGGGACTAAGGTGGAAATTGTGATAATATGCGGATTTGGAAAATAATTTACATGTTCGTAAACTTCTAGCTAATTTCTTTATTAATATTGGTGATCGGTCCATTTCGTGTTCACAATTAAAGGTGTGGTCGTTGGGTCACGTCCAAATCAAAACACAATTTATAGCTTCACAAACAACTCTACAATTAGTAAAGAGGCAAGTAAAGGTCGGATCACAAGGGACGAGTATTGAAATGAGATTTCTATTGAAACTAGTGGTGTCTTAGGGGTGTCACAATTTGGGTTGATGTAGAAGGTCGCTAACTAAAATAGCAATGTAAATAAATAAGCAAGATGAATTAAAAGGGTTGTAAACAATTGATAAAAAGCACTAGGGTGTCATGGGATCATAGGGGAATCATGGGAATTGATCATACAAACATGTTCTCAAATTATAAGCAAGCAATTATTGTTGTGATGGATTGAGTTGGGTTATATCTTACAATCCTAGGAAAGTTTGGGTCCCGGAGCCGAATCGATTAGATTGTACAACACCTACAAGTCGACTTAATCTTCCCTACTCAACAACATGCATGGTCTAATGAGACTCGAGTTGGTTTATGTCTTACAAGTCTCATTGAAAAGATAGGTGATGGGTAAAAAATGCAAGGATTCATAGGCTCGCATTTCATCAAACATAACATGTGCATGAGTTGAGATCAAAACAAGCAAGCAAATAAAACATGAAAGCATATTAATTTAAGCATGAATCATTCCCCATGTTGGTTTCCCCTAATCACCCATTAACCCTAGCTAAGAGACTACTCACTCATTATCATGTTGATCATGCTAGCAAGGTTGTCAATCATACCAACAAAATGAAACATGATGAATAAATGAAAGTAATTAACAATAATTAAAAAGGGATTAAGAGAATTATACCTATTAATGATTCCAATAATAAAGCAAAGATAAAAGAAGTACTTGATGCTTGATTGAGAGGTTGTCAATCTCCTAATAATAACCCAAATAATCTTCAATTACCCAAAATAAAGGATGAACAAAAGAGAGATTAAGGAAATAAAACTTGTATTAGAACTTGATTAATTGTTGATTACAAAACTAAAGAGAGATTTGATTGATATTAACTACTCTAGTTATTGATAAGAAGAACATGCTCTTCTAATTAGACTAATGGGGTATTTATAGTGGAAATTAGGGGGATGCATTAGGGTTAACTAAGGGCTAAACTAGTAATTACACTTTTTAGATTGAGCAGGGAGGAGCCCGTATTTTTAGAAGGAAGGGCTTCTTTCTTTGTAGCTTGGAGAAGAGGAAATTGCACTTAAGAGGAATCCGAGCGGATTAGAGTCGGGACGGGCGGATTCTGGTGGTGGAACACGAGCGGATTCAAGAGAATCTGGGCGGATTGTGGTGGCTAAACCCGAGCGTCTTGGTGGAAAACCGCACGGATTGTGCAGGTGGAGGACGGCCGGATTGTAGACAATCCGCACGGATTGTGCCTCAGCAAGACTTCTTCTTCTTTTCTCCCCTTTTCTTCATAAATTCCTTGGGGATTTCCTTGGGGACTCAAGGATCCTTTCTCAACATTGCTCATCTACTATCATATATACAAAGGCCTTCTAATCTTGTCTCTCCTTGATGCTTGGTCATTGAATTCGATCAATTTAGTCTCGTTTTGCCATGAAAATGCAAGATTCTTACTCCTTTCCTACCAAGGGATCAAAATCTCAAAGAATATGCAAAACAAAGAACTAAAGATAATAAATGACCCAAATATGCACTAAAAAGCATGGGAACAAGGCTAATTCGGGGGCTAAATATGCGCTAATTATGGTCACATCAAATATCCCCAAACCGAACCTTTGCTCGTCCCGAGTAAAGAGGTGACAAAGACTAGGACCATTATTTAAACTAACCTAATAACATACCCGATATGAGACAATTAGCGGGTCTCACTCCGCCCCTTCAACTCACAACAAGACAACCATGAGGTAGGATGCCTTCTTCTAAGGCAAGGTGGGTCTTGCCAAAATGGCGACACATCCAAACATTAAGCACACAAAATCAAATAATGGATGCATCTACAAAAGGAATAGCCACTTCCTCATCAAGTGGCGGAAGCACTAAAGAGGAACAAATTTAAGAGCATGTAATCCTTCACAAATACTAGTTCAACAAATTACTAAGGCTAAGAGGATGGCACTAAATCACCTCCAAATGGTGTTAAACTAGACTACTTTCGTCCTCAATTTCCAAATGCTTTCGTCAAGAGCGATCGGATGGTGGTGGAATGATGATCCCTATGATGCTAGTAGCATATGACATGACAAGTCTCGAATTCTCTACAAAAGTAAAGGTCATGGATCGTCCCAAGCTCGACAAAGTGGCTTGACAAAAAGGCTTTTTGGGAATGAAATGCTCAAATCTTTATACACAACGGGTGGATATGACTAGTATTCAAAAATTGACCTCATTTAAACTTTCACATTTCAAGAATTTTAGATGGGGTTTGTCCCTTCCGGGCTAGTGTCCTTTGCTTTCGCCAATCCCTTATTAGGCAACCGGTTAACCTCTAGACAATAGCTTTTCGGGGTGTTGGTCACTCTGTCTCTGGGCGGCCGAATTCACAACTGTGTGGGGGCTCAATTCAATGGATCCCGCACCAAAGCACATCGAAGTGGTACGCCTCCATCAAAACAATTTAAATGTCTCAACATTCAACAATTCATAACATTAGAGGTTTCCTTGGCATTAAATTTCTTCCACATGACAAAATTTCTTTGAAATGAGCACTTCAAGCTTATTGATAGAAAATATTTTTGGGTTGTCTTACCACAAGGTCAATCAAGGTCACCTAGACAAGTTAACCAAGTCCACATCGCATCACGAGGTTGGATAGGTGACTCACATGCAAACCCTTGACTAGGCTTTGGGTCATGGGTCAAAAGATACTAGTATGACACTATCTAGGGTGTTTTACAACCATTATAGTAGGCAAAGTCTTAAGTTGAACAAGTATTTGTAATAGCTTAGTTGCTCTTGTCAAAGTTCCTAATTAGGCATTTTTCAAAACATTTCTAACATGCAACTACATGCCATGATGCAACTAATATAAACATCCTAATGCAAGTGATTCTATTAACTAATATGACATATAAACTAAATGGAAGTCCTAAGTTCACATTGTTATACCGCATCAATCAAAATAAAGCCACATAGTCATTAACATAAAGAGGAAAAAGGAGATTGGAAAGATCATACCATGCGGTCTTCATGATCCTCATATCTCGGATGTGGCGTAGTCAATCAATGTGAACAAGGATAGAACAAACACAATATATACAAAACTATATATACAAGACTACATTACAAAGGAAATAAACATGTTTTTGGCTTTTTAATTTTCAAATTTTTATGATTTTCGAAATTTTTCAATTTTTTTGGATTTTTGAATAAGAGTTAAATGTTAGAATTCCCATCCCCACACTAATATGGGCATTGTCCTCAATGGCCAAAATGGTGGAAATTATGCAAAGATGATGCATGATTTCTATACTAAATGCAATCTATACTAGGCTACACTACATGATGCATGGTTTTTGTTATGACGGAGAGGATAATTTAGATTACCTCCCGTTGTGTATGCATTAACTTCCCCAAACCGAGTTAGACACTATTGCTAATGTCCAAGGATGGGTGTAGTTCATGCACACACTATGCAATGCATGAAACTAATTTGTCATTTTGGATTTTTAAAATGGGAACAATAAAATGAGAACACCTCAATGGTACCGAGGTGTGAGTCCTCTATGGTGCTAGGAATACTCCAACTATGATCAAGAAAATAATTAAAACAAAGAGAGAAATAGACAAACCATGAGAAGGTAGGAGCCTTCAAGGCTTGCTAATCTTCTATCATATCATCACCATCATCACTTTCCTCATTAGAAGTGGTCTCATTGCCACTTCCCTCTTCATTTACTTCTTCACTTTCTTCTTCACCTTGCTCACCATCTTGCTCACCATCCTTTTCTCCTTCTTCACTTGCTTCCTCATCAATGTTATCATCAACTTCTTCATTACCAACAACCTCATTGTCACCCGAAACGACCCTAGATGCACCCGGAAATAGGACTTCTCTATCCGCCCAACTAGGCAAAGGACATGATGGATCAAGTAGTCCTTGCCTAGCTAACTGTAGGAGGGGTGGATATTGAGCCAAGTAAGCATTTTTCCGATCCTCAAAGGCTTGCTTGTGCATTGCTTGCATGAGAAGAGTCAAATAATCATTTCTTGCTTCAACTCCTTCCGGCTTGAACTCTTGATACTCAAAGGGGTAAGGTGGTTTGACAATTGAAGAGGAGGGCATTTCAAGTTCACCCTTTTGTTGTTGGATAATATACTCGGCCTCTTTAGAAAGGGGAAGTAGATAATTGGTCCGGTGGACGCTTAGACGACAAATCTTTGAAGGCAAGGTGAACGATCTAGCTTCACTAGTGAGCCATCCATACTTGGTGTCAAGAGGGTTATGGGCAACCCACTTGTACTTGTGTATCATAGTATGCATATCAACAAGATGACCACCCTCCTTTGCTTTATACTTGTTATCCTTGTTGAAATTAGGATCAAAGTATTTAGCTAGGATAGTGATTAGGCCGCCATTGACAATAACGGTAGTGCCTTTCTTCCCACAATCAATGTTGAGCCATCTATCTACCAAAAGCCTCAAAGAGTTGAAAGGTGGTGTGTACTCTTCCAATGTTCAAAGTCGATTCAAGAAGAATAAAATCAAGTTTGGTGAAATGGTTGGTATCTTTCCTTGCAATAATGGTGTTTCATATGACCTTGTGCCATACTCTTATGCCCGGATGATGGACTAAAAGAGCACGACTCGCATGAAAATCCTCAAATTTCCTTCCGGAAATTGCCTCCCAAAGAGGGTCGGGGTCATACTTTCCATAATTCTTAAAATAACTCGGTTCATCACTAAGACCCAAAATTTCACCCAATTCCCTAAAGGAAATGCGTCTACTAACATTAGCTAGACGAAACTCGAGATTCTCCCTAGTCTCAACTTTGGTGACTTTCAAAGAACTCAAAAACTCCAAGGTAAGGGAGGGGTATGTCAATTCTTTTGATTCAAACAATTTCTCTAACCCCATGGCTTTGAAAAAGGCTCTAGTTTGCTCAAGAACACCCAACTTATCCAAGGTGTCTTCACAAATAAATTTGGTGGATTGAAATGATTTCCTAGCAAACTTGGCAAAAGTATCTCTATGGGTTTTGGAAATAAAAGTTACCTCCGGATAATGCAAAAGTTGATCGATTTCCGGAGTAGAAGATGTTGTTGCTCCCATAGAAGGTTGTTGTTGTTGTTGCACTTCCAAGATTGGGGTTGCTACCACCATAGCCAATGCTTTCTTTGCTTGAAGAGTTTGCCTTTGTGAAAGTGTCTTTGGTGCCTTTGTTGCCTTTGTTGCTCCCTTAGTTCTTGCCATTGATGAACTAACCAAGAAAAGAATGAAAAATCTTCAATTTGTAGTGTACCCAAATCGATTTAAAGGTGAAAGGCTTTGCCTTTATGAATTCAAAAATCGACTCAAAGGTTGAATATTTTGTGCTTGGTTTTGATTTTTATTGAAAAAGGAGTGATTAATTTGTTGTTGAAAGGATGTTTTGATTTGATTTTGGTGAATGTAGTTGAGGGATTTTGTTTTTGTGATGGAGAGGATGAGGGTTTTGATGTTTTGAAGTAGTGTTATGAATGAATGAATGAATGAAGGTGGGAGGGATTTTATAAAGAACGAAAAATTCGAACTGCAGGGGCAATCCGTGCGGTTTCTGCCCAATACAGGCGGATTCTCCACTTTCTGGGTTTGATAAAACTCGCCTAAAGACGGGCGTATTTAAGAGAAGACACTCGGATTTGCTGATACGGGACGGGCGGATTCTCCAGAAGACGGACGGATTTCAGTCCAGGAATTTTTCTTGTTTTCCTCAGCAGAGAAGACGGGCGTCTTCTTTCCAAGACGGACGGATTTCCAGAGACGGGCGGATTGCTGTTCAGGACGCCCGGATTCTCTTACAGTCAAAAATATTTCAAAAGTGCATCTCATAGGGACGTGCGTCTTCTGCCCAGTACGGTCGGATTGCAAGAAAACGGGCGGATTCTCCTGAATCCGCTCGGATTCTACCCCTTTGTACCCGGATTCAGTTCCATCCGTGTACAATGCATATCCCTTATCATTCTTCTATTCTTCTTCATATCTTGTGTTCTTCATTGTGGGGGCACTACTAAGGCATGGATAGCCTAGGCAATTGCCATCCCCACACTAAGCTAAAGCACTACACATCAATTGAAATTATTAGTCCCTCCCTCACTTCTCTCAAACATGACAATTATCTTGATCAAAGTAAATAAAAATCCAAAGATGACAAAAATTGCAATACAAGAATTGAAATGCGAGTTAGGGAGTTAGAAATATTTACAAATGGTGGTTTAGGGAGGACTCCACCAAACTCTCATTCTTGATGAGATGTCAAGGGGGCATGCTCAAGGTGTTGTTGATGTTGCTCAACACCTTGAAAAAGTAATCAAAAGCTTGTTCATTATCATGGTAGAGGTCTTCAATAGACCTTGGCCCTTGTTGTCGGTCATGATCGATGGCATTACCAATGTAGGGATTAAAAATCCCTTCAAATTCATCGTCCCAATGACCACAAACTTCATTAAGTTGATCATTGAAAATCTCTTGATTTGATGGAGACAATTCTCCCAATTTCTTCTCTTGGCCAATGAGGCCATCCTCTTCTTCTTTGATTGATTTTGATGAGCTTTGCAAGCTCTCCTTATCACAATTCTCTTGCTCTTTGAATGGAGCATCTTCAATTTTCTTCTTCCATTGGAGTTCCGATTTCTTCCTCTCATCCTTTCGGCTATAATGATCAATCATGAAACACGGTTCATGCAAACGAGGAGCTCTCATAGTATTGTCAAGATTAAAGGTTATGCTTTCATCTCCCACTTCTAGAGTGAGCTCAACATGTTTCACATCAATCACCGCACCCGCGGTGTGTAGGAAAGGTCTTCCTAGAATGATTGGAATGTTGGAATCTTCCTCCATATCAACAATGACAAAGTCCACCGGGATGAAAAACTTCCCAATTCGCACGGGGACATCTTCCCATATCCCTAATGGTGTCTTCGTCGATCCATCGGCCATTTGGAGTGTGATATTGGTGCATTTAAGCTCTCCCATCCCCAACCTTTTACTCACCGAGTACGGCATGACACTCACACTAGCCCCTAGATCAGATAAGGCTTTGTTGATCGTTGTGTCGCCAATGGTACACGGTATTGAGAAGCTTCCCGGATCTTTTAGTTTTTGAGGTGAACTCCCTTGAAGTATTGCACTACTCACCTTAGTGAAGGCGATAGTCTCAAGTTTCCGGATTGACTTCTTCTTTGTGAGGATATCTTTCATGTATTTCGCATAGGCCGGCACGTGATTGATTAATTCCGTGAAAGGAATCGAGACTTCCAAATTCTTCACAATTTCCTTGAACTTTCCAAGTTGGTCATCAAATTTGGGCTTGGCTTGACGACTTGGAAAAGGAAGTCTAATCACAATGGGCTCCTTCTCCTTGACCTTGTCTTCATTTTTCTTTGAACTTTCTTCTTTTGATGATTCTCCATCTTTGGAGTTTTGCACAATTTCTTCCTTATCACTAGCTTCCACAACTTTATCCTCAACTTGCTTCTTCGGTGCTTCATACCTTGTACCACTTCTCAAGTGAATGGCAGTAACTGTTTCACGTCTTGAGGGATTACTTTGAGGTGGTAATTGCCTCTTTTGTCTTTGTGAGCTTGAAGATGCTAGTTGAGTCAATTGGGTTTCCAACATCTTGGTGTGAGCTAGGATGTTGTTTATGGTGGTTTCCTTTGCTTGGCTATCTTTTTGCATTTGAGTGAAAAATTCTTGTTGATTATTTTGCATTTGGAGGACCGCTTTTTGGACATCAAAACCTTGGTCATTTTGGTGATTGTATGGATTTTGATTTTGGTAACCTTGGTTTTGATTGTAAAAGGGTCTTTGATTTTGGTTTCTCATGGGTGGTGGAGTGTATGTTGTTTGAGGGTTTTGAACATTTTGGCTTTTGTATGAGAGATTTGGATGGAATTTGGTATTTTCATTGTAATAGTTGGAATAAGGGGTACCACTCTTGTATGCTTGGAAAGCATTCACTTGTACATTTGTTCCCCTACATTCACTTTGGTCATGTCCCAAAGTTCCACAATTCTCACATATCCCACTTGGGATTGATGAAGATGCCGTCATGGCATTAACATGATGGTTTGGTGATTTTGAGACTTCTTCAAGTCTAGCCATAGCTTTTTCAAACTTCAAATTGATTGTGTCAATATGAGCACTAAGTTGAGCACCCAATTGAGTAACGGAGTCCACTTCATGCTTTCCTCCTCTAGTAGCCTTGCGAGGTCTACTATATTGTGAGTTATGGACCGCTATTTCCTCAATTTTGTTCCATGTTTGATTGTCATCAACTTCGGTGAACATTCCATTTGATCCCATGTTGAGAATGTTCCTTGAATCCTCATATAAACCGTTCCAAAATTGTTGTACCAAAAATCATTCGCTAAGTCCATGGTGAGGACATGAGCGACAAATTCCCTTGAACCGCTCCCAAGCTTCATACAAGGATTCTTCATCCCTTTGCTTAAAACCCGTAATTTGAGCTCTTAGCATGTTAGTCTTTTCCGGTGGGTAGAATTTTTTGTAGAAAGCTAGAGCCAACTTCTTCCAAGAATCTATTCCGAGAGTGGCCTTGTCAAGGCCCTTCAACCATTGTTTCGCGGTGCCGATTAGAGAAAAAGGAAATAAGACCCATCGAATTTGGTCTTGAGTCACAGCGGTTTGAGAAATCGCATCACAATAGTCACAAAAGGTTTCCATATGAGAATGAGGGTCTTCACTAGGCATCCCCCCAAATTGGCTCATTTCGACTAATTGGATAAAGGCGGATTTGGCAATAAAATTTCCGGTTAGATGTTGTGGTGTAGGAGTACCATTGGGTAGGTTCTCCTTGGTGGGTACGGAATGTGACGAGAATTTAGGCATTGTAGGTTGATTTTGTAGGGTATTGTGTAATGGGTTCTCCTTTCCTTCTATTGCGAAAGGGTTGATGAACTCAATAGTTGGTTGAACAACTTCACTAATACCTCTCAAATTCCTCCTAGCAAATCTCCTATTGTTCGTCAAGGTTCTTTCAATTTCACGGTCAAAAGGTAACAAATCACCTTGTGACCTTCTAGACATGCAAAATCTCAAACAACTCGAAAACAATTAGAACAAACCTTGAGGAGTTTTACTTCCCCAAGGCGAAGAAAGACACGACAAATAACAATAAAAGGAAATCTAAATCAAGTAAACACCGTCCCCGGCAACGGCGCCATTTTTGATCGGTCCGTTTCGTGTTCACAATTAAAGGTGTGGTCATTGGGTCACGTCCGAATCAAAACACAATTTATAGCTTCACAAACAACTCTACAATTAGTAAAGAGGCAAGTAAAGGTCGGATCCCAAGGGATGGGTATTGAAATGAGATTTCTATTGAAACTAGTGGTGTCTTAGGGGTGTCACAATTTGGGTTGATGTAGAAGGTCACTAACTAAAATAGCAATGTAAATAAACAAGCAAGATGAATTAAAAGGGTTGTAAACAATTGATAAAAAGCACTAGGGTGTCATGGGATCATAGGGGAATCATGGGAATTGATCATACAAACATGTTCTCAAATTATAAGCAAGCAATTATTGTTGTGATGGATTGAGTTGGGTTATATCTTACAATCCTAGGAAAGTTTGGGTCCCGGAGCCGAATCGATTAGATTATACAACACCTACAAGTCGACTTAATCTTCCCTACTCAACAACATGCATGGTCTAATGAGACTCGAGTTGGTTTATGTCTTACAAGTCTCATTGAAAAGATAGGTGATGGGTAAAAAATGCAAGGATTCATAGGCTCGCATTTCATCAAACATAACATGTGCATGAGTTGAGATCAAAACAAGCAAGCAAATAAAACATGAAAGCATATTAATTTAAGCATGAATCATTCCCTATGTTGGTTTCCCCTAATCACCCATTAACCCTAGCTAAGAGACTACTCACTCATTATCATGTTGATCATGCTAGCAAGGTTGTCAATCATACCAACAAAATGAAATATGATGAATAAATGAAAGTAATTAACAATAATTAAAAAGGGATTAAGAGAATTATACCTATTAATGATTACAATAATAAAGCAAAGATAAAAGAAGTACTTGATGCTTGATTGAGAGGTTGTCAATCTGCTAATAATAACCCAAATAACCTTCAATTACCCAAAATAAAGGATGAACAAAAGAGAGATTAAGGAAATAAAACTTGTATTAGAACTTGATTAATTGTTGATTACAAAACTAAAGAGAGATTTGATTGATATTAACTACTCTAGTTATTGATAAGAAGAACATGCTCTTCTAATTAGACTAATGGGGTATTTATAGTGGAAATTAGGGGGATGCATTAGGGTTAACTAAGGGCTAAACTAGTAATTACACTTTTTAGATTGAGCAGGGAGGAGCCGATATTTTTCGAAGTAAGGGCTTCTTTCTTTATAGCTTGCAGAAGAGGAAATTGCGCTGTAAAGGAATCCGAGCGGATTAGAGTCGGGACGGGCGGATTCTGGCGGTGGAACACGAGCGGATTCAAGAGAATCCGGGCGGATTGTGGTGGCTAAACCCGAGGGTCTTGGTGGAAAACCGCACGGATTGTGCAGGTGGAGGACGGCCGGATTGTAGACAATCCGCACGGATTGTGCCTTAGCAAGACTTCTTCTTCTTTTCTCCCCTTTTCTTCATAAATTCCTTGGGGATTTCCTTGGGGACTCAAGGATCCTTTCTCAACATTGCTCATCTACTATCATATATACAAAGGCCTTCTAATCTTGTCTCTCCTTGATGCTTGGTCATTGAATTCGATTAATTTAGTCTCGTTTTGCCATGAAAATGCAAGATTCTTACTCCTTTCCTACCAAGGGATCAAAATCTCAAACAATATGCAAAACAAAGAACTAAAGATAATAAATGACCCAAATATGCACTAAAAAGCATGGGAACAAGGCTAATTCGGGGGCTAAATATGCGCTAATTATGGTCACATCAATTGGTTATATTCTTTTGATCTTTTATATATTGTTTGCTCTATTAATTTACCGGTCATATTTTTGTCGTTTATATGTACGTAAGATCTTTCTTTTTAAGATCACTTTTTTTATTCCTATTAAGTTCCGCAAACTCCAATATTTTTGTCGTTTATGTACATTTTCTTTTTTTTCCTAGGGCCGAGGTATTTGTATCATGTCCTTCCATTTATGAGCCACCTTAAGCTGAAGATATAAAATCTACATATTTATCATTTAATCAAATCATGATTAAATTTTTTATTAAAATCACGCAAAAGAATCATAATAGTAAAAATATACATAACGTTTTTTTTATACATAATATTTTTTTGTGATCAAGTGATAATATACATAATGTTTTTTTTTATGTACACTACCATAGAGGGAGCGTGCCAAAAAAACAATAAAGTGGGAAATCTTGTGTATTTTTTTTGTTTGCAAAAAAATTATCATTTCATTTCATAATGAAAAGAAATTACAGATTTTGCAATAATATCACACTAAATAATGGAAACCACTAGCCTAAGCACACAATACATCCACCATTGTCGAATAGGTAGGACAATTTTTGAGCATATACATTCGGACACTTACAACAAACTTGACACGGTCTATATGAATAGATGCAAAACTTTCCTTTTGCTGAAAGATTCTTGCGTTCGTTTCAGTCTAAAGAGTAGAAACAACAGCTGAAAGGATAACCTTTAGCCAAATGATCCTCCAATGATGAAATCTCCCTTGTTGATGGATCCATTTGAGCTCAGAAATTAGGTCGTGAGGTTGATGAGACTGGTTTATCCAATGCAGTAAACCACCCCAGACAGCCTGAGAAAAGGAACAACAACAAAAAAGACGCTGATGATCCTCCTGAGCCTGTTTGAAGAGTACATAACGATTTGCAAGATGAAATCCTCGAGCTTGAAGATTATCAACAGTATCTAATCTATTATGAACTGCCAGAGAAGTAATAATCTTGTGACTGGGCACAATTTTAGGGTGCAACAAACCTATGTACCAGTCTTCCTGAAGAAGAACATCAAGGAGATAGCCATAAAGTTTACTAGTCTGGAGATGCTGAGCAGAGCTGCAAGAGGTCAGCAGTTGTTGAGCAGCTTGAATAGAACCTGTTTTTGCAATAAGATAATCACGAGCAGCTAACATCCCCTTGAAACTAGAGGAAAAATAGGTTTTTGGTAAGATTGACCAGATATTCTCATGTTTGAGAATATAGGCCTGATGCCATTTAACCCAGAGACGAGAATGATTCTCAAAGAGCTTACATATCCATTGAAGAATCAAGGCTATGTTCCATGTCCCAAGGTGTTTTATGTTAAAACCACCCATTTACCAAGGAGAACAAATGTGAGCCCAACTTTGAAAAACTAGCCGTCAGTGCCCATCCTAGATACCCCAATTTTTTTTTTACAATCTATTAATCTTTTGTATCACCTCCTGAGGCAGAAGACAGCTTGAACACCAGAAATTTTCCAAGCCAAAGACCACAACATTAATGAGATGTACCTTACCAGCATAAGAGAGCAGATTTGAAGACCAATGTTGAATGGACTGCTGAACTTTAGTAATTAAAGGATCAAATATACTAACAACAAATCTAGAAGTTCCCAAAGGCATACCAAGATACCTAAAGAGAAAGAATCCCTCACTAAAACCAGTGTCCTGAATAATTTACTATTTAAAAGCCTGAGAAACTCCCCTAAAATAAATGTTTGTCTTATCAATATTAGCTTCCAGACCAGAGATCTTTGCAAAATCAGCTAAAGTGTCCTTGACTGCCATGACATAGGGTACATCACCTCTAGTAAAAATCATTAAATCATCAGCAAAAACCAAGTGAGTCAGATTGAGTTTGCTACATTTAGGATGGTAAGACACTTGGTATTTAGAACAAAGCACTCTCAAAGACCTTGAGAGTATCTCCATACTTAACACAAAAAGAGAGGGGGATAAAGGATCCTCTTGCCTTATACCACTCTTGCCTTGGAAAAAACCAGACAAGCCATCATTAATCTTGAGAGAGTACCAAGTGCCAGTAATGCATCCCTGAACCCAGGTTATAAACTGAGGTGGAAATCCCAAAACTCTTAACATATCAGTAACAAACTCCCACTACAAAGAGTCAAACGCCTTTCGAACGTCAACTTTAATTAGACACCTAGGAGAGATGAACTTCTTGCTATAGCCCTTAACTAGAGATTCAGAAAGAAGAATATTCTCAAAGATACTCCTACCCTGAATAAAAGCTGCTTGTTCCTCACATATAATATAAGGAAGGACATGATTTAGTCTGTTAGCAAGAATCTTACTGACAGTCTTATAGAAAAATGTGCAGCAAGAAATGGGTCTGAATTCAAGAACATAACTAGGAGTAACTTTCTTAGGGATAAGAGATATGACAGTTGAGTTTGCCTGCTTTGACATTTTGCCAGTTCTGAAATAACTTAGCACAACTTTACAAAAATCCTTCTCTATGATGCTCCAAGCAGATTTGAAGAAACCAGCAGAAAAGCCATCTTGACCTGGACTACTCTGGGAATCCATACCGAAGACAGCAGACTTAATTTCCTCACAAGTAATAAGATTAACTAAACCCTGCTTATCATTCTCTACAATACAAGGCCCCTGAGAGAAGAAATCACCATCAAGGTGCTGAACATCAGAACTTCTGCCTAAAAGATCCTTATAATAATCCTGGAAAGCAGAAGCTAGAGCATCTAAACCATGATGATCTTTACCATTTTTATCTTTTATGGCCCCAATAAGTTGTTGGTGTTTCCTTTCCTGGAGCTTAGCAAAGAAATATTGAGTATTACTATCTGAACCTTGCACATGTTTAATTTTAGCTCGTTGTTGTAGAGTATTCATCTCAGCAACTTTTAAAGTGCTATACTGCTCCAACAACTGTTGCTCTTGCTAAATCAGAGGAGAAGAAAAAGGATGATTCTGGAGCGCTAGCTGACATTGCAATAATTCCCTCTTAGCATCAGCAGCATGAGAAGAAATGTTACTATAAGCTTTGTGATGAAGCTTAGTTAGAGCATGTTTTACAGACTTCAATTTCTCAAAAACAAAAAAAAATAAAAATAGGGCTCCCAGGCTTATTAGAGACCCAAGCATCTTTAACAGTCTTAAGATAGTCTGGATGCTGAATCCAACTATTTAAAAAACTAAATCTCTTAACTATTTTTTTGATCAGTAGAGATGTACACCATACTAGGAGAATGGTCAGAAATACCAGCTGCAGGAAAAGTGGCATAAGAGGTAGGGAAAACAGTTGACCAAGCAGGATTAACTAAAACCCTGTCAAGCTTGGACCAAACTCTGGTGGAAGACTCTTGCTTATTGGTTCAGGTGAGATCACACCCAGTACTGCTAATATCATCCAACTGACAGATAGCTAAACAAGAATTAAAGCCATCATATCCTATAAAACTGGGGGAGTTGAACTTAGCTTTTCCTCAGGACACCTAACAATGTTAAAGTCTCCCAAGACCAGCCAAGGGTCAACAGTAGCTGCAGCAGCTATGTTTTTCCCAAGGGTTTCCCTCCTAGTAGCATCATTACTTCCATAGACTAGACTGAGAAAAAAATCCTTATTGGTTTCAAAATGATGAACCTTGCGAGTAATAATCTGCTCTTCCATGTCAATATTAGTAAAAGCAACTGTTTTAGGGTTAAAACTAAACCCAAATTCTACCATTATAATGCTTATCGTAGTTGCAAAACCCAATCCAATGAGAGAGTTTTTTTGAGTATTTTTTAGGCTTTGGACTGCTTCACCCTAGTTTCTAGAATAGAAATAATGTCCACTTTATTACTCCAAATAAAATCAAAAACCTCCTTTTGCTTTATAGGATTATTGAATCCTCTGACATTTCATGAGGCAACCTTCATGTTTTATCAATATCAGGAGGAACAGTTACCTGATGAACCATTAAAATACCCTTAGAACATACTGAGTGCTTGATGTGACTCATATTTGAGCACATGTAGTCCCCGAATTAACCTCGTTCCTATGATTTATAGTGCATAATTGGGTCATTTACTATCTTTAGTTTCCCATTTTGCATATTCTTTGAGGTTTTGTCCCCTTGGTAGGAAAGGAGTGCTAACCTTGCATTTACATGGCAAAATGGAGCTAAATTGATCGCATCTAATGACCAAGCATCAAGGAGAAGACAATACTAGAAGGCCTAAGTAGAGAATAAACTGAATTGGGCAATGATGAAAGAATCCTTGCATCCTCAACACGATCCTTGCGGATTGTTGAGGAGTAAAAAGAAGAGAAGCTGTCTGTCCCAGGATCCGAGCGGATTGCCCACAATCCGGGCGTCTCTGAGCAGCACAACCCGAGCGTCTTGTGCCCAAGACGAGCGTCCCCTAGCAGCTCAGGCCGAGTGTCTCATCTGTGATCCGCTCGGATCACAAGTCAGAACGAACCGTGCAGCAACTCAAGACACGCAGGACGAGCATATTGACGCAGGACTAGCAGGACGGATATGCTCATTTCCTTCTAGAGGAGCATTTCCTCAACTTTTCTTAAGGACTTAATAGTCATTTAAGCCCTTAGTAACCCTAATCCTTGTACCTAATCTTTAGTATAAATATGTTGGAAAATGTGTCCTCAACAATAGTGCGTTCACATGATTTAATATCATAATTAATCCCATATTAAGAACACATAAGGGATGATTCATTATATAGTCAACTGATCAATATTAATCGGTAACGATTGGCTTGATAGAGTTTGACGTTACTGTCGTGGGACGGTGGTGGTCAGTTGATCCCTTAAGGTCACACCTAAAGGATGATGCCCTAATCAGTAAAGTTGATTAATAATATGACGATACAAGTTGATCAATTCCTTTAAATTGAACAATTCATTTGTGAGAGAGAAAATTAATATCTTACTGTAATGGGATTAAATAAGATTTATTTTAGTAATAAAAATACTTTATTACTAAAATTGCTTATTGTTTGAGAAACGATAGAGATAAGAATGAATGGTTAATTATAATTACAAGATGTTGTGAATTATAATTATATGACCCATTTTATTTATGTGATCAAGTATCACTAGTTAATTTGTTATATGTAATTTAATTAATTTGTAAAATGATATTATGTGATAAATATGCATTAAATTAACTAATAACATGTAACATACTACATGTGACATATTGTGTGACAAATGATAAATTAACATAATAAAATTGTAGTCCATTTATGGTACATGGACCGAAATGGAGGGAGCCATGGTGGTGTGCTTGGTTAATTATTTTATGTGATAAAATAGTATGTAATCATACCCTACATACAATCCTTCTTACCTATTGCATTGTGAAGACAAAAAGCAAAAGAAAAAGATGCCATTTTGGCCTCTTCCCACCGGTTGTATGCTCTCTATAAGAGAACATTTTGTTCTCATCTTTACTTGTTCATTCATTCATACATCTCATGCATGCAAAATCTCTACAACTCTCTAAAATGTCTTAGAATCTTCATAAATTGTTCATTTTTAGATTACTAATATTATTAGTGTAATATATGAGTATTAGTAATCAATTTTAAGGTATACTACTAAACAAATATCTAGCACATATTATTTAGTAGTGATAAGGGCTAGTCTTGGGTGCAACCAAAAGGAGTGGCTTCTATACTTGGAGTCTTTGGAGGATCATCCTTATATTCATAATAGCTCAAGAACAAGTGAAGGTAGGAGACCTTACTTGTGCCCACAAAACCGAAATCAACAATGTAAGGGACATTATTTTCTTATAAATCTCTTATTTTGTTATGCATGCACTAGATCTAAAGAACTAGAAATTAAAATGTTAATTTGTTCACTATTAGAAGAGTCTAATAATAGGTATATGAACCTAACAAGTGGTATCAGAGCATAGGATGTTGCATGCATAATCGGTTGATGTTTTTCCGAGTTAAAATGTTAACATATAAAACTAAAATTTTGTGATTTATATGATTAAGCCATGAAATAATTTTGTATGCTATATATTCTGGTCCTAAAATATTTTTAGGTCATTTTTATGATTTATGGAAACTTATAGCTCATTATAATGATTTTTAGTGATTTTATTATATTTTTATGATTAAAATGAACTTTTATTCACTAAAATAAGTTAACCTTCACTACTAGTCGTGGTATTTTAGTATGACCTCACATGAATATTTTATGTATTGCATGTAAAATATCATATTAATGTGATTAATATTTCATGATATATGAATTTTTAATGTAAAAATGGCATAAATGGAGGATAAAATGACTAAAAATGATTAACCATACTCTCTGACCTTGAACATTTTATATGATCTCACATGTATATTTTACAAGTTGTTTGTAAAATCTCGTATTAATTGGATTAATATTTCATGATTTATGATTTTTATGAGATAAAAATGGATTAAAGGAGGTAAAATGGTTAAAAATAGTTAAATTTCGAATTGGGCCATGAAACTTTAATATGTTGTCACATACATAATTTATATAGTGTATATAAATTTTGAGATGGAATGATCTCATTTTGCATGATTTATGAATTTTTAGTGTAAAAATGGCATAAATAGTGACTATTTTAGCATAAATAGCTAAAATGAATTGAATGGCTTGAGAAAATTATTTTAGGTTGCATAAATATCCCATTTATCAGATCTAAAGTTGTAAAATTAATGAGAGTAATTTTTGGATACTTTAGATGTTTTATGAGATAAAACCGATAAATTGCAACTATATTTTCTCAAAATTAATTCGAAAATTTTAACCATGATTTTTGACATTATGAGTGTCATGGAAATATTCCAGAATGTTCAAAAATTTAAAATTCAAATTTTGAAATTATTGTAATTTAATTTGGATTTATTTCATAAATGTTATGATTTTAAGGTCAAAAATGAGCATAAAACTTAAATCAAGTTGAATTATTGTCAAAAATTGAGTTATGACTAATTTTTGAGTCCTAAGAGTGCTAGGATAATTAACTTGAGCTTATATGTGATTTAAGTGTTAATTTGTGATTTTAAGAGGTTATTATCACGCATTTCCATAAAACCGGGTTATATATATACGATATAAATTAAGTAGGGTGATTTGGCACATAATTTGACATGATAGATACATATTATAATGCTGCATATTTTAATTGTTGAATGTCTTTTATTTATATAATTTTGAATTATGTAATTTTATCTTAGTATGGCCTTAGTTTTAATCGATATTACCCGTAATGAAAGGGAATATTGATTCGGTTGTAATTTAATGTGATCTCGTGTCACTTTTATTTATATTAGTTTTTCCATTTTACAAATTTCTAATAGGAATAGCTTTGTATTTTTATTATTATTTGTAATTATGGAGTATCTTCAAAGATGGTGCTATTCGGAAAGGTGTTCCGACGAAGACGGTGTTCTTGGGAGGCGTGTGTAACACCCCCATACTCCAAGTGCCTTACCAGGACCACTCAGGTATAAGGATACTACCATCTCGGTTGCCCGAGGTATTGAATATCATAAGACAATAAAGAAACGTACTTTTAAAGTAATTATAGATTAAGTGATTACATGTTCAAACCAAAACTAATAAAAGGAATTACAAGGTCCTCATACGGTCTACAGCTAAAACTATCAAAGCTACTAGACTTCGTCTGACACAGCGGAAGACTTCTAACTGCCACGTGATGACTCCTCCCAGCTATCCCATACGCGTCATATCACACCTGCTCAATAACTGCTCACCACCCCCGAATGGATCACCACAGTTTTTAAAACATTTAAACGGGGTCAGTACTAATCACACAATTCAAAACATATATCAACAATAAGATAAACAGACAACTGAACAGTCACACGCACACACACACCACCAACCAACTCCCATCATCTCAATACTGACTGTCCACTGGACCAGCCCTGCCAGTGGGGGACCGCAGCCGTTCCCACCTAAGCCCCGCTCATCATACCGAGCGATAACCCTGTCCATTAATGTGCACATCCCCTTCCGTGGCGGGTTCCACGAAGGGCGAAACTAGGGCGTGAAGTCACTCCCGCAAGTGACTCCACTCAGCCGAGAACGCATCTCGAGAACCATAGACAACCAATCACAATCACAATCACAGCCGTCACAATACAGTTACTATATCAAACAATCAATCTCAACACATCAACAATCATCCCATTATGGGACTAATACTGAGTAGGAAATCCTACCTGGAAAGCACAACAAATGATCGAGACGGTATCAACAAATTTGTATCAAAAAGTCTCTTCTACGAACCCTCCTCCTATCATATAACACATAGAGGCTACACATCACAAACTACACACAAAACCCCCAATCTCTAAATTAGGGTTTAACCAAACTTAACAAAACATTATAAAAATTATATTAAAAGCTTACCCTCGACGCAGGGAACTCAACGATACGAATAACGACAAGAACCGACCGTCGAACTCCGGAATTGCTAAGAATGCGATTAGGAAGATGAACTGGTTGCTTTCTCTCTTAAACAGGGTTTTAGGTTTTGTAAAAGTGATTTAAAACAATGACGACTATGTTTAAATACCTTAATCGCATAATTAACAAAACCCGAGAAAACTCCCCGTAAAACCGGACACTCGATCGAGTACCCAAGGTACTCGATCGAGTACCCCCTACTCGATCGAGTACCCCACTACTCGATCGAGTACCCAACAGTCGAAACTATTTTATCTCGCAACTTACCCTGACTCGACAGAGTAAGGGCTACTCGATAGAGTACCCTAAGACTTATAAATACGGAGTATTACAGTCTTCCCTCCTTAAAAGGAACTTCGTCCCCGAAGTTCAACCCATACATAAAAACAACCATACAGACTCGACCAAGACACAACAACCTAGCTAAGGACTCAAGAACTCGACCGAACATAGATCATGAACTCTTAACACCCACTCCACCAACTATGTTTACTTCCACAACATGACTTACTATATCGTATCTACCACATATATATCTCTCACGACACCAACTCCATACATAACCAACTACCATCCTCTAATGCTGCTAGCTCCATAATATCATCAACTATCAAATCCAATACCAAGACACTCATAGACATCAAACGGGATGTTACATTCTACCACCCTTAAAAGGAACTTCGTCCTCGAAGTTTACTCACACTTGTAACCTCATCATCCAACTGTCAACACTAGTGAAATGTTCTCACACTCCTAAACATCACGCTACTACAAGCACGGTCATGACCTTTAATAAAATCACCCACAACACGAATCGATCTTTTATTCTACATCAAGACTCAACTTCCGAATATATTACCATATGTACAACCATCAAAATCTGTTTTATCGCATCCTACTCCTCTTAAGACAAATGTTACGTCCTCGTAACTCACTAATACCAAACCATATCTATATCTCATTACCCTCTGTACCACCACATGTCAAAGATAACCGTCTATAAACCAAACACTCACCATTCTTATATCCAAGGCTCCCATACATAAACATTTCCCATTCCTCAACTCATTCGGCAAATAAGACCTAACCTATACCATAAACTCGTAGCAAATCACCATACCCACTCTTCATTATTACTGCCAAACAACATAGCTCTCTACGTAAGGCACTTATCTCCCAGAGGCATAACTCACGGTCCGCACTCGTTACGTATACGCACACTAGATCCTCAAGTTCTTTCTTTCATTACCGCAAAATTCATACATAACTTAACATGACACTAATTCCCCCAACACCCTACACTCACTGTCTCAACAAAAGATTATGAACTACCTGCCGCTTTCAGATCATTACCACACATGTTCCACGAATCATTTTCCATTACCATGTCTACCGATGTCTCATCTCGAAAACAAGATCAAAATTATCAGAACAACCTCTCACAATCGTGTCCCATCAACATATTATCACTATCTCATGACAACAACGAAACATATACAACTCTATTTCATATCATACCCTACCTCATTCTCGACTTAACCTGGTAAAGAAAACATGAATAAACAAGACAACTGTCTATCAGCACCAACTGAAACTCGCAGAGAGCAACATCAAACAAAACAACAATCTATGTATAACTGGTATGTACTTTCGAAACCCGAATCATAATCATCCCGCCTACTCCACCACAACCGGTGACGGCATCACAACACCGCCACCAACAGCCACACCGTAGTGCGAAAATACCCGCATCACAACACTATGTACCGTGCCCGGATCACCACCCGAGGCACCACAACCACACCGATAGACATCACAACTGCATACAATTCCCATAAATACTGACTTAGCATAACTTCTCAGACAAGAAAAACTTACTCAAATCCACTTTATTAAATCACCACGCAACATATTATATGGATAAACAGATAAGCATCTCATGAACACCATCTCTACCATTTCCCGGAATACACATGTGTTATCAATACACATAAAATTATAACTAGCCATGTCAAATCAATCAAATTATTACCTTTTTGGGTATCATTCAATTAAATTACCGTGTCCAACATATATATTACAGAATATTCATAAAACAACTTTATAATTATCACACCATACCACTTCTTGTGAGGTCAGAACCTCACACACACATTTACACATATCATAGATCCGTAATCACAACCAACTAGTCAATCCTGACCACATAAGTCACCACTCGAAAAAGGTTACCTGCCGCCCGAGTTTAACTCATATGCCCCTCATAACATATTCCCCCAGTCGCACAACCATCATTTCCTGCCAAATATAATCACACCTTCACTATTCAACTAATAGCGTCTGCCTCATCTAACCACATCTTATACCCTCTTACACTCATACACAACAATCAGGTCCCTACCAAATCAACCTCTTTAGAATTGCTACCTTTCTAATATTCCATCACTCTTAGCCATTAGTGATAACACCACAATGCCACCGCTGCTCGTATATCAAATCTCTTACACTCATATCAAAATAACATGGTTTTTCTACCATTTGTGGTTAACATTGCAAATAACGAACATCAAACCCATCCACAAAATTACCTCAACATTATTCCCAATGCTATCTTATTTGTATTGTCATCCAACTCTCCACCAAATATCTCGTATCGTGCCAATACTCCACCAACTTCTTACTCCCTTAATTCCTCGAAACTCATTACCAATCATGTTGCCCTGAAACTCCTATATAACCTTTAGCTAACATCCTCTTGATACCATCACATATTTCGATGATTTCTTATCTTTATATCACATAGCTCCGGTGAACATTTTCCTCAGCTTACTTTTATCCTTCTTTTCTCTTTACACTCAATAATACCAATTAATAGTTCAACTCCTTATTCCTTCTAGCTAACTCTTTAGAAATCTGGTTACCCCTTCGTTGTTCCAAAACTTAATTCCATTATTTTCTACCGACATCATCTTACTCTTTCTTACCATGGATCTTCTTTTATTATGCTATCACTCATACTTGCCACTAATCTATCCATAGAACCAACGTTTAATGTTCAAACAATTGCATCCCTTTTTTTTTTTTTTTTTTTTTTTTTTTACATCTCTAGAAATCAGAATTCATTTAATACCGTTAATTACCCAAGGAAATCACACAGTAGTTTCATCTTTTAACAAACCAAACCTCCCAAACTCACTCACTGTCTACAAATACATCTCGCGACATGTCTCCACAAAGTTCACTATATATTACTCTTCTCAACCCCCTTTAAACGAACTTTCACTACATAAATCCATAACCCACACGACTCCTAACCATTTCCCTCAACTCTTTACACATCTCAAGCTGCCACTATCCACATTCTTACTTTCAATCTTTTCATTCTCACGTTCATTATACTCACATCATCCCTTGTCTATATTCACTTATTTTTACATTACTCAACACACAATCATATCACTCATCCCGCCTCGCAAAACGTGCGCCATGCCTCAATAAACTATACCAATCTTCCTTTTCTTTTTCCACCATCTATCATAATCACATATAACTCATGTCCTCCCCACCGAACTCATACTCATCATAGTACCACTCTTTACATCATAAGATTGGGTAACTTACGCTTCAGGACCAACACATACGTAAAACAATGCATAAAGAAGTAATACAACACCTTTGAATTAAACATAATATGCAACGAATGTCAAAAGACAAACATATGACCCGAAATACGCATATGACCTGCACAGACCCCACTCGATCGAGTACCAGAACCTACTCGATCGAGTTGAGGCTACTCGATCGAGTGCCTAACATGCTCGATCGAGTGCCCCGACTCCAGAACCCAAACAGACCTTCTGATCTCTGACTTACTCGACCGAGCAGCCCGGCTACTCGATCGAGTGACCCCATACTCGATCGAGTGCCCGAGGTACTCGATCGAGTGCCCGAGGTACTCGATCGAGTGCCCAAAAGCACGATTCTGGTCAAAATAACGACAAGTACCCACTCGATCGAATCAAACCCACTCGATCGAGTCATGCAGACTCGTGAATACTACCCGAATGTTATCTCACATACCCTAACGTACTATACATTCATTATTATTTCAACATTATGATTACAACTACGCTTTCAAATCTGCGCGACTCCTCATACAATTAACAAAATAATCTACTTCGTGTTATCAAGTGCCACGTTATAAACAACCATCATGCTTTTCATCCAATTCGTTATATAAAACACATATCATTGAACCTCTATTCTTCATGTTACCACTTACCAAAAGTCAAACATTACCATCTATCATGCTCATATAACATTCAACTTTTAATCATGTATTACCCGCATGTTTTAAATTTTCATAACTTTTCATAACACAAACCACACCCATACACTACAAATCCTATTTCCATGTTGCTAATACAACAACATTACAAATCCACTTCATCACACATCATCATATACGAACTACTTTCTTTTTCTACCATATCATTCATCATTCTCATATACTTTTCCAACGATTCCAACCAACATGTCAACCAACTATCATGCAACATGCTTTCAACAAACCATATACAACACAATTAACGTACACGTCGCACATATACACACGGACTCCACGTTCCCATACCATGTGACTGGCTTAAGTATCATGGGGCCAAGATTTTGAAGTGAGGGCGCCTACTCACCCAAAACCTAGCATCAGCCGGGGCTCCCATTACACATACACCAGGTTCATTTTATTAGACTCCCTATGTTCATTATGTTCATTTGTTACAGGTTCCAAAATCGTCGCTCTGATACCATTTGTAACACCCCCATACTCCAAGTGCTTTACCAGGACCACTCAGGTATAAGGATACTACCATCTCGGTTGCCCGAGGTACTGAATATCATAAGACAATAAAGAAATGTACTTTTAAAGTAATTATAGATTAAGTGATTACATGTTCAAACCAAAACTAATAAAAGGAATTACAAGGTTCTCATACGGTCTACAGACTAAAACTATCAAAGCTACTAGACTTCGTCGACACGAATGGAAGACTTCTAACCGCCACGTGATGACTCCTCCCGGCTATCCCATACGCGTCATATCACACTGCTCAATAACTCGCTCACCACCCCGAATGGATCACCACGCTTTTAAAACATTTAAACGGGTCGATACTAATCACACAATTCAAAACATATATCAACAATAAGATAAACAGACAAACCGAACAGTCACACGCACACACACACCACCTACCAACTCCCATCATCTCAATACGATCGTCCACCGGACCCCACCACCATGGGGGACCTCGGCCGTTCCCACCTAAGCCCCGCTCATCATACCGAGCGATAACCCCGTCCATTAATGTGCACATCCCCTTCCGTGGCGGGTTCCACGAAGGGCGAAACTAGGGCGTGAAGTCACTCCCGCAAGTGACTCCACTCAACCGAGAACGCATCTCGAGAACCATAGACAACCAATCACAATCACAATCACACCATCACAATACGTTACTATATCAAACAATCAATCTCAACACATCAACAATCATCCCATTATGGGACTAATACGAGTAGGAAATCCTACCGGAAAGCACAACATCGGACGGTATCAACAATTTGTATCAAAAAGTCTCTTCTACGAACCCTCCTCCTATCATATAACACATAGAGGCTACACATCACAAACTACACACAAAACCCCCAATCTCTAAATTAGGGTTTAACCAAACTTAACAAAACATTATAAAAATTATATTAAAAGCTTACCCTCGACGCAGGGAACTCAACGATACGAATAACGACAAGAACTGACCGTCTGAACTCCGGGAATTGCTAAGAATGCGATTAGGAAGATGAACTGGTTGCTTTCTCTCTTAAACAGGGTTTTAGGTTTTGTAAAAGTGATTTAAAACAATGACGACTATGTTTAAATACCTTAATCGCATAATTAACAAAACCCGAGAAAACTCCCCGTAAAACCGGACACTCGATCGAGTACCCCCTTACTCGATCGAGTACCCCAGCTACTCGATCGAGTACCCAACAGGTCAGAAACTATTTTATCTCGCAACTTACCCTGACTCGACAGAGTAAGGGCTACTCGATAGAGTACCCCAAGACTTATAAATACGGAGTATTACAGCGTGCCACTTGAAGATTCAAGGGGCCAAAGGAGTTGGTTTCCGAATATGTAATAGATTATTAGATTTTCTATTTTACGAAGGCCATACTAGGAATTTACTTTATTTATTGCTTTGCATTTCTTTTAATATGTTACATGCATTGCTAAATCGCCATAAACAACAACATGCATATCATATCGAGTCATCGACCGTGTCAATTATAATTATCGTAGGTCACCGCTTTAGTTCACTTAAAACGTGATAGATAATAAATTGACAAGACCTCTCACATATAATAATTGAGAAATAGCCTTACCAAATAGTAGAAACCATGAATCCCAATTTCATAAGGGAGTTAAGCCGACTTCACCGTAATACAAACCTTGTTACGTTGGGTAAGTGGGTAATAAAATGTTATTACATCGAAATTTGGATTGAGCTCAACGGAAGTATTCGTGACCGTAGTCGCATGTGTTCCGGGCTAAAGATGAAAATTAGAGTAATTTTTATCGACCGAGTGTTCTAGAAGTAGAATTGATTAAGAGGTTAATCCACCGAGTTATATTAATAAGGGATGACTCGGCTCACCGTACCCGTATTAATATGAATTTGGATCTCGGGATCATTTATAATAGTTGGGTGGAGGTCACTATATAAATGCAATACTTGTTTACAAGTATTAATTAAAACGATAGATGTTTATTATTTCCTTCATTTCTGTTTTTGTAGTTAAATTATACGCAATGAATTCATCTAATACTCCTACAACAATCACCGTTGATACATGGCTCCAATCATTCGATGAAAAATGCTCCGAGTATGACAATGATAGGATTAGAGAATTACGCGTTGGCATTGGTCAGGATGGAAATTTTTGCTTCTTTACCACCTCCACAGCACCCACTCCAATATTATTGCCCACCACCTTGGAAAGAAAATCTTATGAAGAAAATCTTACAAAACTCAAGGCATCCTTGTTTGAAGAAACGAGGAGTAATATTAAATTCAATGGGAGTTCTAGCAAGAGCGTCCTTGCAAATGAAAGGAGTATTGGTATTATTAAAGGGAAAGCAAAGATGGGTGAGAAACCCAAACCTGACAATGAATTGGAAATGGATAGTTGGACTACCAAAACCAAGACCAAGAAGGGTGCCCAATCCTATGAAGAATGTCATTATCGTAATGTCATGGGCCATTGGAAACGCAATTGCCCAAGTATTTGGGAGATATCAAAGTTGGACTTATTACTCCAAGTGGGACTTGGAAATGTGGAAAAGCTAAACAAGAGTGATATGAATCTTCGACAAGGATATGGTGTTGGAGCTTGTGTCCTCCACAAATTAGTGTGATAACATTTGTAAATCTCTTACAGGTTCACAAGAGTATACTTCGTATTTTAATCAGTTGATTAACGATTACCTAATAACGGTTGGCTTGCTAGAAAGTTTGACGTTATTATCATACAAATGGCGGTGATCAACTGGTCCCTAAAGGTCACACCTGTAGGATGTGTTTGAGAGATGTGGTTATGGAAATGTAATCACATTGATGCTTTAAATGACTAAACAGTTAGTCAATGTGTTGATGAGACAATTATTTAATGAAGATTAAATAATATTAGTTGAGACGAATTAACTGTCAATTCGTAAAATTGAATATAATAAGTTATATTTAATTAATGTATATAATGTTAGCTTGGACGAATTAATATGTTAATTCGTACTTAAATGTAATCGGTTATATTTAATCAACAAGATGAACGTGTCATAGTGGTAATAGTGAGGGTACTCAAACCAAGAGGTTATGGGATCGATCTTCACTAGATGACAATTTATATTTAACACATTTTATACATTTTTGGAATAACCGAAAATAAGAAAATTATACTCTATTATTTCGGTATTATGGGCCGAGAATTAAGTAGAAAAATCTACCCTATTCACTAATTTTTACACGGTTAAAGGGTGAAGGAAAGGGAATTTTTCTAACCTAATTCATTTTCCCATTCTTGCCTCTCATCTAAAAAAAACACAAAAACGATAAACCCTAATCAAATTTACTGAAATTTGGGGATCGATTCTAGCAACAAGTTAAGGGCATTTCTCATATCGTCTTGGGTGCAACTAATAGGCGAATATCATTGCGATATTGTTCTTAGGCCGAATTTTCTAGGACCGAAGGTTGATTCTTCATCTCTTTACCCTTTTGTTTATGTAATTTAATTTTATGACTAGCATTCATTATGATATATTCGTTATATTCCTTAAATTCAAAGGGATGCATACAGATAAATCCCACAAGTGGTATCAGAGCCAAGGCCACGAATTTTATTTTGATGATTTTCATAAAATTGGATGTAAACACATATTAGGGTTTCGAAAAAAAAAAAAAAAAAATTACACGGCTGAATTTTTTTTCCGAATAAATTTTTTTTTTGCGCCGTGTTTTTGTTCTTGTTTTTGATGCGATATTTCCATTTTGATTTTTCATATTGTTGTTTTAATCAGTTAGAATGATTATATGAAGAATTGGTAGATGCTTTGATTTAATTCGAATTAAATTAAATTGTAAATGGAATCGTCATGTTGATGATATAAAAATTTGTTTTTGCTATATAGTTTTGGCATATACAGTTAATCATGTTTCATTAATTCATATGCTAATCTCGTTCTAATAGCATCTATAAACGATTTTTGTTCATCTTAGTGTTTTTGTTTAGGGCATAATGCCGTATTAAAAAAACTTGGGGCTGTTTTAATTTTTCAGCCGAGACACAAAAGGGAAAATAGGGTTTCTGTTATTTTGTTGTTTCGTTTTTTCCAGCCAGAATTAAAAAAAATAAAAAAAAATTTACTGTTCACGTCTGGACAGTTTAAAAAAAAATTGTTTTTTTTGTTTTAGCTGTAAAACCGAGAAAAGGCCTTTTATTGGGTTGTTTCGGTTTTTACCGAGATAATTTTTAAAGAATTTTTTTTGTTTGATTTTGGCCAATTAATTATTGTGAAGCGGTTGATAATTAAAAGATACCTAATTATTTTAAAGCAGTTTAAAATATTGATGGATTAAATTCATATTACAAGTTTAATATGAATTAAGATTTAAATTAATGTGATTAATTGAGGAATTGTCACTTAATTTGATAATTTAAATAGGTGGTTTGGATAAAATTAATCTACATAATTAAAGAATTATGTGTTGTATGTTTAATTTATTTTTAGTTGATGCATTTTATTTTTGTTGAATGAATCGTTGAATGAATTTATTTACGTTTTTTTTGCAATCGGTTGTAATTTGTAATACTTAGTGTGGCCTTAGTCAAATTATGTGTTCGTAATGAAGGAAACATAATTTTTATGCAATTATGAGATGTCGAATCTCCTTTATTTTTTCTTTAGTTTTTGGGTTTTGAAATTAGAATGTAATAAATAGGTTTATTATGTAAATTTATTTATTGTAATTTTCAAAGAAGACTAAAGATGGAGATTGGAGTTCACTCCCGCTACATGGATCAAGATGGAACATCGAGACAAGCTTCTCGGGTCCAAGGATGGATTCCAAATTTGTATTTAATGTTCATTTTGATAAGATAGGCCACACTAGGACTTTTTATTGTTTTTACGTTTTTCATTCCTATTGCTTTTCATTCACATGATAGTTTATGCATCATTTTCCGCCTAAAAACAAACCACCTACTACTAAAATGCATGAAAATTGACACATATAGGTTGTATGTTAGTTTTCATAGACATAAAGATGTCACATGTTTTTAAGCCATTATCTTAGTTTATTCATTCACGCATGCTAGATATTAGTTCACTTAAAATGAATTAAAATAAAGTTGATGGGATCTTCCTCTAAAACGGAAATTAAGATTAGTCTTTATAAGGGCAAACAACTATGAATCCCTTCTTCGTCGGTAGGCATAATATGACCCCTTCTACGTTGAGTAAGTAATTTGTGTTGACTTAGTTTATCTCAACATTATAGTCCGAAGAGTTTCTCGTGATTATGATGGACTAAAGATAGAATTTACAGAAATTTATCGACCAAGAATTCTAACAGTAGAATTAGCCAAAAGGTTGGCTTATCAATTTACAGATAATTGAGTCTTGGGATCATTTATATAATTCTTGAGGAAGGTCAATTATATAAATGTTTTGAGTCTTCGCGTTATGACACTAGTTCATTAGACTTAAATAAAATCGATGCACATGCTTATTATTTATTCTTCTTTTCACAGTGTAGAACACGTTTATTTTACTGTTATAACAAATGGCTGGAAATAACGAAATTGCAATGCCTAGTGCCACACTTGGACGCGAGTCCTGGCTGAAAGTTTATATGGACAACATGAATCAGTACACGCGACTGAAGAATGATGGGTCCAACTTTGCGGACTGGGAGGCAGCACTACGGAATGCTGCCATTGCTGACGGTAAGCTCAAGTACTTAACTGAGCCAATACCGGTAAACCCAGGCGCCAATGCGGGAGTTAACAAGTCACTTGCTTATAGTGATTTCGTTATGGAAGCGGGTGCGATAAAGAACGTACTCATCTTTGCAATGGAAACCAATTTGCAGAGACGCTTCATTGCCCAAGGTGCGAATAAGATTTTCACCACGCTCACTAACGAGTTCTCAAAAGCACCGAGGATCGTTACTTATGAGCATACCTGTCGCTTCTTTGATGCGAAACTCCAAAAGGGCCAACCGGTTAGCCCACACATTCTCAACATGATTGAGAATGTCGAGAAATTGGAGGCACTTGATTGTAAAATCAGTGAAAGCATAGTCACTGACCGTATGCTTCATTCTCTTCACGATGGTTTTGCCCTTTTTAGGGCGAACTACTACATGAATGACTTGAAAAAGAGTCCTCATGAGCTACACTCCCTTCTCGTACAGACCGAGAAGGATATGAAATTGAGTGGGAGCATGAAGCAGGATGTTCTCACGATTTCCAACAAGGGTAAAGGTAAGGGCAAAGCTCCAGGCGACCTAACTGTAGGTAAGCCAAAATTCAAGAAGCCAGGAAACGGTAAGAGTGGGCCCGGTGAGACTAGTGGCTCACAGGGCAAGGCAAAGAGCAAGGGCGGTGACATTGAGTGCCACCATTGTCACAAGACTGGACATTGGAGGAGGAACTTTCCCGTCTACCGTGAGGACATCAAAGCAGGCCGCGTCGTTCCTGTTGGTATGTCATCTTATATTCATATGATTGAGATTAACCATGCAAGTTTCGGAACTTGGGTACTTGATACTGGTTGTGGTTCTCATCTGTGTAATCATTTGTAGGGCCTAAGAAACATCACACCTCTCGGAAAGGGTGATATGGACCTGCGAGTCAGGAATGGAGCCAGAGTTGCTGCTGTCTCGAAGGGAACATATGTAATCCAACTCCCTAGTGGTTTTGAGTTATTTCTAAATAACTGTTACTATGTACCCAGTTTGTCTAAGAACATTATTTCAGTTTCCGTACTTGATAAAGACGGATTTTCATTTTTAATAAAGGATAATAGCTGTATTTTCTCTTTCAATGAAATGATTTATGGTAAAGCGGTTTCCATGAATGGAATTTACATCTTATATCAAACCACGGAAGTATTACACGTGAATAATAAGAAATTAAAGGTTGGTGACAAAGATCAAACCTATCTATGGTATTGTCGAATGGGACACATAAATGACAAACGCGTAAAGAAACTCGTCGATAATGGTTCTATTCCCGCATTCGAATTTTCTACATATGGCATGTGTGAATCATGTCTCATTGGCAAAATGACTCGAATTTCTTTCAATGGTGTTGGAATGCGCGCTAGTGACCTATAGGACTCATACATACTGATGTTTGTGGACCTATGTCAATTACTGCTAGATATGGCTATAGATATTTTATCACTTTCACGGACGATTTAAGTAGATACGGATATGTCTACTTAATGAAGCATAAAAGTGAATCCTTTGAGAAATTCAAGGAATACCAGAACAGGGTTGAAAACCAACTGGGTAGAAAGGTTACAGCACTCCGTTCAGATCGGGGTGGCGAATATCTTTCAAATGAGTTTGATCAACATCTTAAAGACTGTGGAATCGTTTTGCAGTTAACTCCACCTGGAACACCTCAATTAAATGGTGTGTCCGAACGGAGAAATCGAACCTTACTTGATATGGTTCGATCCACGATGAGTCACACGGTAGTGCCTGATTCATTATGGGGTTTTGCTCTTTTGTCAGCTGCTCTTATACTTAACCGAAGTCCGACTAAGGCTGTCGACAAGACTCCATATGAAATGTGGAAGGGAACGGTCCCTAACTTGTCCTTTATTCGGGTTTGGGGCTGCGAGGCTTATGTCAAGTGGAGACACGAGGATAAGATCGGCCCGCGATCGGTCAAGACATACTTTATAGGTTATCCAAAAGGAACATTTGGTCATTACTTCTATTCGCCTACCGAACATCGAGTTTTTGTTGCGGCTAGTGCGACGTTCTTAGAGAAAGAATTTCTCGAGAACAAGACGAGTAATAGAACCTTCGAGCTGTCGGAGATTCCAGAACCAACAACCGAGGAACAGATGGAGGAAGTGGTTCCTCCAACTGATGATACGGTTAGTATTCCTGAGGAACCTAGGAGGTCGGGTAGAGTCTCTCATCGTCCAGACAGATACATTGGTATGGTCGAGGAGAATGACGTCTTACTCCTAGAGAGTAATGAACCCGCTACCTATAAGGGTGCTATGGCCTATTCCGACTCAAAGCTATGGCTCGAAGCCATGCAATCCGAGATGGACTCTATGTATGAGAATGACGTATGGGATCTAGTTTATTTACCTAATAAGGTAAAACCTCTACAGTGCAAATGGCTTTACAAAATAAAGCGTTCTGTAGACGCGCAACCAGATACCTATAAGGCACGACTAGTGGCAAAAGGTTTCACTCAAGTGCACGGATTGCATTATGATGAGATTTTTGCACCTGTAGTCATGCTACGCTCCATTCGGATAATCTTAGCGATTGTCGCATTTCATGACGATGAAATTTGGCAAATGGGTGTGAAAACCGCCTTCTTAAACGGTTATTTGGAGGAAGAGTTGTACATGGTGCAACCCGAAGGTTTCATAGATCCTGAACATCCTAAGAAAGTATGCAAGCTTAAGCGTTCCATTTATGGACTTAAGCAAGCTTCTCGGAGTTGGAATCATCGTTTCGACCAGGTGATAAAAGAGTATGATTTCACTCGATCGGTCGAAGAACCATGCTTATATATCAAGTCGAGTAGGAGCAAGATTGTATTCTTGATATTGTATGTCGATGACATACTCCTGATTGGGAATGACATTCCTCTCCTATCTTCGGTTAAAGAATGGTTGAAGAACCATTTCCAGATGAAAGATCTGGGTGAGGCACAACGCATATTGGGAATCCGTATCTACCGAGATAGATCACGACGGACGTTATCACTTAGTCAGGAGTCTTATTTGGATAAGATTCTTGAGAAGTTCAGCATGACCAACTCCAAGAAGGGGAACCTTCCAATGACGTCTGGGATGCAGTTGAGCAAGTCTCAGGCACCCACGACGCCTGAAGGGATTGAGCGCATGAGTCGTGTTCCTTATGCATCTCCAATAGGATCAATCATGTATGCCATGATATGCACACGTCCAGACGTGGCATATGCATTGAGTATGACGAGTCGGTACCAAAAGACTCCAGGTGAAACACACTGGATAGCTGTTAAAAACATCCTCAAGTACCTACGGAGGACTAAGGATTGGGTATTGACTTATCGAGGCGATACTAAGCTATCGCAATCGATTCTGCAGATGCTAGCTTCCAAACGGATCGAGATGACTCAAAATCTCGGTCCGGGTTCGTCTTCACTCTTAATGGTATGCGGGTCACCGGAAGAGTTCCAAACAGAGTGTTGTAGCAGATTCTACCACTGAATCCGAGTACTATGCCGCTTCAGAAGCAGCTAAGGAAGCGATATGGATGCGTCAATTCTTACAAGGACTTACGATAGTTCCTAGTTCGAATGACCCGATCACCATCTATTGTGACAATAGAGGTGCCATCTTCCAGGCTAAGGAGCCAAAGTCTAGCAACAAATCTAGACATGTACATCAGAAAGCTCACCTGATCCGTGATTACGTGGAGCAAGAAGAGATAGTGATTGACAAGATTGCGACGGATGATAACATCGCGGACCCTCTCACTAAACCGTTGAATTTTGATAAGCATGAAGGGCACGTTATTTCCATGGGAATTAAACGTGTTCCTGAGTTGTAGTAGTTGATTATGGATTTGACACATTATCTTTTTCATATACTATTTATAACTTCATCGTTTTATTATAATATTTTGTTTTTCATGTGGATAGTACTGACAACATTGAACACCACAAAGTGAACTGAATTACGTTATATTTTGTTTGGTCCGTAATCGCCTTAAAGAGCTGATAACTCTGGCTATTATATTGTGCAGTCAATTGATGGTGGGTTCAACGAGCCATAAGTCAAACGGTTGACTGATCGATCACAAATGCGAGATTATAACGATACCTCGTAGGGCAAATTTTTTTGTGACAACGTAATGGAGTCCTAAATGTTTAAAAACATTCGGTGTCAGGTCGTGGATAGGACATCCATTGTGTTCCTAGAGTCGATTCTTTTGACTATCGACTGTCTCTTGAGATTAAGGCAGTTTTTGGGTGACTTTGGTTTCTTTCTCACGGTCTGCCGTAACTGGAGGCTAAGTAGATTTTTTTTGGGTCATTTCATACTGTGCTTACATCTGCAGGATTCGAGTTGAGAAAAATATCCAACCCTTATCAGGTATAGTTATTTCTCAGGGCCACTCGAGGAGTTGTAACTGAAATGCATGGCCATGCTCGAATGATGATTCGTTTATTATTTAAGTTACTCTCTAGTCGGGGAAACCACTCTTGATACAGATCGCTTGTAAAATACGACCTTTGTGAATACAGATTTGCAAATTGTTTTACATTGAGTGGGAAAAATTTTAGGATATGAGAATCGGTTATCGCACATACACTTGTGAGGATAAGTGGGAGTTTGTTGGAGCTTGTGTCCTCCACAAATTAGTGTGATAACATTTGTAAATCTCTTACGGGTTCACAAGGGTATACTTCGTATTTTAATCAGTTGATTAACGATTACCTAATAATGGTTGGCTTGCTAGAAAGTTTGACGTTATTATCATACAGATGGCGGTGATCAACTGGTCCCTAAAGGTCACACCTATAAGATGTGTTTGAGAGATGTGGTTATGGAAATGTAATCACATTGATGCCTTATATGACTAAATAGTTAGTCAATGTGTTGATGAGACAATTATTTAATGAAGATTAAATAATATTAGTTGAAACGAATTAACTGTCAATTCGTAAAATTGAATATAATAAGTTATATTTAATTAATGTATATAATGTTAGCTTGGACGAATTAATATGTTAATTCGTACATAAATGTAATCGGTTATATTTAATCAACAAGATGAATGTGTCATAGTGGTAATAGTGAGAGTACTCAAATCAAGAGGTTATGGGATCGATCCTCACTAGATGACAATTTATATTTAACACATTTTATACATTTTTGGAATAACCAAAAATAAGGAAATTATACTCCTTTATTATTTCGGTATTATGGGCTGAGAATTAAGTAGAAAAATCTACCCTATTCACTAATTTTTACACGGTTAAAGGGTGAAGGAAAGGGAATTTTACTAACCTAATTCATTTTCCCATTCTTGCCTCTCATCTAAAAAAAAACACAAAAATGATAAACCCTAATCAAATTTACTGAAATTTGGGGATCGATTCTAGCAACAAGTTAAGAGCATTTCTCATATCGTCTTGGGTGCAACTAATAGGCGAATATCATTGCGATATTGTTCTTAGGCCGAATAAGCTAGGACCGAAGGTTGATTCTTCATCTCTTTACCCTTTTGTTTATGTAATTTAATTTTATGACTAGCATTCATCATGATATATTCGTTATAGTCCATAAATTCAAAGGGATGCATACAGATAAATCCCACATATGGAGCTAGAGTAGCCGCCACTTCAAGAGGGACTTATGTACTTGTTTTAGCTAATAGCTTTGAGTTGTAATCTACATAATTGTTATTATGTACCCACTTAGTCTAAAACATTATTTCCATTTATATGTGAGACATGAAAGGATTTATATTTTGCCATCAAAGACAATTGTTGTATTTTGTTGAAAATAGACATTGTTGTGAGCCATGTCACTTATCTTTATGATATACAAGTTTTAGACACTTCCAACTCAAGCAATGATATCTACATATTACGATCTAAAAGACTCATAACTAGTAATCCAAATGATTTGTACATTTGATTTTTTTCAATTAGGTTACATAAATGAGAAACGCATTAAAAGCTAGTGTCGACTAAATTTAATGAACCATTTGATTTTCAATCATATGGAATATGCAAATCTTGTCTCCTTTGCAATATGATTGGTACTTCCTTTAGTGGTAAAGGGACACGAGCAAATGATTTGTTGGGACTAATACATGCCAATGTATGTGTTCTAAATAAACATCATCGCTAGGGGAATTTATGACTACTTCATCAATTTTAACGATGATTTAAGTAGATATGGGCATATTTACTTAATCAAATATAAAGTGAAGCATTTGAGAAATTTGAAGAATTTTATAAATGATGTAGAGAACCAATTGAACAAAGAACTAAAGCATTACGATACAATCGTAGTGGCAAAGATCTAAGTAATAAATTTGATTTATTAAATATGGATTATGACCTAGTGTCACTACCTATAAGATCAAACTAATATGAGTCGGTTTGAGTTGTTGAACTCAATTTTGGGAATTTGCAATCCAAAACGGACAAGTAATTCTAAACGGGTGGTCAACCATGAGATACCTAGAATAGAGAGTCTATTAAACATATGACATGGATAAGACTCGTATATTACATGAATCAAACTGCCATGTTAGGGATGGCCTTTTGAAAGCTAATACATAGTCTAAATAAACACCTAATACTCCACCATATATGTTTGTAACTCACAAAGCTATCTCTTAAAAAGATAGAGGTATTTCTAAGAGATAGAGTGGGAGTAGATCGTAACAAACATATTTTATAGTTAAAGTGTTACTTTGTGAAAGTAATGAAACTATAATCTATAAAGATAGAATGGGAGTATAGCTCAATGAGAGTTTATCGCACATGTCTTATTGGTTAAAATATTGCTATGTGAAAGTAATGGTATTATGACCTTATTCCAAATCAACCTTGTTACGTACGAGTCATGGCATTGCAATCCGATAATTGTTACTCACGAGTAGATTTACTTTAAAGCGAGGGTCTCTTTAAAGGTAAATAGAGCTTTAGAACACTCAAATGCATAAGATTGACATGAAGATGTTGATCAAGATTAATTATGTTAGGAATTGCCGCATTTCATTTTAATGAAGAATGGAAAATAAAATTCACTTTTCTAAAATTGGAATTTAGAGAAGGAAGTGTTTGGAACACAAAACCTTAGATAAAGATTTAAGTGTCCTAACATCTTGTGCGTAGCCTTCTTAAGTGAACCTAAGATGGTATTAAGCAAGCATTAAAGGATTGTACTTTTCGTTCATGTGATAATAGTGAATGGTTTCATTCACATGATTGAAGAATTGTGATTATACATGAAGTTAAGTGGGAGCCAGAATCATTTCTCCATGTCTTATATGTTAATGACATATTACTTATTGAGAATAATGAACCAATACTCTCTTCAGTAAAAGCGTAATTGGGAGACTAGGAAAAGGTGTGATGTATTCTAGATTTTTGAAATCTATGTGAGAGAATATTGGCATAGAGTTGAGAGTCTTATGAGGATAAGATCTTTCGTATCTATTTAATATCAACAAGGTTGAATAGGCTATTCACGTTGATGGAAGTGGAATTACTATGATGGAGTCATAGTCATTCACTGAACCTATTAAGTTGTTGATCACATGAAATCGAATTCTAATGTTTCTGCCATTAGAACGATCATGTATGCCAACAGACACACATGCCATGATGTGATATATGCCTAGGGCATGATGAGTCAATAACAAGATAATTCCCATGATATGGCTTGTGAAAGCCTTAAAGAACAATTGAAACTTGTTCATATGTTTGGATGATAAACTAAGTTAGGTGTTAAGGGTTGCACAAACTTTAGTTTCTAAACTTAAAGGGATTTGGTATAATCCTAGGCCGATTTTATTGACGAAGGAGTAAGAAACTAGAAAAGTGTTTTAGTTTCGTGCATTGCAAATTCTACAAAAGAAATCTAAGTAAATTGTGATAAGTTGGTCAAGATAGGGATTAGGAGTGAATCCATCTATAAATTACTTTATCACAAGTTATGTGATAACAGTGGGAGCATATTTCAAGTTAAAGAGCCCAAGTCTAGTAAGAAGACTAGACAAATACTTAGAGATAAATTCAAGTTATTAAAAATAACATTGAATAGAAGGAAATAGCAATTGACAAAGTTGGAATTTATGGATATAAGGTATATCTACTTGCCAAGATTTTATTGCATTTCAACCAGTGTAAAAGGTACACTATAGATTATAAGATATGAAGTAGTAATAGTGTATTGACTATTCATATATGATAATCACATTTATCGTTTGATTTTCATTAAACTCACCCATTACCTTGTCATATCCGAATGGGTTGTAGAGACAAATTGAACCCCATTAAAGTGAACTGGATTGACATGGTATACACCCCTAGTTACTTATATGAGGTGACGACTCGAAGTGACTAGAGTGTGATGCGATTGATGGCCAGTTCAAGTACCATAGAGTCATATGGGATGACTAGTCGATCACATAGGCAGACTGCATGGGACACTTTGTCGGGCAGTGATCGCTTATAGAGTTCTTATGAGTCAATTCTTTTGACTAGAGACTATTCGCCCAAGTTGGCACAATTTCTGATTAACTTTGATTTATACTCTACGACTTCGTAAATGAGGTCAAACTGGGTATATTTTGGGTTATGATGAACTGTGGCTGAACAAAGGGAATAGTGCAATAGGAATTGTTCACCCCTTGTCAGGGTTGTTTGAAATCTAGAGGCCACTCGAGGAGTAGTTAACTGGAAATGCGTGGCCACGCTCGGAAGGTATCTATGGTAGATAATTCAGGTCAGACAGTTACTCTCCATATCGAGGAAACCACTCAAGATATGATCAAGTGTAAGTACGACCTGCAAGACACCTTGCATTGAGTGGGAGACTGTAATAGGACAAGAGAATTGGTGACGCACACTTGTCTCGGACAAGTGGGATATTGTTGGAAAATGTGTCCTCAACAATAGTGCGTTCATATGATTTAATATCATAATTAAATCTCATATTAAGAATACATAAGGGATGATTCATTATATAGTCAACTGATCAACACTAATCGGTAACTATTGTCTTGCTAGAGTTTGACGTTACAGTCGTGGGACGGTGGTGGTCAGTTGATCCCTTAAGGTCACACCTAAAGGATGATGCCCTAATCAGTAAAGTTGATTAATTGTATGACGATACAAGTTGATCAATTCCTTAAAATTGAACCATTCATTTGTGAGAGAGAAAATTGATATCTTATTGTAATGGGATTAAATAAGATTTATTTTAGTAATAAAAATACTTTATTACTAAAATTGCTTATTGTTTGAGAAACGATAGAGATAAGAATGAATGGTTAATTATAATTACAAGATGTTGTGAATTATAATTATATGACCCATTTTATTTATGTGATCAAGTATCACTAGTCAATTTGTTATATGTAATTTAATTAATTTGTAAAATGATATTTATGTGATAAATATACATTAAATTAACTAATAAGATGTAACATACTACATGTGAAATATTGTGTGACAAATGACAACTTGACAAAATAAAATGGTAGTCCATTTTATGGTACATGGACCGAAATGGAGGGAGATATGGTGGTGTGTTTGGTTAATTATTTTATATGATAAAATAGTATGTAATCATACCCTACATACTAGCCTTCTTACCTATTGCATTGTGAAGACAAAAAGCAAAAGAAAAAGATGCCATTTTGGCCTCTTCCCACCGGTTGCATGCTCTCCATAAGAGAACATTTTGTTCTCATCTTTTCTTGTTCATTCATTCATACATCTCACGCATGCAAAATCTCTACAACTCTCACAACTCTCTAAAATGTCTTAGAATCTTCATAAATTGTTCATTTTTAGATTACTAATATTATTAGTGTAATATATGAGTATTAGTAATCAATTTTAAGGGATACTACTTGTTGAGATATGATTCTTGATGATGACAAGTTCCCAATCCTTTTTTCCTTCTTATTCATCATTTTGTCAAGAGTTCTAATGTTGCAGGTCTGGACTACATCTGTCAAAGAGGATTGGAAGCTGCTATACTTGTGTGTCTGTCATTGTCTAGCAACATTGTAAGAATATAATTCTTAAGCTCACTTGTTGTGTTCTAAACACTGTCGAAGACTGTTCAGCACTGAATGGTTCACCAAACTATTGTGTCTGTCATCTTTGGAAAATATTTGGAAGATTTATCTTACACAAGAAGTCAAATTATTTTATGGAATATTTTTATTCTAAAAGGTATTATTTGCTTTATCTCTTTGCCAAAAAATATAGGGTTTGTTTCCAAACTATTCTCCTATATAATTTTCCAGCTGATCATTCTTTGGGTTTACCGAAATTCAGAGCTTCATATTTTACATCTACAGCTTTTGCAAATTACTTTTCACGTGTCTTGTTCTAAACTTTATTTGCAAAATATCTTTCGTGTCCTGTGAACCATTCTTGTGTACTTAAGCTCTTATATTCATAGGATTAATTTTTGTTCTCCATCGTTCTAAATTATTGAACCATATAAGGAGACAAAGTGTGTTGTAATCTTTATTTTGTAAGAGAGTGTTTTTGGGGTACGGGGTTGTACTCGAGTCGCACGATCGGGGTTGATCATGGGGATTTACTTTGTAATCGAGTTTGGTTATAAAGTGAATATTAATAAGAGAGAGGTGGACGTAGACCTTTAGAGAGTAGGTCGAACCACGTTAAAAATCTCGTGTTTCGTGCCTTCTTTTCGTTTTGGTTATTTTCATTTCTCGTTTTATTTTTCCTTTTGATTCACGCGCTCAGTTATCACAGTATAGCACAACTCTGATTGTTTGGACAGTTTCCGTGACTGTTCATTTTGCCTGTATACTGTGCAATCATAGAACGTGAACAAGTTATTCGCTTTATTTGCACTTTAATTTTAAAAAGGGTACTTAATTCACCCCCTCCCCCTCTTAAGTGCCGGATCGATAAACTCAACAATTGATATCAGAGCCTCGTACTCTTGATTGCCTTACAGCAAAGTGTTTGATCCTTTTCGAGTTTATCTTTTTGTACTTTATTTTATCATCAACTCCGAATCTGTCAAATGTTCTATCTTTGATGGCACGGACTATGGCTGGTGGAAAAATCGTATGATGCATTTCATACAAGGAACAGACTATGAATGTTGGGTAATCATCGAAAATGGAGCCTTATCTATCACTACCACCAATGCCAATGGTGTGACTAGTGTAAAAGCACCAAAAAATTACACATCTGATGATTATAAAAAGGCGGAGAAGAATGCTAGGGCTATATCACTCCTGCAATCCGGAATTGGCGAATCAGAAACTAGTCGTATTGCTGGATGTAAAACAGCCAAACAAATATGGGATAGTCTAGCACTAGCCTATGAGGGGACCGTGCAAGTAAAGAAACAACGTATTGATCTCTTAATGCAACAATACGAAAATTTTAGAATGCACGAGGATGAACCTATAAAAAGTATGTCTTCACGCTTTTCGAGTATAACTAACAAACTTTCAAATCTTGGTAGACAATTTGAAACTGAGGACATTGTCCGTAAAATTTTAAAAAGTCTTACCAAGAAATGGCGACAAAAAGTCACGGCCATTGAAGAGTGTAGAGATTTAGCCACTCTCACCTATGAAGCTTTAATGGGATCTCTTATGGCACACAAAATAACACTTGAAAATGATGCCAAAGAGAAACCCAAAGCTAAGGGTCTGGCCTTGAATGCCATCTCAAGTGATAATGAAAGTGATCTTGAGGAGGAGGTTGCCTTGCTATCTAAAAGAATTGCCAAAATTGTTAGAAAGCAAAATCAAGGAAAGTTTGAAAGTTATAAGCCAAAAAGGTCTGTTTCTTCGTCTTCATCATCACGCTCCATGTCGAGAATGGGTTGTTTTAAGTGTGGTGAGCGAGACCATCAGATTCGTAATTGTCCCAAATGGGAAGAGGAGAAATCCAAAGACAAACGTGATAGGTCTAAGCAAGAGTACAAACGTGCAATAATTGCTGCTGTCTGGGGTGAGTCTGACTCAGAAGACGATGAACTCCCTAACGACGAAAAAGATGAAAAACTCTGCTTACGGTCCACCTACCCCAAAATCTCAACGAAAAAGGGATGACGATTCTCTTAGGTGTCTCATGGCACATTCAGACGCCTCCGATAGCGAATCCGATGACGAGGTAAGTCTCTCAAGTCTCGAAACTAAGATTAGGTCTTTATCTAAAGAAACGATTATGAGACTGCTTGATGAGACTTTGGACACAAGTTATGAAAAAAACAAAGCAACTTAGTGCCATGCAATTCGAAATTGAATGTATAGCGGAGGAGAACATAGAGCTAAAACGTAACCTGAAAAACCTTAAGAATCAAACAGTTGATCAGATTGTTCAATCTGAACTTATAACTAAAAACGATCTCTGGTCAACAAAATCCACGTTTTAACTAAAGAATTAAAAGAATTTAAAAGGATGCACACTACTAGTTCAACCTCCTATTCTGAAATTTCTTCCAAGTTTGATAGACTTAGTGTTGAGCATGACTCTCTTCTTGATAAAAATAAAAAGTTGCTAGTAAAAGTTGAAAACTTGGAAATCGATTTGAGTAATGCAAGAAATGTCGTTGCTAAATGGGAAGGTAGTGGAACGGTCCTTGATTTTCTGGTTAATCAAGCTAAGAATACAAATAAACTTGGATTAGGCTATGATTCTCGTTCTGACTTCAGACAAAATGGTTCTCAATACCGTACTGTCTGGGTTCCTAAACAAAAAGTAAACACTCCTCCTGACTGTCCAAAACAGAATAACGCCAGCGCTGTAATTGTTAAAAAACCTATACCCGCTGAGAGAAGCTTCTGCAAGCATAAGTACGTTGGCTTACCTGAATATACAATTTGCAAATTTTGTGAACACACAGGGCACATATTTAATGCTTGTGGAAAACGGCTAAAGCACTTGGATCAAAATATAAAAGTTGTTAAGAAAATGTGGATTAGGAAAGATGTCTTAGATACTGTTCGTCATAAGAAGGAACCCAAACTTGTTTGGGTTCCTAAATCCTCTAACTAATCTCTTTTGCAAGTCCATATGAGAGGAGGCAGCCGTTGGTATCTTGATAGCGGATGTTCACGACACATGACAGGTAATAGAAACCAATTCCTCTCATTATCGGCCTACGATGGTTGAAATGTGACATTTGGAGACAACAAAAAAGGTGAAGTAATTGGTATTGGCAAAGTCGGTAAGTCTCTTTCACATTCCATCGATGATGTGCTGCTTGTAAAGGGTCTCAAACACAATTTCATTAGTATTTCTCAATTATGTGACAAAGGAAATAAAGTCGAGTTTCATGCAAACCTTTGTTATGTAATCAAAGAAAGTACCAATGAAATTGTTCTTCAAGGTAAGAGAGTTAATAACATCTATGTGACTGACTTAGGAAGCATTCCTAGGGAAACCATTAAATGTTTATCCGTTATGCAAAACGATCCTAATCTATGGCATAAGAGGTTTGGACATGTTGGCTTCTCATCTCTAAACAAACTTTACAAACTCGATTTAGTGGAAGGCCTACCTTCTATGAAGTTTGAAATTGACGGAGTTTGTGATGTTTGTGTTCGATGCAAACATGTCCGAAGTTCTTTTAAATCTAAAAGGTTCGTTAGCACCACCAAGCCTCTAGAACTCATTCACATGGATTTGTGTGGACCGATGAGGATTAGAAGCCGAGGTGGAAGTCTTTATGTATGTGTTCTAGTGGACGATTATTCACGGTTTGTTTGGACTTTATTTTTGCATGCTAAAAGTGAAACTTTTGAAGAATTCCACGTTTTGATTAAGAAACTCCAAAACAAACTTGCTCACAAATTGATCTCCAATAGAACCGACCATGGAAGAGAATTTGAAAATGAATCGTTCATATCTTTTTGTAGGGTGCTCAGTTGAAAGAAAGCGTACATCTGGTATTGCCACCTTTCTAGGACCGTGTCTTATCTCTTGGACTTCCAAGAAACAAAATACGGTTGCTCTATCTACTGCTGAGAGTGAATATGTTGCTGCTGCTCAATGTTGTGCTCAAATCCTATGGGTAAGACAACAGCTACGGGATTACGGTATGATCATTAACTGTGTTCCCATTCTTTGTGATAACACTAGCGCAATTAGTATTTCTAAAAATCCTGTTCAGCACTCCTAGACAAAACATATTGACATTCGTCATCATTTTCTTCGCGATAACGTGGAAAAAGGGAACATAAGCTTAAAATTTTGTAAAACAGAAGATCAGTTGTCGGATATTTTCACTAAACCTTTGGTTAGAGAACAATTTGAGAAAATCCGATTAGAATTGGGTCTCTTGAATAGTAGCTCATAGTCTTTATTGTCCTTAAATTGATCCTCTAAATGATTGACTAGAATTGAGACTCAGGCGTCTTGTTTTGACAACATGTTTTACAGTTATTGTACTCAGTGCAGTCTGCTTACTCTAGTTGGTGTTTTCATCTAGACTAGTAATAAGTTGGCTTATTTTTGAGATGTTATCATCCGTATTCTCCTGCAAGTATATTATGGCAAAATTAAAATTCAATGCCCACCCAACAAAAAATTCAAAGCCCACTCACTAATACACCCCTACCCCACTTGAACATACCCACCGTCCCAATAAGAACCAACTTACATAAAAACCCACCCACAATTTAAGACCCCTCTTCAACACCCCTCCTTAATTACCAACCACAACCAACTCTCATTTTCAAACCTAACCATGCCGAAAACCCTCAAAACCCAAGCTCACGGCCGTCATTGAAACGGCCGACCCCAAAACCGCTGTTCCAGCTTCCACTACCACCCGATCCAAAACCCGAAACAAAGAAACCGAACCAAAAACCTCACCGGAAACAACCATATCACCCGATACCACTCCCAAAACCACCTCAAAATCACCCAATCCTAAATCTAAACCCAACTTGATGCCTACTTCCGTCAATATCCGGTCCAAGAAACCACATGCAACCAACTCTGGGGAACTAATTCCGGCCACCGTCGACAATGTCACTGAGGACCCCTTGCTTGAATCTTCTCCACCCAATAAAAAGGGGAAAGATGTTTTGATTAGAAAAGGGAGAAAAGGGGGTGTTCAACTCAAAGCCCAGATTGTCGAGGATGATGAGGCGGAATCCGAGGACACTTGGGTTGATGATCTCAATACAAGTTTGGAAACTCTTGTTGGATTGGCTAAAGGGAAGGCGTCCGATTCTAAACGCTCTTCAAAAACGAACTCCAAGGAGTCCATGCCGACTTGGGAAAAGGAGTATAATAAGCGATTGGAGAAATTTCGGGTCTTTTCTGCTAGTAAAGTCGCGGGTGTAAAGAAAAATTTAAAGAGGAAACGGGTTTGTGAGTCGGATCCTACTGACAATGCCGAGGAAGGTGATCCCAGTACGATCAATACTGTACCGGTTTACTCGACCTTAAATCGCAACCGGGTTTTGCGATTTATTGAAGCTTTGGGGTTAGATGAAGAAGAATCCGAGTCATGCCAACGGTTGTTTGGGTATCCACTAATGGCGGGCCGATATTATCCCACTGCTTGGCTCATAGAAAAGGAGTCAGTTGGATTTTTTCTTGCAGCTCTTGAGATTCAGAATTGGGTTCCGCTTTTCGGTATGACATGTCCTCTTTATGTTCCAGAACTTATTCAATTTTATCAGACGGTCACTGTTAATGCGTCTTGCAAAATGCTCACGGGTAAAATAAATGGTCACACTCCGGTTCTTCACCCTAAGGACCTTGCAGATATGTTTCAAGTTCCTATTGAAGGGTTTGGTCGGGTCGATAAAAACACTTGGCCTGGGGTGTCTTATGTCAGTAAATTGGAAGTCTTGCAATTCTTTGACCCTACTACCACGTCAGATGCCCGTGTCCATATCTTGCCACGAACCTTGACTGCCGAACAAAAATTTATGTTTAATTGTGTCCGTCGCACTATCACTCCGCGTAATGAAACCCGCGGCAGTTGCTGAAAGATCATAGATCCATATTAGACATTCTAATAAAATTAAATTATCTCATAATTTATCATTTTGGTGATCTATGTAACATGCATGCAATATAAAAGCATATTAATGAAAGTTTAAGGAAAAACAATTTCCTTACATTGAGAAATGGTAGTATTTGGGCACAACCAAGATCACTCATCTTGGTTGTTCTTGAGCTATTAAGAATGGCAAGATCATCCAATCTTCAAATTAGAAGAGCTTCTTTAAGTTTCACCCAAGAACAAACCTCCAACTCATATGATTAATTTTAACTAGAAATTAACCATATAACCCTTGAATATTATGTAAATAATGCTAACACTCTTAGTATTTATTTTGTTTTACTAACAATCTTTGTAAAAATGATGCTTATGATTTTTAGAGAGATAGACAAATTATTTTTCACATGCAAAAGTGTGCAAGTGAAGTAGTGTAAAAATAAACAACAATTGGAGTGTATAAAGGGAGAAAGTGGCGGTGGAGTGAGGGAGTGAACTTGTTATAATTTTTGTCCAGTAGTTATCACATGCACATGATCATATGACAATATTATGGAAGAATAACAAGCAAAGTAAAATGATTATAATCATCCACTACACTTCATTTACACGGTCCAATTGTCCCATTTACGGGTCCATTTTGGTTCTTATACTTGTCGCACAAATACGTGGAAATTTTTATTTATACAACGTACTATGTTTAAATACTTCCCGATTAATATCGTCTAAAACACTCCGTAAATATACGTGTACCGCTACACATATATTTTTACGTACCAATACTAATCACATTAGTCAATTAGTACTAATTTAATAATTAACTGCTTAATCATTAATTCCCGTCTAAAATAATTATTTATTCAATTATCGCATAATTAAATAATAATTTCCGCACCTCGAGTTCACAACTCGATATCTCTCTAAATCAATTTGATCGACTAACCTTTTAGTTATTTTATCAAGGGACTAATTTAAACTGTATCTCATACAATTAATTAGCTTTCGTGTTGGGGCTCGTTCCTTTAGGTGTGACCGAAAGGGATCAGCTGAACACCGCCGTCTCACGACAGTAATGTTAAACCCTAGTTGGCCAACCATTACCGATATACGTTGATCAGATGACTAGTATTGCCAATGAATATCCCATGCATACTCCTTATGAGATTTAATAATATTATCATGCACTATTGTGGAGGACAAAAACTCCAACAATCTCCCACTTGTCCGAGACAAGTTGTGCGATGATTATAACACACAATTGTGGATAACTCCTTATCTCAACAATATCCTCCTTGTACTCTACAAGGGTGTGTTACCAATTCCCTTGTCCGTTTTAACAACAATCTCCCACTAAATGCAAGGTGTCTTTCAGGTCGCACTTGTACATGAACATATCGTGAGTGGTTTTCTCGGTCGGGAGTGTGACTACCTGACCGGAAAAATCTTCCATAGATTACTTCCGAGCGTGGCCACGCATTTGTAGTCATTAACTCCTCGACTGGCCTTGAGATATAGTTACCCAACGTGGGTGGACAATTCCTGTCTGCCATATCTATCCTATTGCACAATACAGATCACCATGACCTAGTAAATGCCCTTTGGCCTCCTTTCACGGCACGACCTAGGACAAAAACCAAAGTCACTCGGAAACTGCACTTACTCAGATAATAGTCTCCAGTCAAAAGAATCGACTCATTGGAACATCTTAGAGATCCCTGCCACGACCAGGCGTCTATAATAGAACTTAGGGACTCTCTAAGAGATCACTGTCCGGCAAAGTGTCACACACTCTGCCTATGTAATCGACTAGTCATCACGTATGACCTTATGGTGTTGAACAACCATCAATCGACTTACAATCTAGTCACTCCGAGACGTCACCTCATTAAGTGACTAGGGACAAAATACAATGTTCATCTTGTTCACTTGAATAGTGTTCAACATTGTTTCCACAACTTATTCAAATAAACAAGGTATTCAATGTTTTCAGTCAACCTGAATAATTGAGTTCTTAAAGAAACTCTAACAATGAATGCGATCATCACTTATGTAAATATCAATACTCTATCCAATATTTACATAACGATCTTTAGCAATTAAGGTATACTCGTCAATTCACATTAAGATGACATAACCATCATGTCTACCTTATGCCAACGGCTTTGGTTAGAGGATTAGCAACAGTTGCATCACTCCTATTTCCATTGCTATTTTCCTTTGTTCTATGCAATCTTTTCATCACATAGAGCCTTTCTAAGTACATGTCTAAACAAGTTTTTAGACTCTGGTTCTAAAGCCAGTCAAACACTCCCACTGTTTTCACAGTCTCTTGGGAAACGATATTCGGCTAACAGAACTACTCTAGTCTCATTAAATTCCGGTTATCAACTATCTTTCTTACAACATCGGATGTTGTAATGTACTTAGCTTTCGTTCATGATTTGTACGTATAACACTTACACATACACATCCTTCATATGACATCTTTTATGTATGACTCCTCATACATATTTGCTTTATACATGTATAACTTATTATACCTATATGTATAACTTCTTATACATATTATTCTTTATGCACATAGCACTCTTATATGCTAACCATTCCTTAACGAGGCCCATAACATCTTATACGCGTAGGAATGTTTCCGTGTAATCCTTTTACACAAAATTTATAAATTCCTCCAATCAAGAGTACATCCTCAGTGCTTCTCAAGTACTCAAGGATGCTCTTGATAATCATCTAGTGACACTCACTAGAAAATGATTGGTAATGACTTCTCATATTCTCAACATGATAAGTCCCGACGAGAGAAGCTTTTAGCATATTTAATAAATCCTGCAGTGGAAGCACAAGAGATCATATTTATTGTTCAACAACTTGAACGAGTCAAGAATCTTATCACATAAGTCTCTTGACTATAATGATAATATCCATGGAGATCTATCTCATTAGATCCGGATATTTAATATGCGCCATGCTACTCTCAAATATTCACCCGAGAATATTTCTAGTCACTAATATGTCAAACACATATTTAGACTAAGAAACATCACCTTAGCTACATTTCTAGTCACTAATATGTCAAGCACATATTTAGACTAAGAAACTCATTTTAGCTCCCACTAAACTCCATGTATCATCATGGTACCTCGACACTCGAGTAATACCATTTTGATAGACTACATGATTGAAACCAAAGATCCAACTCTTTGACGTATATAGATCACAAAAGGGATCTTTCAAGCATGCCAGGCTTCTTAGCATTGAGAAGATCAACAAAACTTCGCCCTTCATAAGATACATTCAAGGAGAAAGTTTCGTCATCCTTTTGCCTAAACTCATCCTCATGATAGGCTATATTGCTAAGACCATATGAATTGATAAAGGCATTTGGGTTGTCACAAACTCTCTATAACAAGCCTAAATTTTAAACATCTTATGTAACCTTTACGACAAGATCAAGGTAACCAACCAAAGTATTCACCTTAAATCAAGTCTCGAAAACATCTCGTGTTTCCTTCCTTATCGCATCGTGTGCAAGGAGATCAATTCGAATTGCATGGTGACACGCCATCACATAGAGTTCATACTATAGAAAGCCTTTGATGAGGGTTTAAGATTTGTCACTTTTGAAAAGTAACGCAATATTATCACAAAATTATCTCCTTATAACCACTCAGCCAAAAGAACGTCTTCTTGCATTATACTCAGTTTGTGGGTCTTGGACTTCCGTAAGTTCAAAATTTCTCCCACTCTGTCTTCCAGAAAATGAAAATCTTTCTGGAAAGACAGTATTATGAGCCACAAACTCTTTGTTCTCGTTTTGGAGGAGTAAAAACCAAGTGGTTCAACTTTGGATAACCCTGACAAATACACAAATTGGTTCTGAACATAAACATTTATGATCCCAAATGTATAAAAAGACAAGTTAGGGACTCTCCTTATCCATATCTCATATGTAGTCATTTAGGCTATTATAGTCGGGTTTTAAACTTTTAGTGAGAAAATAGCTTACAAAAATTGCAAAAACCTCAAACTATATCTCATAAAGTTCGGTTTATATACTTCACTACACCATACTCTATGGTGTCCTAAGGAGAAGGTATTATGTGAACTGGTTCACAATCTTCTTAGTGATTATCAAGGTCATTACTTGATATTACCCATTTGATCTTCAAAGTCATTACTTTGAAATTTCCGATCAACATCTTGATCTTGACGTGCTTTTGGTTTACTACTTCATATTGAAAATATTCCACGTTTCAAAAATCACTTTTATGTCTTATTAAATAGATATGAGGTTTTCATATCTACTTAACATTACGGTAAAAGTAACAAAGTATATATATATAACCAACTATCGGCCTTAAGCAGTCGTATGTATATGGTCAATCACCTCACTATTGTGTTTCTTTTCTGCAAAAGAAAAACATAATACATGCACACATACCATAAGACTCACAATCAAATGGTTGTTCAATGTGCTTTTCGTTTACTCGTTTGAAACGAATTTACTTGAGGCTTGGTCAATTGGGTTCACCAGATTAGAGATTTTAAAATCTACAAGATAGTATAACATTTAGTTTTCGTGAAGAATGTAAAATTCCTCTAACTTAAGTGGTCTAAACCAACCACCAAGTTATCATAGGAGTAGGTACAACCTTTTGTTTTAAATCACATGAGTGATGCCTTCTATGTATAAACATAGATGATTAATTCTTTTAAAACCAAATTTAGGTACATTTATTCCTATCAAAATCATTGCTACTCTAGCACCATTTTGATACAAAAATGTCCAATGCTAGACGTCTTACGTTTTGTCAATTCATGTAAACTTCTTTACAAAAAAATGACCCATACTTGGTATCTCATACCAAGATAGTGGAACTAGACTATCCATTGAGTAGATGTCTCTTTCAACTTTGTTCTATCGCATACATCTAGGGTTGATTCTTCTTAACTCCCACTCACTTTCACATTCCTCTTTGCTTCAATCAAGCAAAAATGAATCTCATGAAGACCTCTCTTCATGTCATTCGTGATATTTTATACACTTAGTAAGAGTGAATTACTATAAAGTGAGTGTAACATGTGGCAAAATCTCAACTCCTTGCGAAATTGTACTACCTAACCGTTCAATTGTTATCATATGCCTAAACTCTATAGTGCATAAACAATTGATTTGGCCTTTCTCGAAGTGAGCCATTTGACGGTATCATATTGGAGTATTATAAGTGTTTTTGAAAACTCTTTTCGCAAACTTTTGAATTACTTCTTGAGTAATTAAAACTAATATGTCATCTTTATGACGGTGGTGTCACTTCCGAAATCAAGACTTTCTTGATAAAATGTGACTCCCTTTTAAACTCGTAATAAGAGTTTGCAACATGAAAACCCCTTTTTAAATATGTATGGATGTTAAGTTGTATAATAATCGCAATAATTGTTGTAAGCATATGTAGGTGAATTAGTAAATCATGTTACCAATCATTGCTACCGAATTCCTTCAAAGAAACCGCTTCCTATGAAAGAACGAAATGAGTATAATAATAAATAGAGAAAGGAGGAACGAAAAATAGGAAAAATTAACATTCAATGTTTTAATTTTCCTTGTGAAACATCTTTAACAAGTTTTAACATTTATCTAATGATCTCCCACTAAATTATATAAATGATTCCAAGACCCAAATATTAAACAAAAATGAGCATCGCTTGGGCGAAACATCCCATAATTGTATAAATTCGGTAAGTCACGTTGACTAATTCTACCTCTAGAACTCTTGGTCGACGAATTTCCTTAAATCCATCTACTAGCCCCGGAACACAAGACCGTCTTATATACCGTTGAGTCCAACCAATTTTGGCGTGTGATAACCGCTTACCACCCTACTTACTCAAGGTAAAAAGAGAACACCCCGCTTGGGCGAGCGTGGCTCTAATGAACAAGAGATTCATAGGTGTTACTAATTGGTAAGGCTAATCTCAATTTTAGTTATGTGAGAGATCTTGTCAATTTAGTCATAAATTCCCTATAAGTGAACTAAGTTGGCGAATGTAAATGACGTGAATTGACAAACGCGAAAAATAAAATGCATGTGAATGGCGATTTTGGCATGCGCGAAAATAAAACAAGCAAGCAAATAAGCATATGAATAAGTACGGCCACCTAGTTAATAAAAAACTAGTCTATTACATATCGGAAACCAACTCCTTGGTCCCTTACCTCTTCATTCCAAAAGTGGCTGCTTTTTATGGGATTTGGAACACCTTCCAAAAATAGACTCCATCTCGATGTAATCCGTCTTTAGGAAACGCCGGTAAGAATAACTATTACAATTGAATTACATAGCTATTCCTATTATACATTAATTATTAAAATAAATAAAACTATTAATTAATTACAAACCGACGATACGAGATCGTATTTAATTACAAACAAATCGATATTCCCATACATTTCGGGTAATAACGATTAAAATTAACTAGGGCATACTAGGTACAACAAGATATAAACTTTAAATAAATGACAATCATTCATTCAACTTAAATAAATATGCTTAAAATGCTGTAAAATGATGCCAAAATCGCCCTATCTATCAATCGTTGGTATCCATCTCGGTTTTTGTGGATTTAATCGATTTTTAACATGTAAAAATCAATAATCAACTCTTAAATCTCATTTAAGTCCAAACTAATTGTCCAAAATTTTTTGAACCTCAAAATTAGTCCTCGCTAATTTTATGATGAATAATTAGTTTGATTTGGTGATATTATGCTAATTTAATAGGTAAAATCATAATTTTTAAGTAAAAATCCAAAATAATTGAACAATTACCCAAAAAATTGGAAATTTTTTTTGAGTATTCTGGAACACTCCCAAGAACACCAAATTATCATAAAACTTACCCCAAAAGTCCGGATAAAATTTATGAAGAAAAAGATCGATATTTATCGGTTTTTAACCACTAAAACCAATAAACATCAAAAAAAGGTGAAAACACATTTTAAATTTCACTTTTAACTTTTAAATAATATTTTTAAATGTACATAAATTTATCATGGGCAGGAACAAACATTTCAAAATTATGATTAATTTATTTCACTTTTATCGACTTTTATCTCATAAAATCAATAAACATGCAAAACTTCAAACAAACCTTCAACATTTTGCATACAATTAGTAGTAAACATTCATGAAACACCATAAAAATTCCATGGCTCGAATCATCTTTTAACTATTTTTAGTCAATTTATAACTAAAATACGGCATTTTGACTCGGTTTTCTACCAAAAATCATTAAAATAGCAAAATAACTTCATAAATCACCAAACTTTACCACAAATCTTTTCAGATCAGTAGGTGTGCATGCTCCAAAAATTTCGTGCTAAAACATCTTCTAACACAATTTTTGAGTTTTTATAAATTATCTCATAATTTATTAATATGCTTAAAATCAACATGCAAATTAGAAGGCTAAGCTCTGATACCACTTGAAAGATCATAGATCCATATTAGACACTCTAATAAAATTAAATTATCTCATAATTTATCATTTTGGTGATCTATGTAACATGCATGCAATATAAAAGCATATTAATGAAAGTTTATGGAAAAATAATTTCCTTACATTGAGAAATGGTAGTATTTGGGCACAACCAAGATCACTCATCTTGGTTGTTCTTGAGCTATTAAGAATGGCACGATCATCCAATCTTCAAATTAGAAGAGCTCCTTTAAGTTGCACCAAAGAACAAACCTCCAACTCATATGATTAATTTTAACTAGAAACTAACCATATAACCCTTGAATATTATGTAAATAATACTAACACTCTTAGTATTTATTTTGTTTTACTAACAATCTTAGTAAAAATGATTCTTATGATTTTTAGAGAGATAGACAAATTATTTTTCACATGCAAAAGTGTGCAAGTGAAGTAGTGTAAAAATAAACAACAATTGGAGTGTATAAAGGGGGAAAGTGGCGGGTGGAGTGAGGCGGAGTGAGGGAGTCAACTTGTTATAATTTTTGTCCAATATTTATCACATGCACATGATCATATGACAATATTATGGAAGAATACTAAGCAAAGTGAAATGATTATAATCATCCACTACACTCCATTTACACGGTCCAATTGTCCCATTTACGGGTCCATTTTGGTTCTTATATTTGTCGTACAAATACGTGTAAATTTTTATTTAAACATCGTACTATGGTTAAGTACTTCCCGATTAATATCGTCTAAAACACTCCGTAAATATACGCGTACCGCTACACATATATTTTTACGTACCAATACTAATCACATTAGTCAATTAGTACTAATTTAATAATTAACTGCTTAATCATTAATTCTCGTCTCAAATAATTATTTATTCAATTATCGCATATTTAAATAATAATTTCCGCACCTCGAGTTCACAACTCGATATTTCTCTAAATCAATTTGATCGACTAATCTTTTAGTTATTTTATCAAGGGAATAATTTAAACTGTATCTCATACAATTAATTAGCTTTCGTGTTGGGGCTCGTTCCTTTAGGTGTGACCGAAAGGGATCAGCTGAACACCGCCTTCTCACGACAATAACGTCAAACCCTAGTTGGCCAACCGTTACCGATATACGTTGATCAGCTGACTAGTATTGCCAATGAATATCTCATGCATATTCCTTAATGAGATTTAATAATATTATCATGCATTATTGTGGAGGACAAAAACTCCAACAGTTGATTACTTTCTGGCCTACTGATTTTATATCATTTATTTAAGCAAATTCCATTGAGTCTTCCAAATATCATATTTTATCACATTCGGTCTGTTGCGGAGACTGTTCAAGTGTCAGATGAAGTTCATCCCTTGCCTTATGGCATGTGGCTCTCGTATGTGTTTCAAGAAATGAGTCTTTTGACTGACAAGAGTTTTGGGTTGGCTCGGCGGGATGAGATGCGTGATGGGCTTTTGAGGCAGATGCAGTTAGAGGAAGTCGGGGGACATTTGGTTAGTCTTGGAGGACATCCGGCTGATGTTGATATTAACAGTGTGGGTACAGGTGTTATTGAGGTCCTAAATTCTCGTGTGAACAATCTCACGGAGGCTGTGGTTAGTCACTCGGAGAAGGTTGACAGTGGGCTTGCAACTATTGAAACCCGGGTTACCAACTTGGAAGCTGGAAATGCCTCTCTTCACTCCAAACTTGACCAGATCCTAGCCTTGCTCAACACCTAGCCTTGACTTGCTTACCCTTTGCCTTGTCTATTTTGTCATCTTTTCTTACTGGATATTTTTTGATACTCTCTTAGATGGTCTGTACTTATTATGATGATGTCTTTGGACTGTGTCCGGTAGCTGCTCTAGGTATCTCTGACTGTAGTCATTTTCTCATTCCTTTTTGCGCCTCTTTCTCCTTTTTATGATGTCAAGAGGGGGAAAGATGTAGGGACGTATTGCACTAGTAGCTGCTTAGAATTAGACCTTGCTCTATGTGTGAGGATCTCTTTATGATTTTCTAGACTTATGGTTTATGTTTTATTGTTAGACTGATCTTGTGAATGCTCCTGTGAATGTTCTCTAGTTCTAATTTGTCTTGTGTTAATTGTCTTGGATGCCATATGCTTTCATTGCTTTGTTAAGGGGGAAATATTCTTAAAGGAACTTGCCATCATCAAAGGGGGAATTTGTTGAGCTATGATTCTTGATGATGACAAGTTCCCAATCCTTTTTTCCTTCTTATTCATCATTTCAGCAAGAGTTCTAATGTTTCAGGCTTGGACGACCTCTGTCAAAGAGGATTGGAAGCTGCTATACTTGTGTGTCTGTCATTGTCTAGCAACATTGTAAGAATATAATTTTTAAGTTCACTTGTTGTGTTGTGAACAGTGTCGAAGACTGTTCAGCACTGAATGGTTCACCAGTATAGAATGAAGAACACGTGATTTATTTTGGCAAGGAAAGAATTTCGAATAAAATATTTTCTGAATAAAATAGTTTGGCTAAGATATTTTGTTAATAACTTTCTGTTTGTTTTAAAAAATATCTTTGGAAAATATTTGGAAGATTTATCTTTTATAAGAAGTCAAATTATTTTATGGAATATTTTTATTCTAAAAGATATTATTTGCTTTATCTCTTTGCCAAAAAATATAGGGTTTGTTTCCAAACTATTCTCCTATATAATTTTTCAGCTGATCATTCTTTGGGTTTACCGAAATTCAGAGCTTCATATTTTACATCTACAGCTTTTGCAAATTACTTTTCATGTGTCTTGTTCTAAACTTTATTTGCAAAATATCTTTTGTGTCCTGTGAACCATTCTTGTGTGCTTAAGCTCTTATATTCATAGGATTAATTTTTGTTCTCCATCGTTCTAAATTATTGAACCATATAAGGAGACAAAGTGTGTTGTAATCTTTATTTTGTGAGAGAGTGTTTTTGGGGTACGGGGTTGTACTCGAGTCGCACGATCGGGGTTGATCGTGGGGATTTACTTTGTAATCGAGTTTGGTTATAAAGTGAATATTAATAAGAGAGAGGTGGACGTAGACCTTTAGAGAGTAGGTCGAACCACGTTAAAAATCTCGTGTTTCGTGCCTTCTTTTCGTTTTGGTTAATTTCATTTCTCGTTTTATTTTTCCTTTTGATTCACGCGCTCAGTTATCACAATATAGCACAACTTTGATTGTTTGGACAGTTTCCGTGATTGTTCATTTTGCCTGTATACTGTGCAATCATAGAACGTGAACAAGTTATTCGCTTTATTTGCACTTTAATTTTAAAAAGGGTACTTAATTCACTCCCTCCCCCTCTTAAGTACCGGATCGATAAACTCAACACTACTAAACAAATATCTAGCATATATTATTTAGTAGTGATAAGGGCTAGTCTTGGGTGCAATTAAAAGGAGTGGCTTCTATACTTGGAGTCTTTGGAGGATCATCCTTATATTCATAATAGCTCAAGAATAAGTGAAGGTAGGAGACCTTACTTGGGCCCATAAAACCGAAATCAACAATTTAAGGGACATTGTTTTCTTATAAATCTCTTATTTTGTGATGCATGCACTAGATCTAAAGAACTAGAAATTAAAATGTTAATTTGTTCACAATTAGAAGAGTCTAATAATAGGTATATGAACCTAACAAAATACCCCTTTGTACTACCTAGATTAAAATGAAGTCTTGTCATTCCTTAATGCTCTCTTAATTAAGTTGTAATTCATTCTTAATCTTGTAATTAACTCTTAATCTAGTCTTAATACAAATCTCAATATTAATCTTTCCTTAATTTCTCTATTGTTCTTCATTTATTTTGGGTAATTAGAAGATTATTTGGGTTTATTTGGAGGATTGACAACCTTCCATCAATCATCAAGTACTTCTATTATTCTTTGCTTTATTATTTGGAATTATTTTCATAGGTATAATTCTCTCTTAACCTTGTTTAATTATTGTTAATCACTTTCATCATGTTTTGCTTTGCTAGTATGATTGACAACCTTTTTAGCATGTTAAACTTGATAATGAGTGAGTAGTTTCCTTAGCTAGGGTTAATGGCACTACTACAGATACAGGCTATAACAACGGTCAAAAACCGTTGTTATATAAAAAAGCGGTCGTTGTTAAAGCGTCCGTTGTAGAAGGTTTTAACAACGGTTAGTTTTCTTACGGAAACCGTTGTTAAAACTATTAACAACGGTTTTAAATATAAAAACCCGTTGTGTAAAGTGTGACTCAATTTTGGGGGGAAAGTTATAACAACGGGTTTTAATATACAAAACCGTTGTTGTTTGTTCTTAAAAAATAAAAAAAAAATTAAATTAAATATTACTAGCTATAAATATTAAAGCATCCTTTACCTAACATATATTAAAGCATCCTTTACCAACATATATTAAAGCATCCTTTACTAACATTCATTAATTGAAACAACATGGCAATGAACCCTAATTTTATCAACAACGAAGAATGGCTTACACAAACGATTGAAGATGATGGTAAGGTTCTCGCCGGGCTTCCCGCCGATCAACACCCATTAATCAAAGCATCCCTTGAACATCAACGGAATTATTGGATTAAGAGGCGTGAAGCAGTCCGGCTTGTCAACAAAGCCTCATCATCATCATCATCTTCATACCCTAGTCGGCTGTTACTCGCAACTTGGTCTGCGACAGAGATATGTTGAGTTGTACTCTTCCAACCTTATCTCCACATGCAAGTCGTGTCCTTGCATATATTCAATCTGTTATTGCAAAATATGAAGCCAATGACCGGAAGTTAGCGGTATACCGTGTGGCGTGATTGGTGGCGGGTTGAGAAGCGCTTTTTACGCTTAACCGGGGTTGTTCCTGCTTATTATACATCTTTTGATTTCTGATAATTGCTGTAATGTATTTGGTTTAAAATTAAATGAAATGATCATTTTGAAAGTGTTGAGTTATGCTTGTTTGATTTGCTTCCATTTTTTCAACTCCATAGATCTATCAGTCATCATCAAGATCTGATTATGGCACAACTTCCTAACATATATGGCACAACTTCCTAACATATATATTAATTAAAAAACAACTCAACCCACACATTAGTATAAATACATTGCATTATCTCAACTAACTGCTAAAACATGCTCGATCCGTACTGAAGGACGCCAAATATATAAGATGGAAATGAAATAATTAGAAACACATACATGGAAATGAAGATGGAAATGAAATAATTAACAAACCTGATAATTACAGAACGTACGTAAAGAGAGGATGAAATCAACAGTGACGGCGAGAAGATAAAGCGACGATGAGAAAGAGAGAAAGAGACGATGAGAAAGTGTGTGTTTTGTGTTTGTGTTTGGCTACTGCTGGGTTTGTGTTTGTGTATTAAGGTTTGTGTTTTGTGGCTGCAGCAGACTTGTGTTTGTGTGGTTTATAGTATGGAAGGTATTGACAACGGTTATTAAACAACAACCGTTGTGAAATAAGTTTTAACAACGGGTTTCAAAAATAACCGTTGTGATTACTTTTCACTAAATTTGCGCCAATTTTGCGCCAAATTATTAACAACGGTTGTGCATGGGTGACCCGTTGTTAAAACTAATAACAACGGTTTTTATAACCATACCCGTTGTAATTTATTTTAGTAAAATTCGCGCCATACATTCTACAACGTCTATTGTGATTTTTGTGAATAATCGTTGTTAAAGGGGCGTTGTAGTTGCCTAAATTTGTAGTAGTGTGGGGAATTAGGGGAAACCAACATGGAGATTGATTCATGCTTAATCTAATATGTTTTTATAATTAATTTGCTTACTTGTTGTGATTTCAACTTATGCACATTTTATGTTTGATGACATGCGAGCCTATGAATCCTTGCATTTTTTACTCATCACCTATCTTTTCAATGAGACTTGTAAGCTTATACACTAACTCGAGTCTCATTAGACCATGCATATAGTTGAATAGGAAGGACTAAGTCGACTTGTAGGTGTTGTACAATCTAATCGATTCGGCTCCGGGATCCAAACCTTCTTAGGGATTGTAAGCTTATACACCAACTCGATCACATCACAACAATAAGTGCCTGCATCTAGTAGAGAACATGTATGTGTGATCAACTCCCATGAATCCCTTATGAACCCATGACACCCTAGTGCTTTTAATCAATTGTTTACATCTCACTTTAATCTTCTTGTTTGTTTTCATTACTTTAATTTTATATTGTTGATTAGTTTAGTTGATCTCCTATCTCAACCCAAATTGTGACACCCTAAGACACAACCATTTGCAATTAAAAATCCTACATCAATACCCGTCCCTTGGGATCCGACCTTTACTTGCCTCTTTGCTAAGAGTAGTTTTGAAGTTATAAATATTGTTTTGGTTAGGTAGCTTTTGACGACGAGTTCTATACCGCACCAAAAATGGCGCCGTTGTCGGGGACGGTGTTAACATGATTTGATTTTCGTTTATTATTTTTAGTTGTGTCTTTCTTTACCTTGGGGAAGTCAATATCCTCAAGGTTGTTCTAATTGTTTTCAAGTTGTTTGATATTTTGCATGTCTAGGAGATCACAAGGTAACTTGTTACCCATTGATCTTGAAATTAAAAGAACCTTAACCAACAATAGAAGACTTGCTAGAGGTATCGGAGAAATTGTGGACATTCAACCAAATAACATTGAGTTTACCAACCCTTTTGCAAGAGAAGGAGAGGATAACCCAATACAAAACCCACCACAAAATCAACCCACAATGCCTAAATTCTCATCAAATTCCGTACCGACCGAGGAGAACCTACCAAATGGTACTCCTACACCACAACATTTAACCGGTAATTTCATTGCCAAATCCGCATTCATACAACTAGTTGAGAGAAGTCAATTTGGGGGGATGCCTAGTGAAGACCCTGTTGAACCATATAGTTTATATGTTTATGTTTTGATGATGTCAAGAGTGTTCTATATTTTATATACTTGTTGCGCGTAATCGTTTGTCTAAGTATTTTAGATTCAAATCATCTAACACAAGCAATAAAGGAAGTTGTGACGAAAGTATACAAGTCTCCATTGAAGATTAAATGATGTGAAGATTCATTCAAGATTTATATGAAGACGAAGTCCGTCTAGAAGATTAATCAAGCTTGGATGATGACGTAGCCTATACTCGAAGATCTCTCTGAAGATTAGAATAGTATAGGTGATTATCTCGTAATGATAATCAAGAATGAGTTTCTTAAATTAGTAAAGTTATAGCTTTGCAGCTATAACATTACTAGTAAAAGAGCTCAATGTTATAGCTCTCCTACTATAACATTGAGATGCTGAGTTTTTACACACGACTTATATTGTTTCGAAAATTGTTTTTATAATAGTTTAAAGTTTATTTTAAATGTTTTAATGAAAGTATTTATATAATAAAGCCCGGTTTAGTGAGGAGTTCGGTTTTGTATTGGGCGTTGATTAGTAGTCGTGTTGGGTCAACTTATGAGTTGGACATTGCTACTAATTAGGGTTTCAACAAAACCTCTCTAAAAACCTAAATTCTAACCCATATGTTAAGACTAGGGTTTGCACGAGTCACGAGGCATATAAGCCGTGACATCTCATGTTACCTAGGGTATATTAGGTAAAGATTTTTATTCTATAATAATATCTTTACATATCTTATATATCTTAATTAACATATTTGTTTATGATAAAAGATATTCTTGTTTTAGGAAATCTTATCATAATCTTGGAATTCATAGCAAAGATAATATTTGAATAGATTATATTCTATCTCTTGGAATATTCTTTATTATCTTTTAAGACTTTTGGGAAAGAGATAATAAGAAGATATGAATACTTTGCAAAAACCGTGTGGCCTACTCTTTTTTTCCTATAAATACTTTGCTATTTACAACATCTAAAATAGAGACCTTAAGCATAAAAATTGATTTTAATTTTACAAAGCAAACCGTGTGTTTTCAAGCAGAAAAACCGATTTGTTATTTTGAAAGGTCGTGTGTTTTTAAAGCTCGCATACTTATTCTTATTTTATCGTTATAAAATAATAGTGCTTAGTTGATTTCTTACTTGTTCATTAACGTGAACCCTTGTTAGAATCATTAGTGCTTTCTTATTAGCGTAAGTTAGTCACTCGAGTATTTAACGGTACTCATTGAGTTACAGCTAGAGTTAGTTGTACGAGTTGGGTTAATAAATTTGTAATCCCTAGAAAGGTACTAAATTTATTAATCGAGAATAGTGGACATAGGTTTCGACTTGTGAAACTGAACCACTTCAAAAACCGTGTGTCTCTTCGTTCTTTCGTCTATTTCGCTTACTTTCATTAGTTGATTAGTTAAAGTTTAATCAATAAACTTTAAATAATCAATTACATTCGCATAATCGAAAAAGCTTTCAAAAGTTTTAAATCCTCAATTCCCCCCCCCCCCCCCCTTAGTATTTTGGATCAATAGACTCTTCAATTGGTATCAAAGCCTCGTGCTCTTGATTGCCTAACCGCAAAGAGGCTGATCTATCTTGTTTTTCATTTATCTTATCGTTTTATATTCTGCTGCCTATCACGTGATAAATGGATTCCAAATATCTCAAGTGTCCCGTCTTTGATGGGAAGAATTATGGATTGTGGAAAAACATGATGACTCACTATGTGAAAGGTCACGATTGGGAGTGATGGAGGATTATCCAAAACGGACCGCACAAAATTCTTGTAGCATCCGAGGAAGGCACTACCTACGAAAAGAAAGAAGAGGACTATGTCGAGGCCGATTACAAGAAGGCCGAAAAGAACTCTAAAGCAATAAGTCTCCTGCAAAACGGGATGACTTCTACGGAGTTTGATCGATTTTCTTCATGCTCCACGGCCAAGGAGATATGGGATGGGCTTGAACTAGCTTATGAAGGTACTTCTATTGTTAGGAAGCACCGAATAGATTTGTTTATGCAAAAATATGAGCTGTTCATTATGGAACCTAATGAGTCCTTAGATAGTATGTCGGCTAGGTTTTCAAGCATTATAAACGAACTGAAAAATCTAGGTAGGAAATTCAGTAGCGAGGACATTGCTAGAAAGGTTCTTAGGAGCCTTACTAAGAAGTGGCATGTTAAAGTCACTGCAATGGAGGAATCACGAGATCTTGAAAACCTATCCTATCAAGAACTCATCGGTGCTCTTATGGCTCATAAAATTACTCTTAACAAAGATGACGCCGAACCAAACCGAAATAAGAGTATGGCCTTAAAGAGTGAAGAAGTGGACTCTGAATTAGAGGATGAAACTGTATTGTTTGCACGCCGTTTCAAAAACAAAATATTTCGAAATAAACAAACAAAATCATCCTACAACAACAACAACAAATCGTCCAACAAAAAGGTTACTGAATCAAAGTCATCTTTCGCAAATAGAGGTTGCTTCAAGTGTGAAGAATCTGGTCATATGATCAAGGATTGTCCAACATGGGAGAAGATAAAGAACAAGACAAAACGTGAGAAGACAAAGAGAGAATTCAAACAAGTTATGATGGCTTCGTGTTGGGGAGACCTTGACTCAGAAGATGACGAGGAATCTTAAGACGACGAATGGCCAACCTTTGTCTCAGCAGTGTTAGTCTTGACCTAATCTCCGACAGTGACGATGAAAGCACAAATTCTCACTGAAACTATTGTTTTCTCGGAGAATCAGACGAAGATGACGATGAAGAGGTACGTTATCTTGAGCTTAAAAAGCGCGTTAAGAAATTGTCTAAAAATGCTTTAATTGAATTCTTTGAACAATCTCTTGATAAGTGTCACGAACAGGATTTGGAATTGAAAGATCTAAAGGAACAAATTCTCGAAATCGCAGAAGAGAATCATACTCTGAAGGCCAAAGCTAAGAAGTTGAAATCTAAGGTTATAGCTGAGAAAGCAACAACATTAGATTCTACTATGGCTGAAAAGAAGGAATTAGAGTCCAAAGTTATAGCTAATGAAGCCATAACTTCAGACCTAAAGCTTAACATCAAGCACCTTCAAGCCAAAGTTATAGCTAATGAAGCTATAACTTTAGAACTTAGAAAAGCCAGAGAACTTTTGGAAACTAAGGCCACATCTGATGAAGCAGTGATCTTAGACCAAAAGAAAGAGATAGATTCCCTTTTAAAGCAATTGAAGGAATCTAAGACCGATATGATCAATGTTAAGAAACAACACACCGATGTTGTGTTCATTCTTAACAAACGATTCCAAGACTTTTGTGATAACTTTAAAAACGACAATGATGTAGATCACACGAAATGTCAAGAGGAAATTAAAACCCTAAAAGACCTACTTCTACATGCTAGAAAGGTTCATGATATGTGGGAAGGTAGCACAAAAGTCCTAAACTTCCTAACCGAACACAATCTGACAATAATATGAATATGGGGTTAGGACATGAGTGCTAAAGCCGTAGAGATCACTCTAAATGCAAATCAACACCTTCGGATTTTGATTTTAGGAAAAGGAAATATGCTGATCTTCCTGAATACTTGATTTGCAATTACTGTGGTCATACGGTTCACATCCAAATCAATTGTGTCAAAAAGAATCATGATATACGAAAAAATGCCGAACATGATAAAAATGTTGACATAGTTGAGGAGGATAAGGAAACCCCTACTAACGAACCTAACGAAGAAAGGAACAATAAATTTCGTTGGTTTGTATGACATGTCCTTTCACTACACCAAGAAACCTAGCACTTCACAAAACCCTTGTCGATCTCAACCTAGTAAACCTACTTACAAGGGAAATAGTCGTGATAGACCTAGATAAATTCCTAGACCTAAAGAAAACCCTAACCCTAGAACTCCTCCCAAGCCAAATAAACCAAGGGTTAGAAAAACGGTTATTAGACAAGTTTGGATTCGAAAAGATCTAGTATATAGATTAACTAATCATAAGGGACCCAACTTAGCTTAGGTACCTAAAAACTGTATCTAATCCTTTATGCAGGAAGAAGTGAAAGAAAACAATCAATGGTATCTTGATAGTGGATGCTCAAGACACATGACCGGAGATAAGAACCTGTTTCTTTCACTCAAGCCTTCAACGGAGGAAAAGTGACGTTCGGGGACAATAAAAAGGGAAAAGTAATCGGCATTGGCAAAATCGGAATTTCAAAATCTCACGCAATCAGTGATGTTTATCTCGTGGACGGTCTAAAACATAACTTGCTAAGCATATCTCAACTATGCGACAAAGGTAACAAAGTAGTTTTTCATACTAACAAAGTAGTTTTTCATACTAATAGTTGTCGCATTATTATTGAAGGAACTAGCAATGTTATTCTAGAAGGCCTCAAGAAAAGAAATGTTTATATGGTAGATTTAAATGTTGTGCCTACTAACTCTTTTTCATGCATGAAAGTCACTCTTGATGATCCTTGTTTATGGCATAAACGCTTTGGTCACATTAGCTCACTAACCTTGAACAAACTCAAGAAGTGGGACTTGGTTGAGGGGTTACCTAAGATCAAGTTCGACCAAGAAAATATGTGTGACACGTGGGCAAGGTGCAAACAAGTAAGATCATCGTTCAAACCGAAAAGAGTAATAAGCACAAATCAAGCCTTGGAATTGGTACACATGGATTTATGTGGACCAATGAAGGTAAGGAGTAGAGGAGGATCCAGGTACGTCTTTGTTCTTGTAGACGACTACTCAAGGTATGTATGGCCTATCTTCCTTCATTCAAAAGACGAAACATTTGATGAATTCGATTGTCTTATGAAACGTGTTCAAAATAAATATAAGACTAATCTAGTATCTATTCGTACGGATCATGGCACCGAATTTGACAATCAAACTTTTATAGAATATTGTAGAGTTAATGGTGTAGGGCATAAATTTTCTGCACCAAGAACTCCTCAACAAAACGGTGTTGTTGAACGTATGAAAAGAACTTTAGAAGATATGGCACGTACAATGCTTTTGTGTAGTGGTTTACCTCGTAACTTTTAAGCTGAAGCCATTAGTACTTCTTGCTACATCCATAATCGTGTTATGATCCGACCTATTCTTAAGAAAACCCCCTACGAACTCCTTAGAGATCGAAAACCTAATAACTCCCATCTTCGTTGTTTTGGGAGTAAATGTTTTGTACACAATAACGGTAAAAACCAATTAAGTAAGTTCAACCCTAGGAGTGATGAGGCGATTTTCATAGGATATTCAGATCATAGCAAGGCTTACAAAGTCTTCAATAAAAGAACTCTTTGTATAGAAGAAAGTGTCCACGTTATTTTTGATAATGAAGATAACGTGTTTGATAAGCTTTTACAGGATGAGGAAGAAGATTTGGATGAACCCGACTTTCGTCTTTCAAGAGAGGATCCCCCAGAATTGGAATTGGAGGATAATGAGATTGAGGGAATAAGTGATGAACTTAATCGTTCCTCAAAAGATAAAAAGGAGAAAAACAAAGTTATAGTTGATGATACTATAACATTGACTCAAGACAAGAACTCCCAAACCAATGTTATAGATGATGTTACTATAACATTGAATCCAAATCAAGATGTAGAGTCCAAGGTTGTAATCGGCTCTAATACAACACCCGCATTGGATTCAGGGGGAACTTCCTCAAATTCCGATCCAGATGAAGTTGGGACAAGCTCAAATAACGATGAAGAACCAAGCACTTCAACAAAATGGAAATACAAGAGCTCACACCCCATGGACAATATTCTAGGGAATATTAAGAAGGGTGTTCAGACAAGACGTTCCTTGAACAACTTCTGCTCTTTCTACTCCTTCTTATCCATGATCGAACCAAAGAATATCAATGAAGCTCTTGCTGAATCAGATTGGATTATAGCTATGCAAGAAGAGCTACAACAGTTCGAAAGAAACAAGGTTTGGCATTTAGTTCCTAGACCAAAAGATCGATCTGTTATTGGAACAAGGTGGGTCTTTAGGAACAAATTAGATGATGCCGGAGTCATTACCAGAAACAAAGCAAGATTGGTGATCCAAGGATATAATCAACAAGAAGGAATAGATTATGACGAGACTTTCGCACCTGTTGCTCGTCTTGAAGCTATTAGACTTCTGATAGCATTCGTCGCACACAAGGGAATGAAGCTTTTCCAGATGGATGTCAAGACGGCATTCTTAAATGGTTATTTACAAGAAGAAGTCTTTGTTGAACAGCCACCTGGTTTTAAGAATATCAAATTTGAGGATCACATATTCAAATTAGATAAAGCTCTATACGGGTTAAAACAAGCACCTAGGGCATGGTATGATCGATTATCTAAGTTTCTACTTGATAGTGGATTCAGTAGATGATCCGTCGACAAAACCCTATTTCTAAAAACTGAGAGTTCTGATCTTTTGGTCGTTCAAATATACGTCGATGATATTATCTTTGGATCGACCAACCGAAGCCTATGCAAATATTTTTCTGAGTTGATGACCTCCGAGTTTGAAATGAGTATAATGGGAGAATTGAAATTCTTCCTAGGTCTGCATATACAACAAACTGATGAAGGCATTAAAATCCATTAACAGAAATATATCAAGGAGTTGATTCGGAAATTTGGAATGGAAAATTCACATGCTATGCCTACTCCAATGGTCGAGAACAAGAAATTGACATTAGAAGAAGACGGTAAATCAGTTGCTGAAACTACTTACCATGGAATGATTGGGTCATTGTTATATTTGACCGCAAGTAGACCCGATATTATGTTTAGCGTATGCGTTTGTGCGAGATATCAATCATCTCCCAAAGAATCGCACATGACGGCAGTACAAAGGATTTTACGATATTTAATTGGAACAACCAAATTTGAATTTATGGTATCCGATGGAGTGTAACTTCGATCTAGTCGGTTATTCCGATGCCAACTACGCAGAATGTTCTCTAGACAGAAAAAGCACGTCGGGTGTCACCACCTTTGTCGGACCGTGTATCATAACGTGAGGTTCGAAGAAACAAAATTCGGTTGCTCTCTCAACTGCTGAAGCCGAATATATTGATGTAGGACTGGTATGTACTCAACTTTTATGGCTTAAGCAACAATTACGTGATTATGGTGTTGATGTAGGATGTATTCCTATTTTATGTGATAATACTAGTGCAATTATTATTTCTAAAAATCTCGCACAACATTCACGTACCAAACACATTGAAATAAGACATCATTTTATTCGAGACCATGTTGAGAAGGGGAATATAAAACTTGAATTTTATAGTACTGAAGAACAATCGGCAGACATTTTGACAAAATCATTAGCTAGAGAACGATTTGAGACTTTACGGTTGGAAATTGATTTAATCGGTGGTACCTAAGTTTCTGTATATGTTCAATTTTCTTATGACTGACTAGTTAAGTTAAGATTGTATGACTGTATCCGTATATTGCGTTGCATGAATAATTTCGTTTGTAGGAATATTTTTATCATAAATTTCTATTTGTATTTTAGAATTTATTTGTCATACAAACAATTCCATATCACAATAAATAAATCACACCATATTTTTTTATCTTTCCATATCACAAAGAATCTTTCCTAAATTGTTATTCCTTGTACACGGCTCACACTTCCTACACACATTCAACTTTCTTAATTTTTATCTTTTACCATATTAAATCTATCACTTAAATTCCTATACCTACCATAACTCCTATTCCTAATTAACACTTACCATAATTGCCTTCCACTTGTTAAACCTAGACCTAGACTACACCTATATCTACCCCTCCCTTGCGTGTAACCCATCCAAACACTCCCACTTGCATACTTTTTATCCTCTCAAAATTTTACCATCATCACAAATCTCCTTCTTTACACAACCATCACCTCCTTTTTCAACTATCACCATCATCATGAATCCAACCCATGCAAAAAAACACCCGATCATCCACCCGTCACCACCAAAACCGCCACTTTCATAACCAAACATCACCACTACCACCACATGATCCTAATTCCACCAATTTTCCCTCACCTCAACCAAACCCAACTACGCCCCTGTTTCGTGGTCGGGACGAGTCGATGTCCGAAGGTAAAAGACGTCGTCTTTTTAAAGGGAAAAATAAGGTAGTTTGTGATGAGAGTGATGATGTGGAGGAACCCAAGGTAATTGTTCGGAATGGTGTTGCTCGTACCTTACACTGAGATGCTTCGAAAGCCGCAACAAAATAGGGGTTAAATCGTGTTCGGCTCACTCATGACGAAAGCATCCTTGTTAATCGTGTCTTGAGGTATTCTATTCATGGAGGAAGGTATTATTCGAAATCTTGGTTGGTTAATGTTCCTGCTCTTGCTTTCTTTGTTAATTTTTTTGATTTACAAGGGGGGGAGTCACATTAGTCAATTTTCGAGTCCTATCTATCCGGTGGAAGTCGTTCAATTATTTGCTAGTGTGTCGGTTAAAAAGGGAGTCTTGCATGCCGTGGTTAATGGGAGAGATGTGACGGTCTCTGTTTCCGATTTTTGTTCTGCTTTTTCGGTTCCCGATGACGGAATTGAATTAAATCCGAGTCTTGAATGGTATAATGTGGTGAGTGAAAAGGAGTTGTTAGTGAAAAAGTATTTTGAGGAGATGACGGAAAGAGGTAATATTGTGGTTCGTCCTCTCTCGGCAAAAATCAAATTCCTCTTGAACTTTTTTTGGAACACGGTTGTACCGAGGAGAGGAGATCGTGATAAGGTGTCGAGTTATGAAGCTATCATGGTCTATTCTTGGTTGGAGAGACAGAAAGTGAATTTGGGTAGTGTCGTGTTGCCCGTAGAATCCAAACAAGTCTCACGGTAACAAAAGAGAAGTTGAGCACCACAATCGACTTACCATATGGGATGTGGGTGTCTCGGTTGTTGGAGATAAAACAAGTAGTGGGACAAGATAGTTACGGTGTTAGTGCACGGGATTGTATGGGTGATCGGTTGATCAAGCTTATGGGTCTTGTTGTTGATGGACCTGAGTTACTTCTTGTTAAGGATGTTGAGAAAAGCCCGAGTGATTCGGGTTTAGGGGCTATGGTGGCGAAATTGAAAGGGTTTATGAGTGGTTTAATGGAGAAGTTTGAGGAGCATTCAACAAATATGGCTACGGTATTGTCTCGGGTTGGACCATCTCGGTATTTAGACCCGGGTTTGGATGCTTCTCGGGTGTATTCTTGGATGGAGGAAGTGGATAAGAGATTAGCGGGTTTTGAAAGGGAATTGAAGGTAATTCTTGGGAAAGTGTTCCCCCATGGTGATCATCTTACTTTCCTTACAAGTCAAGGTGGAGCGTTGGTCATGCACGGGAAAGCTATGGCAAGTGATCAGTCGCTTACTTTGGAGGCCACGAAAGCTCTCTCCCTGAAAGTGCTTAACTTTGAAAGGAGTATTCAGACTCTTTCTCAGCTTGTGCAGAGTTCTTTCGATCGTCTTGATGCTTTAGAGTATCGTACTAGGCCCGACTACGTAAACCCGTATAAGACCCGCAACATTTGATTTCCTCTCGCCTTACCTTCTTTAGCCCTTTCCTTATTTCGCTTTTCTTTATTTTCTCCTGGTGTGTTTAAACATTCTCATTCGGCCCATTTTGGCAATACACTTGTGGTTATGACCCAAGTGTTTCATTAGACATGTGTTCGTTCGGCCCTTTTTGGCTTAAACATGTTTATTCTTAAGTTTGTATGATACTTATCTTTTGGATGCTTATGGTTTTGCGTGATATTTTTATTTCCTATGACGTTTTATCTCTTGTCTCGTCGTATATTATTCTAGTCATTTTTGATTTGTTCTTAGCTTTTCGATGATGTCAAGAGGGGTAAAGAACGTCTATAGTAAGCATCTACCTAAGCTTGCTCCTTGTCAAGACCAATTGTCTCTTAAAGTCCTTAAAGTTTTCGGTTTTTGATAAATCATTTTGATCTTGCGTTATTCTTTATTATTAAGATGACGGTATTATATTAAAGGGGAACTCTTACATTCTTAGTCACAATTTTAGGAGACTTGCCATCATCAAAAAGGGGGAATTTGTTGAACCATATAGTTTATATGTTTATGTTTTGAGGATGTCAAGAGTGTTCTATATTTTATATACTTGTTGCGCGTAATCGTTTGTCTAAGTATTTTAGATTCAAATCATCTAACACAAGCAATAAAGGAAGTTGTGACGAAAGTAAACAAGTCTCCATTGAAGATTAAATGATGTGAAGATTCATTCAAGATTTATATGAAGACGAAGTCCGTTCAGAAGATTAATCAAGCTTGGATGATGACGTAGCCTATACTCGAAGATCTCTCTGAAGATTAGAATAGTATAGGTGATTATCTCGTAATGATAATCAAGAATGAGTTTCTTAAATTAGTAAAGTTATAGCTTTGCAGCTATAACATTACTAGTAAAAGAGCTCAATGTTATAGCTCTCCTACTATAACATTGAGATGCTGAGTTTTTACACACGACTTATATTGTTTCGAAAATTGTTTTTATAATAGTTTAAAGTTTATTTTAAATGTTTTAATGAAAGTATTTATATAATAAAGCCCGGTTTAGTGAGGAGTTCGGTTTTGTATTGGGCGTTGATTAATAGTCGTGTTGGGTCAACTTATGAGTTGGACATTGCTACTAATTAGGGTTTCAACAAAACCTCTCTAAAAACCTAAATTCTAACCCATATGTTAAGACTAGGGTTTGCACGAGTCACGAGGCATATGAGCCGTGACATCTCGTGTTACCTAGGGTATATTAGGTAAAGATTTTTATTCTATAATAATATCTTTACATATCTTATATATCTTACTTAACATATTTGTTTATGATAAAAGATATTCTTGTTTTAGGAAATCTTATCATAATCTTGGAATTCATAGTAAATATAATATTTGAATAGATTATATTCTATCTCTTGGAGTATTCTTTATTATCTTTTAAGGCTTTTGGGAAAGAGATAATAAGAAGATATGATATGTTTACATATCTTATTATTTCGGCTGTTAGGGTTTGTGCAAAAACCGTGTGGCCTACTCTTTCTTTCCTATAAATACTTTGCTATTTACAACATCTAAAATAGAAACCTTAAGCATAAAAATTGATTTTAATTTTACAAAGCAAACCGTGTGTTTTCAAGCAGAAAAACAGATTTGTTATTTTGAAAGGTCGTGTGTTTTTAAAGCTCGCATACTTGTTCTTATTTTATCGTTATAAGATAATAGTGCTTAGTTGATTTCTTACTTGTTCATTAACGTGAACCTTTGTTAGAATCATTAGTGCTTTCTTATTAGCGTAAGTTAGTCACTCGAGTATTTAACGGTACTCATTGAGTTACAGCTAGAGTTAGTTGTACGAGTTGGGTTACTAAATTTGTAATCCGTAGAAAGGTACTAAATTTATTAATCGAGAATAGTGGACGTAGGTTTCGACTTGTGAAACTGAACCACTTCAAAAACCGTGTGTCTCTTCGTTCTTTCGTCTATTTCGCTTACTTTCATTAGTTGATTAGTTAAAGTTTAATCAATAAACTTTAAATAATCAATTACAAATAATTGAAAAAGCTTTCAAAAGTTTTAAATCCTCAATTCACCCCCCCCCCCCCCTCTTGAGTATTTTGGATCAATAGACTCTTCAGACTCTCACTCACATATGGAGACTTTTTGTGACTATTGTGATGCAACTTCTCAAACCGCAGTTACTCAAGACCAAATCCGATGGGTCTTATTTCCTTTTTCTTTGATTGGTACCGCGAAACAATGGTTGAAAAGCCTAGACAAGGCTACTCTTGGTATTGATTCATGGAAGAAATTGGCACTTGCTTTCTATAAGAAATTCTATCCTCCGGAGAAGACTAATATGTTGAGAGCCCAAATCACCGGGTTCAAACAAAGGGATGAGGAATCATTGTATGAAGCATGGGAGAGATTTAAGGACACTTGTCGTTCTTGTCCACACCATGGACTTAGCGAGTGGTTCCTTGTTCAACAATTTTGGAATGGTCAATATGAAGACTCCTGAAACATTCTCAATATGGGATCCAATGGTATGTTTACCGAAGTTGATGACAATCAAACATGGGCCAAGATTGAAGAAATGGCGGTTCATAACTTGTAATATACTAGGCCTCGGAAGGCTACTAGAGGACGAAAGCATGAGGTAGATTCCATCACTCAATTGTGTAACACCCCGTATTTTATTAAGTTGGATAAAATTTTTTTTTTAATTGCTATTTTGAATTTAATTACCTCATTTAACGATTTATATATATATGCTTAGCTAATTAATTAATTTCATCATAATTCGATACGTTAATTTTAATAATCATTAATAAGTTTATTTGAAATTAGTTCGAGTTTATTTATTTAATAATTTCCGTTTCTTTACGAGTCCTTATGAAAGTTGTTTTAAGTGAACCCGAGATGGATTTTGGGAACAAAACCGTCCAATTAGCTATTTTGAGCTTATTTCACTAAATTAGCAATTTTTATTAATATCCGTTAGTGTAAAAATCGCTAATAATTCCGATTCAAGCTGATATTGTATTATTTACGTTAACTAGCTGAGTTTATTTTATTTTCACTCATTAAATTTATTTATTATTGATTCCGTTTTATTACTGAAACTTTTACTAAAACCGGTTAAATTTAACTCGAAACGGTTTTAATAACGATCGAAGTTTCTTAACGACGAAGAAACGTACCTATAATAAATAGCAGTGCAGCAAGTCAAGCTGCTCCCCCATTTCCTACGTCTCTTTCTTCTTCTCCCTTCCTTTTTCTTCTTTTTCACGTTTCATTTTTTTTTTTTCTTTCTCTCGTAAAATCGATTTTCTATCGTCCGTTTCTCATCCGTTTTTCGACGATTTTCGTTCCATAGCGTTCCTCTCGTTTCGTTTCAATCCGTTGTAATTAAAATTCATTTTCGTCATGTATTTTTACAAACCCATTTATATTTTCAGCTTTATTTTTTATAAGACGGTTGTATGTACTAAAATAGACGGTCTTGTAGAAGATTTGTTAGTCATAAATGATTAGTTCAATCGGAAAAAGGTAACAATTATGGATTACTCGATATTACTTGTAAAATATGTTTATTTCGAATGCTGGTTAGTCTGTTTTATAATTAAGACGGTGTATAATTATATATAGGGATCCTTATGGATGTTAATTAGTCAGTTGTATAGTTGAGACGGTGTATACTGATATGTGGAGATGATTGAGACGGTGTATACTGACCTCTAGGGATTATTTGGGATGCTAGCTAGTAAGTGGTATATTTAAGACGGTGTATCTTTGACATGTATGGATTGTTTTGGGTGATAATTGGTGTGTTTTATAGTTGAGACGGTATACCGACATGTAGGGATTGTTTTGGACCGATTTGGACTCTGTGTTGGGGCGATTTTTGTAGTCTTTAGGGTCTGTTTTTGAGTTGCTTTATACTTGTGGATTTCCGCTCTAAAACCGTTTTAAATGCTTGACTTAGTTGGCTCGGCTAGGACTGTTTTTTAGGGCGCGAGAATGGAGTCTTAAGGGGACGATTGGTACTGTTTTTTGGGCGGGGACGAGAGCCGTCATCGTGGGTTTTCACTTTGCATTTGAGGACTGGAGTTGGGGTCGAACTTAGGCATCTTTTGGGTTCTGTTTTGGACTGATTTTTGGGTCAGGTTATGAAGTAGGGTGAAGGGTGACTATGGGTAGTCGGGTGGTGGTCGTGTCGGATTCCCAGTGGCCTAGCTGTGGCCTGGCCGTGGCCTAGCTAAGTCACGAGTTTGAGGCCATGTGTAGTTGGTGGTTAGGCCGAGTTTGAGGTTGTCATAATAACTTTTGAGCCGTGTCCGTAAATTGTTTTGACGCTAGTTTGGTTTATTTAAAATATAATTAAATTAATTTCCGTCTCATATTTTATATAAAGATAATTCGTTAATATCGTCCTTTCACATAATTATTTTAGGTGGCTCATATGTGGTTGAAGATGAAGAGTAATTTTGGGTTTTAGAAGCTTTCTCAAGTGATTACTTGTCTCTTTGCTAGCGTAAGGTAACTATTCCGAGTTACTCGACGAATTAATGTCACATTAGTAGCTGATGTTGTGTTTGTTGTTTGTTAAGTGTTTAGGTGATTGATAATGTGTTAATTTCGTTTTTCACATGATAGAAATTGGAAATAGCATGAGAATAATATTGCGATAAAATTTGTAATTTGGGCCAAAGCAGGCCAAGACTACGAGTGGGCCGATTGACCGAACGAGTTTGGTCAAACTAGGTTTAAACCAACGACCTCGATTTGACCGATGACCCGTCGCGGGACTCGGGTCGAGGGTTTGTCTTTGAGGTGAGATTGGTTGTTATTGGAAATTTTATGTTATGTCTTGATATTTGTAATTATCATTTCACATGTTGGTTGTTGGATGCTTTGGATGCCTTATACTTGAGTCTTCTTGCCTTGTTGCCATTTTAGCTTGTTCTCATGAATTATGAAATTAACGGTTAGCTGGAATTTGGATTATTATTGATAATGGAGATATTGTTGGATTGTCAGCTGAATTGGGTATCCTACTTATCTTGTGTGGTGTGGGCTAAAGTATTCAAGCTGGGACTAGCTGGGACTAGGTCCTAGGTGAGTATTTCGGCCTTCATCATAGATAGGTCATTATAGTCTTTGACGAGTGTATGTTCACTGCTTAATAGCCTCTGTGTTCCTGACTTGGTGGGTTTATATCCAAGTTGGGGCATGACCTCGTTACTTATTTTGAGAGTAAGTGGTCAGCTTAAGTACTAGCCAACCCTTTGGTGGACTCCTTAGGGTACTCACTTTGTTTTAGAACAATTGTGGGTCTTGGGTGCGGTGGTGTGTATCCGCATGTCTAGGTCTGCGCAGATTTTAGGCTAGGGTTGTGTTGTGTCTTGGCCATGTTTTGATAGAACCTCTGAGCCAAGATACCGGTTCGATTACCTTCCCTACCTCGTGGTATAGACTCGAGTTCTGAGTGACTATTGACCGTACTAAGAACTTATGCCTGTCTTTGATATATTGCCCTTTCTTGTTTGATGATTCTATGAATCATAGAAGGTGAGATGCAAGCCGGCTATGGTTGATAGAGTTTGGATTCCTGGATGTTATGTGATTCACATGATAGTGTAGTATGAGTCGGTCTAGTATTCACATGCTAGGACTATGTGTTATTATATTGTTGTTCACATGATAAGCACGACTGTCTAGCATCTATATGCTAAGGCATTGTGTGATTTGTATTCATATTCTTATGTTTACATGTTATATTAATTATGACATTTCGTGGCTGGGAGAACTCGGAGTTACTCCCCACTGACTGTGGCTTTCGTATTTGTATAAAATGCGAATGACAGGTAGGTGATGCATATTTGGGGTACATGGACGAGCTAGCGAGCAAAGTAACCTTGGAACCTAGATTGGTTTTATTTTATTGTGACCCTTAAACACTTTTTATTTCACATACATTTTAGGGACATATGTCTCCCTCTTTACATTTGGTTGTATAATTGGCTATTCGCGACTTTAGCGATGGTTATGTTATGACACTTCTAGTTAGACCTTGTATGTTTGACACCTTCCAATTTGGATATCTTTATAACAGGTTCAGGTTTTAAAATTACAGGTTTTTACCCAATTGAACCTATTACAAACATATCCATGCAGTTTTATTCTAGAATTACGTGTTTACTTTTCCGCGATAAGTGAGGGTGTCACGATTGGTATCGAGCATATTTGCTCCCGACGCACGTTTGTGCACCCCAATATAAATAACTTGACCTTAAAATAATAAACTTGAGAGATGGGTAAGATGGGTAGATTTAGGATCTTATGTTGTAGTCTCTTTGTGTTTGCTCTTTGTTAGGTACTAACCTGTTTGTTGATTGTCATTTAATAATTTTTGCGTTCTTGGATCAATGACCGTGAGCTTATCTATAGCTAATGGAGTTATTACGCTTATTATAAAAAAAAAATTTTGAACTAAAGGTTTTGAAAATATTTTAATGTTTTTCACTGGTTTTAACGTCAATTAGTGTTAAAGCTTGTTATTGGAGACGTCTGATAATTAGTTTTATCATTTGTTGGTGTAAAAATGTATTTTTATGTCTTTGAATTGGAATATTGATGTTCTTGAGTGATCGCCAAGAGTATCTCCGTTCCATTGAAAGGACACTTATATTTTAAGAAGATCAAGATTTAGTGCCTATTGCTGAGGATTGAAGATTTGTTCAACCTTTGAAGAATGCTTCTACTTTCTTGAAGATGTTTCTCGTTCTTTTTGTATCTCGCCTTATTCTTAATCTCTTGGTGCTTATCCTCCTTCTAAACTCCCTTCTGTTTTACTTTAAAAGCTACGCTTCTACTCCTAACTTGTCCTTTGTTCTTTGCTTATCCTCCCTTAACGCCATTTGATAGTACCCCTTCTTGTGAGGAATGTTGACCTGGGTTGGAAAATTCGACTTTTGAGGAGATTGTTTGTGTCTGACCCGTAACCCTGGTTTTGAGAGGATGTGATGTTAGAAAGACTTAGGTAAGGTGATGAGACATACTTAGTGATTCTTATACCTAATTCCTTGACAAAGTGAGTATAATCGATTGGTGGATTCTTTGTATTAGGAATGAGTTGCCTATATGATTAGAGTTATAGGACTTGGCTTTGTTGTTTATGTTTGGGATTTGAAAGCTTAGTAGGTTGAGCGTCGTCACCTTAGGAGTAAACATGAGATAAGTTTAGAATATGAATTTGGAAGAAAACCCATTTTTTAGATGTTAACAATCCCGTATAGTTTGGGAATGTGATTTGGTGTTAGTTGTTCCTTGAGAACTTTGTTGAGAAGTCTTTATCAATTCATTCTTTGGTTTTTAAAACATTGAGGTTATGTCGAGTGCTTGAGATAAAGAGATGCTTTTATACTTGAGTGATAGATTTGATTTAGGGAAATCCTAATATGTGATAAGATAGGTGGAAGAAGTATCTAACCGATTTCTCACCCCTTAAGCGAGCGTTTATTTTACCTTGACCCTTGTTTGGGATTTGGTCGTTTTGTCATGAAGGTACAATACCATAATAGGCGTGACCTTGTTAGAGAGAACCTTAAGTTTTAGGAAGCGTATGGATTAAGCCTTAAAATCCTCTTTCGTACCATTAATCATTTTCCTCTCTTTCGTTCATACCTTGGTTGGATTTGATTCTTAAGTATAAAAGTTTACTCGTTATTTCCTTGTCTTGAATACCTCCCTAATTCTAATATCTCTTACTGGTTGTTAACTAGTTATCTTTATGATTCGACTCTTTTAGTCTCACACCCTGACATGTTGCTTAAGTTTCCTTGTTGTCTAATTTTCCTTTCTCCTTGATCATAAGCGTTACCGTTCATACCTCATTTCCTCGCTTCATCTTGCTCCTCCTTTAAGTTTGACACTCGTATCTTGTGAAACTCTATCTTTGACATCCTTGTAATTTTGACTTCAATTTCTAACCTATGAAATTCTTTATAGCTCTCTTGTTGCTTAAGTTTGAGCTCTCTTAACATACTTTGTTTCTATGCTATCTAAGTTACTTTCCTTTTTGTACAACTTCTAAACTTCCAAGCTACCAGTTTCGATTCATTCTTAAAAGTTTATGTCACTTCTGCAAACCTAACCTATTTTTAAAGATTTGAAAATGAAAATTTGATTTAATTCCATATTTGTTCCTTGAGTATAGACTTCTTTATCATGATTTTAATCGCTAAACCCGAGATTTCTTTAAATTTTATCCAATTTCTGTTAACTTTGATCTATTTATGACTTCTTTGTCAAAGTTTAATGTTACACTTTCAGGGATTTGACCCCCAATTGGGTTTAAAAGTGAAACCTTTATTTCTATTTTGGCTTTTTGTAAAAGAAAATTTGAGTAGATTACCTTTTCTTTTGATTTTAACGTTGATCGGATGTTAGAACCCGTTATTAGAAACGTTTAATAACTTGTTCTACTCTTATCGACGAGTGATTTTCGGTTTTAAATTTGTCTTTGACTTGGAAGGTTAGCGTTCTTGTGTGCACAACAAGAGCAATTTCGTTCCATGAATGAGACTTATACTTTTGAAAACTCTTCATTAATGTTTTCGAAAGTATTTTGATTTTTGATTTATACAAATAATTTGCCTTTGACCTTATCTTGGATTTGGAATGTGATGTTCTTGAATGCGCAACGAGAGCACTTCCGTTCCTTTGATGAGAATCGTTACTTTCGGAAAATTTTATTTGAAACTTTTGAAAGAATTTTGATTCTTACGATAAGTGACCTTTTAAATGTTTTGGTTACCGATTCCAATTTCAGTTTTATTTTTATAACCTTTCATTTATACTTTCAAGTTTCGAGGACGAAACTTTTTAAAAGATGGGGTGATTGTAACACCCCGTATTTTATTAAGTTGGATAAATTTTTTTTTTTAATTGCTATTTTGAATTTAATTACCTCATTTAACGATTTATATATATATGCTTAGCTAATTAATTAATTTCATCATAATTCGATACATTAATTTTAATAATCATTAATAAGTTTATTTGAAATTAGTTCGAGTTTATTTATTTAATAATTTCCGTTTCTTTACGAGTCCTTATGAAAGTTGTTTTAAGTGAACCCGAGATGGATTTTGGGAACAAAACCGTGCAATTAGCTATTTTGAGCTTATTTCACTAAATTAGCAATTTTTATTAATATCCGTTAGTTTTGTAAAAATCGCTAATAATTCCGATTCAAGCTGATATTGTATTATTTACGTTAACTAGCTGAGTTTATTTTATTTTCACTCATTAAATTTATTTATTATTGATTCCGTTTTATTACTGAAACTTTTACTAAAACCGGTTAAATTTAACTCGAAACGGTTTTAATAACGATCGAAGTTTCTTAACGACGAAGAAACGTACGTATAATAAATAGCGAGCGAGCAAGTGCTCCCCATTTCCTACGTCTCTTTCTTCTTCTCCCTTCCTTTTTCTTCTTTTTCACGTTTCATTTTTTTTTTCTTTCTCTCGTAAAATCGATTTTCGGTCGTCCGTTTCTCATCCGTTTTCGACGATTTTCGTTCCATAGCGTTCCTCTCGTCGTTTCCGTCAATCCGTTGTAATTAAAATTCATTTTCGTCATGTATTTTTACAAACCCATTTATATTTTCAGCTTTATTTTTTATAAGACGGTTGTATGTACTAAAATAGACGGTCTTGTAGAAGATTTGTTAGTCATAAATGATTAGTTCAATCGGAAAAAGGTAACAATTATGGATTACTCGATATTACTTGTAAAATATGTTTATTTCGAATGTTTGGTTAGTCTTTTTATAATTAAGACGGTGTATAATTATATATAGGGATCCTTATGGATGTTAATTAGTCAGTTGTATAGTTGAGACGGTGTATACTGATATGTGGAGATGATTGAGACGGTGTATACTGACCTCTAGGGATCATTTGGGATGCTAGCTAGTAAGTGGTATATTTAAGACGATGTATGCTGACATGTATGGATTGTTTTGGGTGATAATTGGTGTGTTTTATAGTTGAGACGGTGTATACTGACATGTAGGGATTGTTTTGGACTGATTTGGACTCTGTGTTGGGGCGATTTTTGTAGTCTTTAGGGTCTGTTTTTGAGTTGCTTTATACTTGTGGATTTCCGCTCTAAAACCGTTTTAAATGCTGACTTAGTTGGCTCAGCTAGGACTGTTTTTAGGCGCGAGAATGGAGTCTTAAGGGGACGATTGGTACTGTTTTTTGGGCGGGGACGAGAGCATCATCGTGGGTTTTCACTTAGCATTTGAGGACTGGAGTTGGGGTCGAACTTAGGCATCTTTTGGGTTTTGTTTTGGACTGATTTTTGGGTCAGGTTATGAAGTAGGGTGAAGGGTGACTATGGGTAGTCGGGTGGTGGTCGTGTCGGATTCCCAGTGGCCTAGCTGTGGCCTGGCCGTGGCCTAGCTAAGTCACGAGTTTGAGGCCATGTGTAGTTGGTGGTTAGGCCGAGTTTGAGGTTGTCATAATAACTTTTGAGCCGTGTCCATAAATTGTTTTGACGCTAGTTTGGTTTATTTAAAATATAATTAAATTAATTTCCGTCTCATATTTTATATAAAGATAATTCGTTAATATCGTCCTTTCACATAATTATTTTAGGTTGCTCATATGTGGTTGAAGATGATGAGTAATTTTGGGTTTTAGAAGCTTTCTCAAGTTATTACTTGTCTCTTTGCTAGCGTAAGGTAACTATTCCGAGTTACTCGACGAATTAATGTCACATTAGTAGCTGATGTTGTGTTTGTTGTTTGTTAAGTGTTTAGGTGATTGATAATGTGTTACTTTCGTTTTTCACATGATATAAATTGGAAATAGCATGAGAATAATATTGCGATAAAATTTGTAATTTGGGCCAAAGCGGCCAAGACTCGAGTGGGCCAGTTTGACCGAACGAGTTTGGTCAAACTAGGTTTAAACCAATCGACCTCGATTTGACCGATGACCCGTCGCGGGACTCGGGTCGAGGGTTTGTCTTTGAGGTGAGATTGGTTGTTATTGGAAATTTTATGTTATGTCTTGATATTTGTAATTATCATTTCACATGTTGGTTGTTGGATGCTTTGGATGCCTTATACTTGAGTCTTCTTGCCTTGTTGCCATTTTAGCTTGTTCTCATGAATTATGAAATTAACGGTTAGCTGGAATTTGGATTATTATTGATAATGGAGATATTGTTGGATTGTCAAATGAATTGGATATCCTACTTGTCTTGTGTGGTGTGGGCTAAAGTATTCAAGTGGGACTAGTGGGACTAGGTCCTAGGTGAGTATTTCGGCCTTCATCATAGATAGGTCATTATAGTCTTTGACGAGTGTATGTTCACTGCTTAATAGCCTCTGTGTTCCTGACTTGGTGGGTTTATATCCAAGTTGGGGCATGACCTCGTTACTTATTTTGAGAGTAAGTGGTCAGCTTAAGTACTAGCCAACCCTTTGGTGGACTCCTTAGGGTACTCACTTTGTTTTAGAACAATTGTGGGTCTTGGGTGCGGTGGTGTGTATCCGCATGTCTAGGTCTCTGCAGATTTTAGGCTAGGGTTGTGTTGTATCTTGGCCATGTTTTGATAGAACCTCGAGCCAAGATACCGGTTCGATTACCTTCCCTACCTCGTGGTATAGACTCGAGTTCTGAGTGACTATTGACCGTACTAAGAACTTATGCCTGTCTTTGATATATTGCCCTTTCTTGTTTGATGATTCTATGAATCATAGAAGGTGAGATGCAAGCTGGCTATGGTTGATAGAGTTTGGATTCCTGGATGTTATGTGATTCACATGATAGTGTAGTATGAGTCGGTCTAGTATTCACATGCTAGGACTATGTGTTGTTATATTGTTGTTCACATGATAAGCACGACTGTCTAGCATCTATATGCTAAGGCATTGTGTGATTCGTATTCATATTCTTATGTTTACATGTTATATTAATTATGACATTTCGTGGCTGGGAGAACTCGGAGTTACTCCCCACTGACTGTGGCTTTCGTATTTGTATAAAATGCGAATGACAGGTAGGTGATGCATATTTGGGGTACATGGACGAGCTAGCGAGCAAAGTAACCTTGGAACCTAGATTGGTTTTATTTTATTGTGACCCTTAAACACTTTTTATGTCACATACATTTTAGGGACATATGTCTCCCTCTTTACATTTGGTTGTATAATTGGTTATTCGCGACTTTAGCGATGGTTATGTTATGACACTTCTAGTTAGACCTTGTATGTTTGACACCTTCTAATTTGGATATCTTTATAACAGGTTCAGGTTTTAAAATTACAGGTTTTTGATGGAAATGTAGATTCATATACATACTTAACATACTCATATATGTCTAAATAATTTGTCATAAAATTAAAACGGATTTTATGCATGCAAACAATAATATAATAGAGGAGAAATCATGTCCTACATTGAAGATTTCGGTTATATTGGGCACAAGAGAGATCACCTTTCTCTCTTGTTCTTGAGCTTTTCCTTTATGGATGAACAAGATCTAAGTATAAGATCTCTCCCCAAGCTTTATACCCAAGGCTTCTCTTAATTCAATTAATATTACAAATACTAGTATAATATTAATCAAGGTAGAAAATTGAACCAAAAATATTGTTTAACACTTGAATATTTTCGGTTATATTGAGGGAGGAGAAGAGAGCTTTTTATCTCACTAGAAATCTCTATTTTTTGATGATGGAATAGAATGAATAATAATTTAAAACATTTTGTATATTATTAGGTAAAATTATAAGAAAAACAATGATGAATTTTTCTTCCCAAAACCGTGTAAGAGGAGAGGGAAAGGGAAGCCAATGCATGGACTTATTTGTCTTCACAATGCACCATAGGCTTGCATGGCTACTAAAGCAAAACAATCATTATGTTTAGCTACTAATTAAACAATTAATTAGCTTAAACCTATTCCTATATTTCGGTCCATTTGGTAATATGGAATCCATATTATTTTTGTCAATTGTCTATATGTTACATGTCATATGTCACATATATTTGTTATGTATTTTTAACATATTAAAAATCAACGTATTAATAAAAATACGTCACATACAAAAATCGACTTAGTAATTTTATAATTACTTGTGCCAAAATATTTTACCATTTATAAATTACAACTGATTGTATTTATAACAATTCATCCAATTTAATTGTTACACTAAACAATTATTTCATCCGAGTAATGATACAATTCAATTACTCAGACCGTATCTTATTTAATCACATTTCAATATGATACGTAAATTTTACTTCCAAAATCATCCGTCAATTTTCAAGTAATTTAATTAACTCGTAACATTATACGATTAATTAAATAATCAATTAAGAGTATTGCCCTTTAGGTATGACCTAGGGGGTCAACTGATCACCACCGTCACACGACAGTAATGTCAAACTCTAGTCACCAATCATTACCGATATATGTTGACCGGTTGACAAAGAACAATATTACTTCCCAATTGTATTCATTTTAATGAGACTTAAACATGTGATCATTATGATCAACAGTCGTGATCGCATTATTGTCGGAGGACACATATTCCAACAATCTCCCACTTGTCCTCGACAAGTGTGCGTCACCAATTCTCTTGTCCTATTACTATCTCCCACTCAATGCAAGGTGTCTTTCAGGTCGTACTTGCAAGTGATCATATCGAGAGTGGTTTCCTCGATCCGAGAATAACCGATTGACCGGACTTATCTCATAAATACTTTCCGAGCGTGGCCACGCATTTCCAGTTCATTACTCCTCGAGTGGCCCTGAGATATTGTTATAACCCTGACTAGGGGTGGACAATTCCTATCGCACTCATTCCCTTCGACTAGCCACAGCCATCATAACCCAAAATATGCCCATTTGACCCCATTTACGAAGGTCGTAGTAACACAAATCAAAGTTAATCTGAAATTGTGCTATCTTAGGAGAATAGTCTTTAGTCAAAAGAATCGACTCATTTGAATACTATAGTAGCTCTCGCCACGACCAGGCTATATAAATTTGCCAGAACTCTATAAGCGGTCATTAGGCCCGACAAAATGTTCCTAACAGTCTGCCTATGTGATCGACTAGTCATCTCACATGACTCTATGGCACTTGAACTTGCCATCAATCGCATCACACTCTAGTCACTTCGAGACGTCACCTCATATAAGTAACTATGGGCAAAACAATGGTAATCCATGTTCACTTTAACGGGGTTCAATTGTCTCTACAACCCGTTTGGATATAACAAAGTACAAAGTGAGTTAATAATAATAACTCAAACGACAAATGTCGACATCACACTCGGGTAGTCAATATCATATTACAACCTTGTGATGTATATCATAAGTGTAAACACTCATTGATTGCAATAGAAGTTTAACATCCCATGTGTCCATGTGTTCAAACTTCTTACACTTGCATTTTCCTTCACATTCATATTCTCTCTCATAGCATGAATCTTACCAAGTACACATCAAGGTTCCCAACCTTGGTTTCGGTTCTTTAACTTGAAAGAACTTTCTTATCGATCATCTCATAACGAACGAATTTGCGATGAATAATACAACTTGCACCGATCAAGTATTTCATCCACACACAATGCACTAGGTATATGTTTTGTAGAATCTTGTAACAATTGACAAGATTATTTAGCTTAGCACTTCTCATAAGTCCTAGCTTTTACTAGGAAAGATTGTTTTTGAATAACCTCTTATTCAACCAAGCATCTTTCCAAAAACTTCTCATTTCTCTTTCTAGGCTTGAAAGAATTGGGATTCTCATAAATCCTTATATGTGCTCGGATTTTCTATAATATGTGCAACTTCTTGATACACAATAGAACATTCCGTCAAACACTGAAATCGCTCATCGGATTCTACTTGAGAATTCATGACGTTTCTATTATGGCTTACCAATCAATCATCATGCTCTTATGCATATGATTCATAATTGGACATGTATATGATTATTCTAATGGCGGAAACATTAGTTACTAATAATCATGAGATCAACCGTTCATAGGTTCAATGAACGACCATGATCAAGCTAATGGTAATTCCATTTTCATCTATATGAATAACCTATGTGAATGTTGATATGATGTGTATCTCTTAATACTAATCCAACGTCCCTTGATGTAATTGGATTCATCATAGTCCATTTTCATCCAGAATTGAAAACTCAAATGCTTCTTTTATGAAAGAAGGTATTGGCTCGTCATTCTTTAATGAGTAATGAGTTTTATACATTCAAGGATGATAGCTCCCACTAGATTCCATGTC